>NC_044390.1:6784261-7093051 GCF_006542625.1 Nomascus leucogenys | reverse complement strand
GGAGTATTTGTGCTACCCTGGCTATACACATGAATTTGCACACATGTGGACATGCACGCACATGCACACACACACTCATATAACTGCTTCTTTAGTTGTCACCTCTTCAGAGACATCTTTTCCAATTGCTCTAAGTTCTCCTCCCACTGCCTTGTATCCTCTAGCTCAACCCCTTTTATATGTTCTTCATAACATTTGTCACCATCTGTAATTATCTTAAGTGCTTTTCACTTATTTCCTGTTTGCTTCCTCCCCTAGGGCATAAGCTCCATGATTCAAGGACTATATTCTCTTATTCACTGTTGTATCTCCAAGCGCTGAGCTCGGTATCTGGTCATAGTAGATACTCAAAAAGTATCTATTGAATAAATTATGAATGAACAGTGCTTTTACACTTATTGCCTCACTGGTACAGCACACTAGCCTTTTATGAGTTAGACTTCACTAAAAGGAGACTGAAGACGCACTCCAGTTATTTTAATCAGAAAAATTTTAATCCAAAAAATTCATCTTTTTTTTTTTTTTTTTTTTTTGAGACAGAGTCTCACTCTATTGCCCGGGCTAGAAAGCAGTGGCACGATCTCAGCTCACTGCAAGCTCTGCCTCCCGGGTTCACGTCATTCTCCTGCCTCAGCCTCCTGAGCAGCTGGGACCACAGGCACCCACCACCACACCCAGCTAATTTTTTGTATTTTTAGTAGAAATAGGATTTCACTGTGTTAGCCAGGATGGTCTCGATCTCCCGACCTCGTGATCCACCTGCCTCAGCCTCCCAAAGTGCTGGGATTACAGCCGTGAGCCACCGTGCCCGGCCCAAAAAATTCATCTCTTACAAAATTGTTGGAGGGCTAGAAGAATGGGTTCTAAACTGGGCCTCCAGGAATGACCACCTAAACAACACTGTTGAACTGGCCCCCACTTTGCCAGAATCAGTTACAAGGGTCCGTGGCGAGGCTACTCCTGGAACTATTGAGTTCAAGGACATACCACTGAGCTTGCAAAACAAGGATAGGGAAGTCATTGGTGCTGCAAATACCTCTCAGCACCCTCAGAACTAGGTAGTAAGCACTGGAAATTGCTGCAGGGGGAAAATGCCTCTGTGACCAGGCTCACCAGCCCAAACAGTCAAACCAGCAAAGCAACAAGAAGATGGCTTCCACCTAACGTCCATCTTTCATATGATGAGTTATTGGAACTAGGAGAAACATAAATCATGGTTGTAACCCTAGCTGCAAGAGAGTCTTGGAAATGTAGTGCCTACCTTTCCAGTTTCTGTAGTTCTGGAAGGCGCCCTATGGAGGTTGGAAAGGATGATGATGAGTTCCGATACCAAACCACCACAAGCCCTGTGAGGTAGGCCGGGAAAACTCTGTGCCTGGTGGCACAGTGGCTCACACCTGTAATCCAAGCACTTTGGGAGGCCAAGGTGGGAGGATTGCTTGAGCCCAGGAGTTCAAGACCAGCCTGGGCAACATACAGATACCTTATCTCTACAAAAAAAATAAAAATTTGCTGGGCATGATAGCTCATGCCTGTAGTACCAGTGACTCAGGAGACTGAGGTAGGAGGATCTGCTTGAGCCTGGGAAGTCAAGGCTGCAATAAGCCATGATCACACCACTGCACTCTAGCGTAAACAACAGAAGGAGATGCTGTCTCAAAAAAAAAAAATTGCATCATTGCCACTTTTACAGATGAAAAACCTGAGTCTTCAGAAAATTAAATAATAATCCCTATTGACTGGTTCTCAAAATTATTGTGGAATGAGTGAGGATGAATTATTTTCCCAGCGTCAAAAAGCAAACTCCTCTTGTCCTTAAAGACTCAAGTGAAAGGGATCTCCTCTGTGATGCCTGACCTAACCACCCAGGCTAAAGTCAATGCTATTGTTTATGCATACACACCTACACACGCATCATAACTTTGATAAGTTCATCATGATACCTACTACAATACATTTTAAGGACCAATTTGTGTTTCTGTTTCCCCAAGCAGACAATGAAGTCCTCAAGGGCGAAGATGGCATCTTAATCTTCTCACCAACCTGGGTATCCACTGTGTGTAGCTCATAGGAGGTCAAATTAATACTTGGTTTATTGACTTAGTAAGTGTAGTGCTCTGGGCTCTTGACATTAGGCCAGTGCTCTTTCCACCATGCCACACCACTTCTACCCAACGTCTTCTGAAATCTACTGGCTTTGTTATTCATTTGCTCATTCATGCAAGAAATATCTATTAAGCACCCATAATGAATCTGTGTTTGACACAGGAGATGTAACAGTGAGTGAAAAGAGACAGTCTCATGGCCCATAAGGACTACAGGCTAGTGGGGGAGATGGATATGAATTAGCTGATCACACAAATAAATGTGTAACTACAGCAATGATGATGACACCATAAAAGGAGGTGCATCGTGGTCTGGGAGCATGTAATAGGTTTGAACTGTACAAGGACATCAGAAAAGATTTGTATAAAGCAGTGATGATAGCTGAGATCTAAATGATAATAGGAGTTATGCAATGCCAAGGGGTCAGAAAGTCAATTCTGTGAGACAGGAAATGGTCATGCAGAGGCCCTGTGGTAGGAGGAAGGTGAAGAAACAGAAGAACAAGGATGGTATTAGGTGGGGCTGGAAAGTGAGGAAAGGGTAAGACCCTGCAGAACCTATAGGTCAAATGTAGGATGTTTTTCTTTTTTCACCTGGGGGAGAGGATGACATGTTTATAGGTGTGCCTTAGAAAACTTCAATATGTGGCCAGGCTTGGTGGCTCACGCTTGTAATCCCAGCACTTTGAGAGGCTGAGGCAAGCAGATCACTTGAGGTCAAGAGTTTAAAACCAGCCTGACCAAACCCCATCTCTACCAATAATACAAAAATTAGCTGGGTGTGGTAGCATGTGCCTGTAATGCCAGCTACTCAGGAGGGTGAAGCAGGAGAATCACTTGAGCCCAGGAGGCGGAAGCTGTAGTGTAGATTGTACCACTGCACTCCAGCCTGGGTGACAGAGCGAGACTCTGTCAAGAAAAGAAAAGAAAATTTCAATGTGGCTGGGTGCAGTGGCCCCTCTTTGAGCCAAGCACAAAACCGTGAGCTGAGCCATCTTCAGCAGCAGCCCCCACCTTCTTGGTCCATCTTTCCAAGATTGCATCATATGTTGAACATGATGTAAATATATGCTATGCACAAGAAAAACACGCATTTCCAAATAATACTTTGGAGAGAAACAACTTGCTTATGTCATTCACATACAGAGGCACAGAGAGGTTTATACTGGCTTTTGGCTTTTTAGCATTTAATTTATTTTGCAGAAAGAAATTTAAAAGTCTTTGGGACTGGAGGTTTCCTTTGAACTAACATCAAACTACCAGACCTGCTAAGGAAGGTTCAGCCAGGCTTTGATATGTCTCAACACACACACAACACTTCTGCTTTGGACATGCAAAGAGAGAAAAAAATAGTACTCTGCATCACGAATCCCTCCTTATTAAAAATAATTAGTAGAGATAGCGCATAAGTCACTTTTAAACCCCTCCTTTTCTCTAATTATACTCCTAAATACATACCAAGACCTATTCACCAAAGACTGCCCTGGATATTTTGGAAAATGTCTTTTAACTCTACCCAAAAAAGTTTAAGCAAGAAATTCTTTTCGCTCAGGCCAAATGAAATAATAATTAAACGGACTGCTATGGTTTACGTGTGTCTCCCAAATTTCATTTGCTGGAAACTTAATCCTCAAATTCATATGTTGATGGAATTTGGAGGAGGGACCTTTCAGAAGTAATTAGGATTAGATATGCTCATCAAGGTAGGACCCCTGTGATGGGACTGCTGGCTTTATAAAAAGAGGAAAAGAGACCTGAGCTAGTACACTCTTGCCCTTCACCATGTGATGCCCTCTGCCATGTTATGACACAGCAAGAAGGCTTTCACCAGATGCCAGCACCATGATTTTGGACTTCCCAGCCTCCATAACTGTGAACTAAATAAACTTTTCTTTAAAATTACCTAATCTGTGGCATTCTGTTATAGCAACAGAAAATGGACCAAGACACTGACTTTTTTCCTTGTTTTTCAATCTCACTCCTTTTCACTATTAAATTTTGGCTGCCATGTTTTAGCTGAGAATTAATCCTCCTCAAAATTAAAATTTTATTAGAAAGCACAGATAAATCCACAACCACCATCAACGTTTCATGGGATTTTGTGTATTTTTCTGAAGATTCTGCAGAAATTTTGCACAAAACAAGAATGTGTACTTTGTGGGATACATTTTTTAAAACCTATCTAAACCCTGACTTTCTATATACTCTAATAGTAATACCAGTAAGATCATATTATATTCGTGTTCATTCTAACCTGGCTGTTCTCCTTATCAACCATGTGACCTGGATGAGGCACTTCACCCATTCGAGATTTGGTTTGTTTGCCTTTAGAATGAAAATAATAATCAAGCTTCCATTTAAGGACAAGTTCAAAGCAAAAGGTGAATCGGGCCTATGTTTCTGAGTAATGCTGAAAATGCTCTAGTTTTCCAGAACCTTGGTACCTTGGCCATACTCTCTCCTTAGCACACCCCCACTCCTGCTCCACTTAAAAACAAGTCATGCTTTTTGTTGTTTTTTGATGCTTATTCCCCTCTGCCTGAAATTCCCCAATTTCTCTATCTCAAGTTGATCACTCCTTACTCTGTTTCATGACAGCTTATCTCATCATATTATATTTATTTATTTATGTCACTAGTTCTCCTAAATAGATAGTTTGTTCCTTGGGGTGGCAAGAAGGTCTTATTCATCCCTATGTCCTTAGCCCCTAGCAAATTTCCTGGCATAAAATATGCATTGACTGAATAAATGAATGTATGACAATGCGTAAAAAGTCTAGTAGAAACATGCCAATTATAGGGAGACTAAAAATTCTAATAGTATATATCAAGGAATCACTATGTTTATTAACTATTGGTTTTGTATCCGTTCAAATATCATGAGCAATTTTAATTAATGGTAGAATGTGCAAAGATGAGAACTTCTTTTAACCAGATTCATTCTATGTAAAGTCACCCTCTGCCTCTTATTCTTCACTTCTCTTATTTCCATCATAGGAATAATCACAATTTATAACAATTTCTTATTATTGCTATTTTTCTCCTCTAGAAGTTCTTGATTTTGTCTGTCTTGATCATGGCTGAGGCACAGTCCCAGTACACTGTAGGTGTCCAAAAAATATTTGTTCAGGGCCGGACACAGTGGCTCACACCTGTAATCCCAGCATTTTGGGAGGCAGAGGTGGGTAAATTGCTTGAGCTCAGGAGTTCGAGACCAGCCTAGGCAACACAGTGAAATTACATCTCTAAAAAAAAACCACAAAAATTAGCTGGGTATGGTGGTGTGTGCCTGCAGTCCCAGCTAGTCAGGAGGCTGAGATGGGAGGATTGCTTGAGCCCAGGAGGCGTAGGTTGCAGTGAGCCGAGATCACACCACTGCATTCCAGCCTGGGTGATAGAGCCTGACCCTATCTAAAGAAAAAAAAAAAAACATTATTCAGGAAATGAGTGAAGCCACCAAGTATGGAACCAAGTGTCTTATAGAAACTCTCCATGCCATCAACTACTGGTATTAAATTCCCAAGATGATTAAGGGAAGTCAGAATTTCAGCCTTTTGGGGGAGCCTAAAGAGGCACAATAAACAGCACTCTCTTCTCCTTTCTGAACCAGTTGAGTAGTAAAGCAAAGGAGCTGTAGTTAGAGGATCAAAATTTTACCTTTATTAACAATCAAGCTGAAATCAAAAAACTTGGTAAGTGACCCCATCATACTCAATCTCAGAATCATATAAACTCAACCTCAAATCTCAGCAGTCTCTCTCTGTTTGAGGGTGGAGGAGCTAAATTTTTCCTTAAAAATTATGGTGTAGGAGAGCAGAGGAGAATGCAGGTTTCCTGGACAGCTCATCCCAAGAACAAGGGCAGCAAGGTGTGGGTCCCAAATGCACAGTTTGTGAGTCCATGCTCGTTGATCAAAGGCAGCACTTCGCCTTCCACAGGCAGAGGGAGGGAGGAAACCAAGAGACCAGTAAACTAATGGGGCTCCCAGTCTCTCCAGTGGAATAAAACATCAAGACTGGAGTTTCCCCTCTCCCACCCCCACCTTGCCTTGACTTCAGATACACCTATTTTCGATACTGTCTGTAGAGAGCCTGAGTTTGGCTGCGTGCATTAAGCCCAGCAGGCCAATGTTAATGATTACAGGAGAAAGCATCACTCTCATGTCAACAAAATAAACAGAGGTTCAGGCAGCCTAAATGATTTAGCCTTTTTTCATCAGTATTGGAATGCACAATACTATTGACCAGTAATATAACTACGAAAAAAAATAAAAACCCTACAAAATAATACTTTCTATCACTTTCATTGATCTATCTGTGGTTGTGTGGCTTGCTCTAAAGCTTCCCAGCCAGCTTGCTCCCTGATTTGGCCCAAATCACTGCCAAGCCACTGAGCTTCTGGTGAAGGTAGCAGGAACCTTGCCTTGGTCAGCAGAGGCTGCACAGAATAGCCCTTTCTTAAATACTCAAGATCATCTGTCTTGAAGTTGTTCTTTTCCTGGATGGCCAAAGATCCTGAGGAATTCTCTGACAGCAGTTCTCTCTGGCTGGCAAAGCAAGATAGAGGAAGAGAGAAGAAGAGCAAGGAAGAGACCCTTAACATTCTTCAAAAATACTTCTTCAAGATGACAGAAGGAGAGCCATTTTCCCCAGATCTCCCAGCCTACCAGTAGGGTACAGAGCTTCTATGGAGGGGTTAAAAATAATCTTATCACTTGGATAAAACAGAGAGAAAAACCCAAATTTAAATGTTTGAAGTTGTGGTCTTTTCACGTGCCTTCCTTTTGAACTGGAAGGAGAAAGAGTAAAGGGGGAGAAAGGCCCTTAAAACCACTATGTAGTTTTGTTTTTTTTTTCTACTTTGCTTTTCCCTTGTGTAGAGCAAACTCTTAGGTTACATCCCAGCCTAGAATAAATCTTCTGGGCTGAATGATAAATCAGGGATTGTAATGGAAATCACTAATGACCTTTAAAAGGGCACTGTCTTTATATTTTCACACTGTGCTGTTTGAAATGTCGACTCAGAATCAGGAAAATAATATACCATCGATTTCTCTCCATACCTCTTATAACAGAGCTTGAAATTGACCTAGAATGCATTGGTATGGGTTTTCTCATTACGATTTTCAACATCATCGGAAATGGGGATTAATGACTCAGTCTTGGGAACAGCGTTGTTAGACCTTGTAATTACTGTGTGAATCGTGTCCAAGCAGCAACTAGCTTACCCTATTTATACCACCCCCCAGAAGTGGGTGTATTTTAACCATCATGTGGTAAAACTTCATGGTTCTCAATTAAAAGCCTCTACTAGATGGGAATATCATTTCCTCACATTATTGTTTATCTTGGTTACCGTCTTCTCCTTGTCCATTACCCCTTTTTTAATTTCTCTTTCCACTTCTCAATGTGCCACGTTTCTCTGCCAATTCAGTATAGTTTTTCGTTCTTCTTTTTTTTTTTTTGAGACAGAGTCTTGCTCTGTCGCTAAGGCTGGAGTGCAGTGGCACAATCTCGGCTCACTGCAAGCTCCGCCTCCCAGGTTCATGCCATTCTCCTGCCTCAGCCTCCTGAGTAGCTGGGACTACAGGCACCCACCACCACGCCCGGCTAATTTTTTGTATTTTTAGTAGAGATGGGATTTCATCGTGTTAGCCAGGATGGTCTCAATTTCCTGACCTCGTGATCCGCCTGCCTCGGCCTCCCAAAGTGCTGGGATTACAGGCGTGAGCCACTGCGCCCAGCCTCTTCTTTTTCTTTCTAATTTACTTATTTTCCCTCCAGTTTCAAAATCTGTTTCCCTCTAATTTATCTTTTTTGTATTTTATCCTTTTTCTGTCTGATTTACATATTCCACCTCTCATTCACTCCAGAAGGACCTTTTAAAGCCATCCAGATTCTCTTAGCCTTGCCTCTTCTGACTGACAATATGGAAGGTCTTTTCCTTTCTGTCCTTTATCCTCACATGTGCTGGCCCATGCAGGATGGCCAAGCCACTCACTGCCGTCCTTCCACCAGCTCTCCTTTGGATCTTGTGAGGAAAGCACAGTGAAGTACCATTGAGAGGGGTCCACAGACTTTCAATTAAACATGGAAGCTGACAGCAGGATCTCTCTTTGTTTTAAAAATAGCTAGGAAGACATGGTTAATATTTTCTCTGTTAAAAGAATTTTAAATGGCTTTTAAATGATGTGGCCTTCCATTGAGTTTTTCTTAGGGACCACTTGTAACCACTCTGCAGAAGCAGGAGGAACCTCCACTCGAAATTTGGTCTGGATGTCAAGATTGATAAAGCCACACATATACCAAAAGAATATGAAAAGGTTTATTATCTACGTAATTGAGGCTTTTCCGGGGAGAGCATGGCAGGCCTTGCAAACAGGCCCCAAACGGCTTGAGAACACGAGCAAAGGGACTGGCTAGGTTATGTGTCGTGTAGGGACTGGGGCCAGGGTGAGGGTTCCCACAAGCTGGCAGGGGCCAGCAAAGAAGAAAAGCTCACCTACATTCAGATGAGGTAGTTGGCCACCCACAAGATGTAATTTGAACAGCACACGTAGTACTCCCTTGCCCAAAAACTGTTCTGCCTCAGGGGTGCCAATGAGCCAGACACACCCAGGAAGCCCTCCTTCAAATTCAGAGATCAAAGATACCCATAACATTTAGAATAACTCTAAAGAAAAAGCATATTTTATGGACCTTTTTTTTGGCCAATTTTTTGACTTTGAGAAATCACTCATTTCAGAGGCTCAGGTTTTACATCTGTACAATGGGGATAAATAATACCTATTCCATTTCATCAATTCTAAAATGCATTCTTCCTCTCGTTTTAGTGTCTCTGAAAACTGGATACAATTCAAGGACTTCTTACAAATGTAATTGGTGGGATTTTTTCTTGATGGCACATAAAATCACAATGGTGTTTCTTATACTTGATAGCATCTTAGATTATATCAAATACAGTACTTCATAGGGCTGTTGTGAAGAAAGAAAAAGAAAACACGAAAGCATTTTATTCATTATAAGTGCTAAATAAATGTTTTATATACCCCTTTGGGCCTTAGTTTTTCTTATCTGTAAATTGGGAGTAATAATAATACTGACTGCATGGGGTTGTTGTGAGGGTCAAGTGAGTCAATACATGTCAAGTGTTCAAAACTATGCCTGAACCACAGTAGGAGGACTTAGTCTTATTATTAGTCCAGGACCTTCTGTGGCTCATTTGAAGACATGTCGGCCATTGATTTATCCCCAAACATTGAATGTTTGGTGGGTGTCAGCAGGGCTCTAGAGTCATCCTGGCTCTGCCACTTACTCTGAGCAATTTCTGTAGTTTTATACAGATGCCTCTTCTGCATCCATGATACGAGAAGAATAATTGCACCTATTTTGCAAAGTGCAGATGAGCATTAAATGAGTCAATCCACGGAGAGAGCCTAGTACAGTGCCTGGCAAGTGAGAACCCTCAAAAAATGCTAGTTATTTTTAGTACGAGATTCTGCTTTAAAGAAGCATCTGGTCTAGCTAGCCCAGAAACAGAAAATTATGACACCACAAGCTAGGGGTTGCCACTTTTCACACATTGCCCTTGTGTAAGCCCCATCAATGCCCTCAAGTCAAAGACCCTCCAGGAACGCATCTGATGTCAAACAGAATTGGGTTTGCTCTTCATGGTGAGATCCGTTCACACCATAAGGATCCATGAAGTGTCTCAGAAAGAGGCTGTTAGAAAGGGCTTGTTATGGGAGTGTTGGCTGATTTCAGGTGAATCAGTATGTTAGCTGATTTCTGGGAGCACTCAAGGAACCGGGGGATCTGTGCGGAATGGAAGCTGTCAGATATAACATAGGGAAATTTAATGATTATCTTCATTTTTATTTAGTGGGTAGGAGGATAGAATTAGGGCTAGAGTTGGCTGGGCGCGGTGGCTCACGCCTGCAATCCCGTGTAATCCCAGCACTTTGGGAGGCCAAGGCAGGTGGATCACAAGTCAGGAATTCGAGACCAGCCTGGCCAACATGATGAAACCTTGTCTCTACTAAAAATCAATCAATCAATCAATAAATAATTACAAAAACTAGCCAGGCATGGTGGCATGCACCTGTATTCCCAGCTACTCGGGAGACTAAGCAGGAGAATCGCTTGAACCCAGGAGGCGGAGGTTGCAGTGAGCTGAGATCATGCCACTGCACTCCATCCTGGGCAACAGAGCAAGACTCCATCTCAAAAAAAAAAAAATAAAGAAAGAGGTAGGGCTAGAGTTATGATTGAAGAAGAAGCAGTAGTCACTCCCGTTAGCCAGGAGAGGGGGCTATTTGGTCATTTTTGCAGTTGTACAGTGTCTGTTTTTATCTCTGTTCAGGCATAATTACAGAGTTGTCTTGTTTTTGTCTTGTTCCATCACATCCTTGAAAGTCCTCATCTGATATCAATATTCTGCCTGTGTTCACCAAGGCAACAGCATGACCCAACTGGTAGCAAATAAGCCAGCAATTAGCTATCAGCTGTAGGGTGACAAACCATCCCAGATTGCCGGGGACTGAGAGGCTTCCCAGGATACAGGACTTTTCACTCTAAAATGGGGAAAGTCCCAGGCAAACAGGACTGAAGTCAGTTACCAAGCTGCCAGGGCTTTCTTTTTCTCTCTCAGCCTTCACCTTTTTAATAACATGCCCTATGAATTACCCAATTTATACTTTTCTCTATTGACTCATTTGCTGCATATGAGGATGTATTTTAGAGGCAGACAAGTCCCATCTCTATCACTTGCTAGCCATGTGCCCTTGAGCAAGTTGCTCAATGTCTCTGAGTCTTGGTTTCCTCCTCCCTAAAATGAGGCTGGTGCACACTCTATGCAAAGGCTTACTTGAGATAATGGCATCCTCAGCAATGCCTTGGACGTCGTAGATGCTCCATCAATGTTACTCCTGTCCTCCCCAACTCCCATCTCTACCCCATTCCATATCAGCTTTGCACCATTTCGTGCAAAGGCCTTGAATCTACAGTGATATCTCTGAACCTTATTTTCATAGCTCTTATCACGGCTCCAGGTGCCTAAAAACACTTAAAAACTTAATTTAAAGGATGTTATCTCTGCTCCTTTTTCTGTTCTTCAGTTGCTCCCCTTATTTCCTTCTTTTTTTCTTTTTCATTTCAGTTTCAATACAGACTGCAAAAATTGCCCATGCCGACTATATTGTAAGTCATCATGGCAAGGTATTGGGAAACGTTTTCAACTAGCAATAATCGGGCCTCAGATAAACCTCATGGGCTACCATACTGCCACTGTGCAAAGCTACCATTATTTCTTATACTTCTCTATCCCCTTTTCCTGCAGGAAATTCAGACCTGTAGGTAACAACAATTGTAATAAACTACATTTCTAGAACCCTTTGTAGCTTATAAAATGCTTTTGACAAAAGAAAAAAAAGAACCTGAGAGGCAAGTACTATTATTCTCCTGTTTACAGATTGGCAAACTGAGGCTTAGAGAAGTCACGTGCCTGATTCAAAATCACAAGACTAGTAATGAATGAGAACCAATGCTTTGAGTCTCTGCTCTGCTCTAAAACAGCTTTCTTCAGATACTCAAACCCGGATATCAATGCACCCCATGCTTCACATACCAAGGGCCATGGATCAGGCCTCCTGACCAGATGTTGCTATTGAGACAAGCAGCTGTCATTTGTAATATCCTGCGCTGTCCCTCAGGGTCCATGGCTCAGTTTCACTTTAAATCCAGCCACGGCTCTTGCCAGACCAATGAGAAACTCCCATTTGAGGTGGAACCACTGAAATCTGATTCAGAGCTCTCTGCTAGTTCTTCCTCTGACTGTCAATTCAGTTAAGCCCTGGCAGCTGGACATAGTCGGGGCTGGATAACTCTAACTTCCCTTGACTTGCCATCTCCTTCCCCATTGCCCGAAGAAGGAATGCCAAATGGACTCACACTTGTCGCCCTTCGGAATCCTTTACGTCATAGCCTAAGCACAAATTACAAATAAGGCTTTGGTATTTAATTCAGACCAGTACCAAAATATTTCCCTGTCTGGAGTTCTTCCATGAAGAAAGCCTTTATAGTATGCAGATGGTGGGGGTGTGGGCCTGCAGGCAGCCCAGGAATGCAAGTCAACAGCCTTGAGTCCTACTAGAAGAGAGGTGTGGCCACCGGGCGCCTTTCCAGGGTAACCCAAGTAGGTGGAGTTTGTGGTAAGGCAGAAAAAGGCTAGGACTTGGGGCCAGCAGAGCCAGGTTTAAATACTAGTTCCCGTGTTGACAGGGTGAGTTGCTGCATGCTAAGCATTCAGTCTCTCCTAAGCTCGTTTTAGTAAAAACAAAGCAATGCCTGTCCCACCCTTCTCCTAAAGAGATGTCCCACCTAAACATGGTCTCGAGGTAATGGACATAAAAGCACTTTAGAAACTGGAAATCGCCAGACAAGCATAGGCTGTTAGTATTACAGTGCAATGTCTAAAGTCTGTGATCAATTTTTCAGGCAGATTCACTATGCATTCCAATTCTCTCTGGTCTTTGTTTTTCTTCCAGTTCCCTTAATCTGTCTCCCTGCACAAGCTCAAAGTTGCTGAAGAATAGGTCTACGTTTGTTTCATATTTCACACACTTCTTCAAGCAGTATTCCAACCCAAAAAAGATAGCCTAAGGAAGCTTAAGTGATCGAAAGGAGAAGAAAAACACTTGGCTCAAAATATGATTTTTGGTTTTTGTTTCTCTAGTCTAGAGGAAAATTTTAGATTTTGATTTGGAGGAGAAAAAACAGAGAAGTTAGAGAAATTGAGCCCAGGCGTGGTGGCTGATGCATGTAATCCCAGCACTTTGCAGGTGTAAGGAACACGGCTGTGCTGCAGCCAAGCAGGCATAGGGCAGCAGGCACAGACCAAGGAAAACAGTCTAGAAGACTCAGCAGGATTGGGGTGCACGCGCACACTCCCATGTCTCCTATAATCATAGCCATGGCCCAGCACTTTGGGAGGCCGAGGCGGGCGGATCACGAGGTCAGGAGATCGAGACCATCTTGGCTAACACAGTGAAACCCCGTCTCTACTAAAAATACAAAAAATTACCCGGCAAGGTGGCGGGTGCCTGTAGTCCCAGCTACTCAGGAGGCTGAGGCAGGAGAAAGGCGTGAACCCCGGGGGCGGAGCCTGCAGTGAGCCGAGATCGCGCCACGGCACTCCAGCCTGGGCGACAGCGAGACTCCGGCTCAAAAAAAAAAAAAAAAAAAAAAAAAAAACCATAGCCATGTAGACACAACATAGAGAAGCTCCCCACCTGGCTCTCAGCCACTGTTGTCTGTGTAGGTACAAATTTAACACCGACCCTGTGAGGGGCTACTGAATAAAGCCATGTCTCATCTACCTGCTGTCTCTCGAGTGTTCTTCCAGCTCCCTGCCCCACATCCACTCACTCCCCTCAGCCCTCAGCTGGGGCTGGAACCTGACCCTGAGCATGACAAATGGCGAAGTCTGCAGGATGAGGTGAGTCTTCAGCCCTTGGGGCTCCCGGGTCGGCTATGTGGCCACAGCATGGGCTGTGGTACCCAGTGGCAGAAGTGCTGCTTGGATGGGCCCCAGTGGAAATGTGGGAGGCAGTAAGGGGTCTCCCGCGAGTGCGGAGAAGGCACTGAAGCAGCTGGAAGCTCACGGCACCAAGAAGGAATGCACCTTCGCTGGCAGAGTCGGATGAGCATTTCTGACTGCACTGGGCAGAGTACATGCTCAGTCCCACAGGTAAGGGACCTCCCGGCGCAAGCCACGTGCCTGGGGGCCCAAGTGCACAGCTTGGACGAGGACCTGGGGGTGGGGGACCTGCAGGCACAAGCAGGGCGCTTGGAGGCCCAGATAAACAGCCTGGAACAGGAGTTAGCAATGGCTATTAGTGCGATCTTCAGCCAGTCGTCCCAGTCGGACACTTCTGTTGGGTCTGATGCTAAGGAGGAGGGGGCTCCTCCGCTGCGGGCTGGCCCTGTGATCCGTCAAAAGGTAGAACATGAGGAGCCGATGGGACCCCAAGGGAGAGACCAGGGCCCCCCACAACAGTGGTGGAACACACCTCTTATAGTGCTTATACCCCCACTGAGTTGCAGGAGTTGGGTAAACAGTGTCGGCAGCGCCCAGGGGAGCCCCTGCCAGCCTGGCTACTCCGTCTTTGGGATGAGGGGGCTGACAGCTTTTCTTGCTCTGCCACCGAGATGGAGAAACTGGCCTCTATTACAACTCACTCCTCCCTTCGTCAGACACTGCAGCTGTGCCAATCGCTGGCACACGGGCAAGGTGTGGACATTAATAGAGTGGCTGATGGCAGCCATATGGACTGTTTGGAATGATGCCAGAGAGATACTAAAAATTGTGAGTAAATGGCAATCATATTCTGATTTGGTGCAGGTACTCCGGGAGATGGGCAGGTGACAGGCTATGTTTGATCTGAATATCCGGGGGCCAGATAATGAACGTTTTACCTCCCACATGAGGGATCTTGTGCTGAGCTCAGCACCCCCGAGTGCTTTTGGCTAGACTGTTTTTAGCACCCCCATATATGGGGCGCCGCATATATGAAGTGATTACTGGCTGAGGTAGTAGACACAACACAGAGAAGCTCCCCACCTGGCTCTCAGCTACTATTGTTTGTGTAGGGTATAAATGTAAACTGACCCTGTGAGGGGCTGCTGAATTGGCTTGTAGGCCATCGGCCCATGTGGGGCTAAGCGATGTGGCAAGACCTCTGGGAAATAGATCATCAGAAAGATGTAACTATTATGTGTCAGGTCATGTGCCTTTGGCCACCCCCTGCAATGATGAGGCAGATGCCTCAGCCAAGGTCCGATGGTTAGATTCGGCACCTACACAAGATGTAGCTTTGTGGCTACACAGGAAACTGGGATATGCAGGGAGTGAACTGATGTAACAGGTCAGTAGGCGCTGGGGTCTGTCTTTGCCGTCGCAGGACATTTTGGAGGCCTGCCGGAAGTGTCCGGCATGCGCCCAGGCCTACCCCAGACGGAGACAGCTGCCCAGTGTAACACAGCGAGTGACGGTAGGACAGATGCCCTTGACCAGATGGCAAATAGATTACATTGGGCCACTGCCAAAATCGCAGGGCTACACATATTCACTGACGGCTGTAGACACAGCCTCTGGCTTGTTTGCCTACCCTTGCAGGGTGGCCGACCGGCAACACACCATTCGAACCCTGCAACACTTATGTGCTCTATACAGCCATCCCCTGGCCGTTGAAAGTGATAGGGGAACACGTTTCACTGGACAGCAGGTATAACAGTGGGCACTACAGATGGACATATGATGGGGGTTTCACGTTCCTTATAACCCACAAGCCGCTGGCATGATTGAGCGATATAATGGACTCTTGAAGAATGGGTTACGGTTGCACGTTACTCCCCCATCTTTGCAGGGCTGGAGTTCCAGGTTGGACCTGGTGCTTCAAATTTTGAATGAGTGGCAATGGAAAGGTGGCCCAGCCCTGGTGGAGGCACTGTTACACCGGGCCGCCACGCCCATCCAGCTATATACATCGAGGATGACCTCCTCCGGCCAAGTATGGGGACAAACAGTAATCTATTGTTGCCTGCCCCAGTGCTCCTGAAGGCAGGGGAACAGAAATCCTGGTGTTGGCCATGGAACCTCCAAGCCCTTGGGGGAGGGCCTGCAATATGACTTACATGTTACTCCTTGGGTATTTAATGTGTAGCCTCTACAATTGACCGTCATAGGGGAACAGCCAGGGAAGGGATCCTCCTCGGGAGGATATATGTACTGTCTGTGTGGCCTGTTATGAGCTCTCCTGTGACTTTGGCACGGGTACAAGACCCAAAAGAACCATGGGGAGCTGAGAAGGTGTGGTTTCATCACCCAGGGCAGAAGCCCTTGGTGGCTGCATCGTTATCCAGAGATGAAAAGTCAGCCTGTATGTTGCATGAGGGACGTGATTTGCCCTGTTAGTTCCTGTGCCTGTTTTGTCATTTCAGCGGTAGGTTGGCATGCTCCAACAGCATCATAGACTGGGCCCACACCCATGCCGAGGTGACCAATGTCTCCAACTGTTGGATCTGCACTGCCCTTCCAGCAGCAGCTGCAGACAGCTGGCCCTGGCATGTGCATCCAGCTTCTGTGAAGAACTGGACATAGCTAGAGACTTGAGGTCCCACAGGCAATGCGTGGAATGCAACAGAGTGGGCTTTGGATGGGGGCATCGCAAACCCCATGGCAAGCCTGCCCCCTGGCTGACTAGCAGTGTCCCTGATGGATGGGGCTGGTTAATGGGAAACACGTGGTGCCCCCATTGCAGGTGCCATGATGTATAGAGCAGCACCGGGGTAATGTCACTGTAGGATGCTTGCCTGCTGAGGTTTGTGCAAATAAAACATGTGTCACCACACCAAGGGTGTGGAGGAACAAGCGACCTTACCAAGGCCGGGCCCCCATGGACTTTGTGCCCCCTGGGAATTTATGGGTCTGTGGGGACACAGGATGGCCAAATCTGCCAGCCAATTGGACTGGATGTTGTAACTAGGGGTGGCCTTATGTGCCTGCCATTGTACTTCCCACATTGCCTAGTCGCCCACATAATTGGGAGGCACTGCATTCCCGCTTTTTCTGTGTGCGGGGCGCCCCCTGGTGGTTTTATCCCTTAGCAAGACCTATCCCTGGAGCAGGTGTCATGACTTTGGAAAAGCAGGTTACAGCCTTTGCAGAGCACACAGCTTGGGCCCTGAATTACACCCAAGTTGCTCTCCTTTTGTTAACTAATGAAGTTGACCAGGTCAGGAAGGTGATGCCACAAAACACGATGGCCTTAGACATGCAAGGACATAGGTGGCCCCTGTGACTTGTACGGACACAATGTTGTACATTTATCCCTGAAAACCAGCGGAATGTAATGGCAGCTTTGCAAGGGGTGTCATAGGAGATTAAGGCAATTGAGCACCTTACTGATGACCCCCTGCAGAGATGGTGGGCGTCTTTTGGGCTCTGGCCTATGTTGGGCTCTCATAATCATAAGTAGCATAGCAGGATACTCCTGGTAGGTTGTTGCTCTCTGTATGGTTGCTGTGGCCTATGAGTCCACGGTACTGCCGTATGTGCACAGGCCCCCACCAAGAGGATCTCCTTGGCCTAGGGGATGGAGTGTAAGGAACATGGCTGTGCTGTAGCCAAGCAGGCATAGGGCAGCAGGCATAGGCCAAGGTAAATAGCCTAAATGACTCAGAGGGATTGGAGTGCATGTGCACACTCCCATGTCTCATACAATCATAGCCATGTAGACACAACATAGAGAAGCTCCCCACCTGGCTCTCAGCCACTATTGTCTGTGTAGGTATAAATGTAACACTGACCCTGTGAGGGGCTGCTGAATAAAGCCATGTCTCATCTACCTGCTGTCTCTTGAGTGTTCTTCCACTTTCCTGCCACATCCACCCACACCCCTCAGCCCTCAGCTGGGGCTGGAACCTGGCCCTGAGCATGACAGAGAGGCTGAGGCAGGAGGATTACTTTAACCCAGGAGATGGAGACCAGCCTGCGCAATATCGTGAGACCCTGCCTCTACAAATAATTTTAAAAAATTAGCCAGGCATGGTGGCACATACCTGTGGTCCCAGCTATTCAAGAGGCTGAGGTAGAAGAATTGCTTGAGTCCAGGAGGCCAAGCCTGCAGTGAGCTGTGGTCGTGCCATTGTACTGCAGCCTGGGCAACAGAGTGAGACCCTGTCTCAAAAAGAAAGAGACAAGTTGAGAATTAAAAAGGAAAATTACATCTCACATTTAAGAACGATTGAAAAGAGGTTACATTTATAAAGTTAATTGACAGAGTCAAGTAGGAGTTGTGAATTTGCAGCATGAAGAGACAAAATTTTCAAGGCAATATTCCAAGTACTTATGTATCTTTGTTAAGCAAAGATACATTTACTTATCACTACTCAAGTCATAATTACACAATTCAAGTACGTTATCATCTCTATCTAGAGCTTTGTCCAGGGAAAAAGAGATTCTCAGAAAACAGGACTCACCTGTGCTTCACCACATCTTAACGACATTATTATTTTACCCACACAGGAGTTAATATGTGTTCTGGAAACTGACCATATTCTTTATAAGTAATCCACAAAACACTGATACAAGGAAGGTTCAGAAATATCTTTCTGAATATTGCCCTTCCAATATGGCCCTGCTTCAGTTCATATAACTCCATGTTATATGTTTCCAGCAGAATCTTTTGTTTTAAGACCTTCCACTGCAACAAGGCAATTTATAGACAAGCCTGTTTGTGAACAGGTGATGGGCTGGACATGGACTAGCCATATAGCATGAAACCCTTCTGCAACACTAACCACCTCACATATAATGGAATTTGGATTTGGCAGTTAAATCTTGGACTCATTCCAGAAGATTTAGTTCAGGAAATACCACAGGTTCTCACGACCGTGCAGCAGCTTCACTTTCAAGGCCAGATGGGGTTTAGTGTCAGGAATGCAGACACTGGGTGTCAGAAAATTTCCAGATGGCCACCAGATGGCCTCACTGTTCAGAACCACATTATACTGTATGTTTAAGTTACAGTTTTAGTCCTTGAAGCCATATGATGGGCCCAGAGGTATATTTTAAAGGTTGCTATTAAAATCATAATCATCAAGTGACAGATTTTTTTGTTATTCACTAGGTTTTTAACCTAGTTTGCCGATAACAACGCGGGTGTCTAATTTCTAGAATCTCCAGGGGAAGGAAATAGGATATTACACATTTTTTTACTCTAATCTTAGAGCCAAAATATTTTCTGTACAACGTTATATACTTTTGTTGAGTTTCCTTGGAATCTTGATGACATTATTGACCATAGTGATCAATCTACTATTTAATGAGTAAATTTTTTAAAAAGTGATATGCTGAAAGCCCTTTAAACATATTATAAATTGCTTCTGCAAAAGGTTGCAATTAGTTTTAGACTAACAGACAAGATGAGAATATCCATCACCTGTACTTCATCATCATTCAGTATATAATTTTTTTTTTTTTTTGAGATGGAGTCTCACTCTGTCACCCAGGCTGGAGGGCAGTGGCACGATCCTGACTCACTGCAACCTCTGCCTCCTAGGTTCAAGTGATTCTCCTGCCTCAGCCTCCAAAGTAGCTGAGATTACAGGCACCTGCCACCACATCCAGCTAAGTTTTCTATTTTCAGTAGAGACGGGGTTTCTCCATGTTGACCAGGCTGGTCTCGACCTCCTGACCTCAGGTGATCCGCCTGCCTCGGCCTCCCAAAATGCTGGGATTAAAGCATGAGCCACCGCGCCTGGCCCAGTATATCATTTTTTAAAATATTTATTTTGTGTACAATATTCCCTAGGGTTTGGGTGAAATCTCATATCACACGCTATGAGCTAGGGAATCAGCTTAATTGGAAAAAGAAGAAATTTTCAAGGCCAGGTTCAGCTTGACAAAAGCCCCCCACAGTTGCTCCTGTAATCTATAAAGACGCATACCAGGGATGTTGGCTGGCTCTTCCTTCTTCTATGATAAGCATGCGAGAACAGCCTTATCAGTATACCAAGCAGAGTGGTTTAGGGTTGCCTGCTATTTACAAGAGTTATTTAGAATGCCAGACACTCGGCACCTAGGGACCCTGGAGCCTGTAGGATGTTTCAGCCCATTGCCAACACGGCCTCGGCAGGGAATGAGAGCACCAGTTACATGAGAAGCCAAGCTTGGGCACTGCTCCTCCAACTGGGAGAAGGGCAAGACCCCGAGTCCTAATTACCCTTTGGCCAGGCTACCCGGATAAGCTCACTGGGTTATGTGGGACAGTTATGCTCCCTGCATAAAATTTAGCCATTTGATTAAGCAAAAAAGCAGAAATAAACATTTTTACTTTCATTTCTTTGATTACTAACTTATATGTGCTTTTTTACATTTTTATTGACCAGTTGTATTCTTTCAGTGATCGATTTATGCACTTTGCCCACTTTTCTTTGGGGATGTTAATATTTTACTCTCTAATTCTTAAAATAATTATTATATAGAATGTCTTTTAATCCAATAAGATCATCATGTAGTTTTTCTTATTAGATCTATTGATAACATATTTTGCATTAATATGGAGGATATTTGTTGATTATTTCCTCAGTATCCACACTCGCCCCTTCCCTGTAGTATCCTAATGCTTGTTTGGGGATCCAAGTGGTACCAGAAAAGCTGATTAGACCCCCAACTCCAGGTGGGACATAGACCTTGACCAACCAAGTCACGGCCCTCACCAACATGGTTGGTACAAGGGTGAGCATGTGACCCAAATCATTCTAATCAGGGGAAATCTCGAGATTCTTGCTATAAATGCTGACACAAAGAGACAATCCCTACTTCTTGCTAAATAAAAATATTGAAGCACACAACCTCAGAAGCCACTGGCAGTCAACCTGGGGACTCGGTTTAGGATGAAAGTCATAGCAAAGAAGACAGGGCAGAGAATAAATAGTTTTTGGCATAATATTATGGAGCTACCAGATCAAGCCTCACCTGAGGGGACCCTATTCTGGATATTTTAGTTCCATGAAGCCAAGAAGATATACTGAGCAGTACACACTGGAATAGCCATCCTGGTTGGACATGGGTGACATCATTCTTTTTATTTTTAATTTTATTTTAAGTTCCAGGGTACATGTACAGGACGTGCAGGTTTGATACACAGGTAAACGTGTGCCATCCCCTAGGTATTAAGCCCAGCATGCATTAGCTGTGTTTCCTGATGCCCTCCTCTCACCCCTCACCCTCCCCCGACAGGACCCAGTGTGTGTTGTTCCCCTCCCTGTGTCCATGTATTCTCATTGTTCAGCTCCCACTTATAAGTGAGAACATACAGTATTTGGTTTTTTATTCCTGCATTAGTTTGCTGAGGATAATGGCTTCCAGCTTCATCCATGTCCCTGCAAAGGACATAATCTCGTTCCTTTTTATGGTTGCATAGTATTCCATGATATACATGTACCACATTTTCTTTATCCAGTCTATCATTGATGGGCATTTGGGTTGATTCCATGTCTTTGCTATTGTTAATAGTGCTGCAATGAACACACATGTGCACGTATCTTTATAATAGAATGATTTATATTCACATCATTCTTATTACTCAGATACCTACTCTAATTGGTTAATCCCTATGCTGTAGTGGCTGTTAAATATTTTTAATATCATCCTTATATGTGCCAGGAATTATCCT
The DNA here is from genome assembly GCF_006542625.1 of Nomascus leucogenys. Taxonomy (NCBI): domain Eukaryota; kingdom Metazoa; phylum Chordata; class Mammalia; order Primates; family Hylobatidae; genus Nomascus; species Nomascus leucogenys. The sequence continues at coordinate 7,071,710 of NC_044390.1, read as the reverse complement.
TTATTATTAAGCTAGTTTGAGTAAGGTTTGGCTTTTGGGTTTTGTTGTGTTTTTTTCTTTTTCATCTACAGCATATTCAGCTGTACCTCTAAGACATCGATTTTCTCAAAGTCTAATAGAAGCTTTAATTAGGCTGAGGCTGGTGGCTCACACTTATAGTCCCAGCACTTGGGGAGGCTGAAGTGAGAGAATTGCTTGAGGCCAGGAATTCAAGACAAGCCTGGGCAACATAGTAAGACCCCATCTCTACAAAAAAATTTTAAAATTATCCAGGCATGGTACTGTGCACCGATAGTCCTACCTACTTCAGAGGCTGAAGGAGGAGAATCACTTGAACCCAAAAGTTGGAGGTTACAGAGGGCTATAATTGTGCCACTGCACTACAGCCTGGGCAACAGAGTGAGAACTTGCCTCAAAAAATAAAAATAATAACAATAGCGGCCAGGCGCAGTGGCTCACGCCTGTAATCCTAACACTTTGGGAGGCTGAGGCAGGCGGATCATGAGGTCAGGGGTTCAAGACCAGCCTGGCCAATATGGTGAAAACCCCATCTGTACTAAAAATACAAAAACTAGCCAGGTGATGTGGCGCATGCCTGTAATCCCAGCTACTCAGGAGGCTGAGGCAGAAGAATCACTTGAACCTGGGAGGTGGAGGTTGCAGTGAGCCGAGATCATGCCACTGCACTCCAGCCTAGGTGACCAAGTGAGACTCCGTCTCAAAAAAAGAATATAATAACAACAGCTAACATTTTTACTGAGTAATTACCATGTGTCTAGACACTATTCTAAGTTTTATAGATGTTAACACCCCTAAAACTTTACCATCCCCATTTTAGAGATAAGAAAATTAAGCCACAGAAAGGTTAAATAATTTGTTCAAAGCTTAACATCTAGAAGAGCTGGAATTTGAACTCAAGAATTCTGGCTCCAGAAGCCATGCTTTTATTCACTATACTATAACACTCTGCTCTGAAAGATGCTTGACAAAGTGAGGAATCTTTAAAAATACACATACTTTAAAAATTTTTTCTAGCTTAAAACATGTAAGACAACATTAATTTGCCAAGTTGGGGGAAGGATTATTACAGATTGAGTATCTCTTATCCAAAATGCTTGGGACCAAAATTCCAAAATTTTGGATTTTGGAACTTTTTGGATATTGGAATATCTGCAAACGTATAATGGCATACCTTGGTGATGGGACCCCAGTCTAAACACAAGCTTAATTTATATTTCTTGCTCTAAATGCTGACACAAAGACAATCCTTATTTCTTGCTAAATAAAAATATTGAAGCGCATGACCTCCTTCTTTTAATCTATATGTATACTTTACACACATAACCTGAAGGTAATTTTATACAATATTTTAAATAATGCTGTGCATGAAACAAAGTTTATGTTAAGTACTTATGCACGGAATTTTCCATTTGTATCATCATGTTGACACTCAAAAATTTCAAATTTTGGAGCATTTCAGACTTCAAATTTTCAGATTAGAAATGTTCAACCTGACCGAGCACAGTGGCTATGCCTCTAATCCCAGCAATTTGGGAGGCCAAGGTGGGCAGATTACCCAAGGTCAGGAGTTCGAGACCAGCCTGGCCGACATGGTGAAATCCTATCTCTACTAAAAATACAAAAATTAGCCAGACATAGGGGTGGGACCCTGTAATCCAAGCTACTTGGGAGGCTGAGGCAGGAGAATTGCTTGAACCTCAGAGGCGGAGGTTGCAGTGAGCCAAGACTGCACCATTGCACTACAGCTGGGCAACAAGAGCAAAATTTCGTCTCAAAAAAAATAATAAATAAAGGAATGCTCAACCTGTATTCTTCTTTGTTTCCACTTCTTCCTGGGCACGTGGTGAAACCACATTTCTCATCTTGCCTGCAGTTAGATGTAACCATGTGCCTAAGTTATAGCCCTTGAAATGTGAACCCAAGTGATGTGATCACTTCCCAGGCTTGACCCACCCATGAGAACTTCGACATGGTAGCCTTCGTGCTTTCTTTCCTTCTCTGGCTTAATGCATTAGAGCATGGCCACCTTGGAAGCCATATGTTGAAAATGTCAGAGCCAAAAGGTAGAAGTAGCCTGATGCCTATCCACCAGGAACCCATTTTAGATTTGACATAACTAAGAAACTAATTGTATTAAGCCATTGAGATTTAGGGGTTTGTCTAGTACAACCAAAACTAGCATTGTCCTAACTAGTTTTGAAACTAACTAATAACTTTTCTTTAAGTATCAGTTTCCTAATTAGAATTCTATATAATCTTTCTTACCTAAATCAAACCCCTAATGCATTGTTATTTCCGATTTAGCTTCTTTAAAGAAAATAATTTCAAATTGCTCTTAAAATAAGTACAGATTTGCTGGACGTGGTGGCTCACATCTGTAATCCCAGCTCTTTGGGAGGCCGAGGCGGGCGGATCACGAGGTCAAGCGATCAAGACCATCCTGGCTAACAGGGTGAAACCCCGTCTCTACTAAAGGATACAAAAAATTAGTCATGTGTGGTGGCATGTGCCTGTAGTCTCAGCTACTCAGGAGGCTGAGGCAGGAGAATTGCTTGAACCTGGGAGGCGGACGTTGCAGTGAGCCGAGATCGTGCCACTGCACTCCAGCCTGGGTGACAGAGCAAGACTCTGTCTCAGAAAAAAAAAAAGTACAGAATTCTAGAGTTTTGTGACTTCTTCCCAAATTTTACAGTTGTCTCATTCTCACCTAATTTAATTTTTAATGGATCACTTGTATTGAATTCATCGGATACATTCAATGTAGCTTTCATAGGAATAATTCTTTTTCCATGCTCATATTTCATCAGTTTACATAAATATTTAATTAGATTCCATAAATATATTAACAAGTACAATTGACATAAACTTGTTTGGAAACCTGTTATTATAGGAACTGAACTGCCAGGAAACATGAGGGCAAATTAGCCATGAGGATTCATCCTTCTGTGGACAGAAGTCAATGGTTTATAGACAAAATGATGAACTTTTCTTAATCTGGTGAATCAGTTAAGTAGAGATTGATTAACTGAATATAATTGAGTTTAATTTTCCTATTTTTTTCCATTACAAATTTCTCATATGTATTTGCACATAAAATTGTTCTATAGTTTGATATTTTTGTTGTTTCTATATCAGGTCCAAATGGTTAGGCTGTGCTAACTGTATAGAATGAATTTGCTGGTATCATTTATTTCTATGTAATTAACAGAGCATAAGATTTATGTTTCTTGAAGAAACAAAATAATCAGATCTGGGAATCTCTCTGTGAGGTAATTATTTTATAATTTCTTTCAGGGTTGTTTTTCTATTCAGATTGTCACTTCTTGAGTCAATTTTATTAATATGTTTTCTCAGAACACCATATACTTCATTGGGGAGATTTTCAAATGTATTAGCATTAAGTCAAGCATAACATTCTCTTCTAAATTGCTTAATTATGGAATTTGTCTTAGTCTGTTTGTGTTGCTATAACGAAATACTTGAGAGTGGGTAACGTGGAAAGAGGTTTATTTTGCTCATGGTTCTGCAGGCTGGACAGTTCAAGGGCATAGCTTCTGGCAAGGATTTCAGTGCTGCATTGTAACATGGTGAAGAAGGTGAAAAAGGAAGCAAACATGTGAGGACACAAACCTGAGGGACATCCTAGCTTTATAATAACCCACTCTCTCGGGAACTAATCCATTCCAGCAGGAACTAAAAACTAATCAGTCTCACCTGTGTGAGCACTCGCTCACTACCTTGAAAAGGAAACCAAGCCATTCATGAGGGAGCCACCCCATGAATCAAACACTTTCCATTAGGCCCACCTCCAAACATTGCCACCCAAGGGACCAAATTTCAACATGAGTTTTGATGATGACAAGCAAACCATATTCAAACCATAGCAGAAATGCTTAAGCATAATAGTATAATGAACACCCAAGCACCCATTACCAGCTTCAAAAGTAATCATCATTTTCGCCAATACTCCTTTGCCTATTTCCCTATTACTTTTTTAAGCACAGCACTGTGATTTAAAACAAACCCCAGACTTCCTGTTACTCACCCATATACATTTCAATAATTCTCACAGAAAAGAACTTTTTTATATAAAAGTTTAACCTTTTCTATGTCTAAAATTTTACCTCATTTTTAATTTTTTGTTTTTTCTCTTCTATTTTTCCCAAGATTTTCTTAAAGACATTGGTTTCTCAGAGTCATCTTTTGCATTAATATCAACTCTGCAGTGCTTCTGTTTTCAGTGATTTCTGTTAATTTAATATTTCATTCTTACTACTGCTCTCCTTAGGTTGGTTCAGTTTGTTTTTCTCAGGTTGAATGCTTGCTTGTTAAATAATGAATTCCAGCTGGGGGCGGTGGCTCACCCCTGTAATCCCAGGACTTTGGGAGGCCAAGATGGGTGGATCACTTGAAGTCAGGAGTTCAAGACCAGCCTGGCCAACATGGTGAAACTCCGTCTCTACTAAAAATATATAAATTATCTGGGCATGGTGGCACGCACTTGTAATCCCAGCTGCAAAGGACACTGAGGCAAGAGAATCGCTTGAACCCAGGAGGTGGAGGCTGCAGTGAGCCAAGATCGTGCCACTGCACTCCAGCCTGGGTGACAGAGCGAGACTTCATGCCAGAAAAAAAGAAATATAATAATAATCAATTTGCTTCTGAACACACCTTCAGCCTCATCCCTTATGATGTTCTCATATTCCATGTTTTCCAAATACTCTATAATTGTGGTTTTTAATTTCTACTTTAAACCACAAATTATTTAAATTGTTGCTTCTCTTTCCTTTTTCTCATTTCTAAGTGCATGTAAGTTTTTTTAAATGTTTATATTAATTTTGTAGTATTTATTTCCCTTTGCCCACTCCCATGTTCTATCATTTATTATTATATCACATATAATAATGCTACATTATTATAAAAATATATTTTTTGAAACAGGTTTTTACTCTGTTGCCCAGGCTGGGGTGCAGTGATGTGATTGCAGCTCACAGTAGCCTCAACCTCCTGGGCTCAAAGTATCCTCCCACTTCAGCCCCCTGAGTAGCTGGGACTATAGATACATGCCACCATGCCCAGCTAATTTCTTAATTTTTTTCTAAAGATGGGGTCTTATTATGTTGCCCAGGCTGGTCTCAAACTTCTGGCCTCAAGTGATCCTCCTGCCTCAGCTTCCCAAAGTGCTAGGATTACAGAAGTGAGCCATCACACCCAGCCAAAAATTATTTTATTTATTTATTTATTTATTGAGACAGAGTCTTGCTCATCGCCCAAGTTAGAGTGCAGTGGCATGATCTCAGCTCACTGCAACCTCCACCTCCTGGGTTCAAGTGATTCTCTTGACTCAGCCTCCCGAGTAGGGGGCGATTACAGGAACGTGCCACCATGTTCAGCTAATTTTTTGTATTTTTAGTAGAGACAGGGTTTCACCATGTTGGCCAGCCTGGTCTCAAACTCCTGACCTCAAGTGATTCGCCCACCTCAGCCTTCCAAAGTGCTGGGATTACAGGTATGAGCTACCATGCCCGGCTTATTATTTGCTAAATCAGCAGGAGAACTAAAGCAATAGATTCTAGATCTGTACTGTTCAATACAGGAGCCAAATATAACTACTGAATACAGTTTACCCTTGAACAACACAGGTTTAAACTGTGCAGGTCCATCTATACACGGATTTTTTTCTGCCTCTGCCACCTCTGAGACAGCAAGACCAACCTCTCCTTTTTCTCCTCCTCCTCAGCCTCCTCAACATGAAGAGGATGAGGATGAAGACCTTTATGATGATGTACTTCCACTTATGAAGAATACATATAATCTTCTTTATAATTTTTAATAACATTTTCTTTTCTTTTTTCTCTAGCTTTTTCTATTGTAAGAATTATGGTATGTAATACATGTAACATACAAAATATGTGTGAATCAACAGTATGTTAGCAGTAAGGCTTCTGGTCAACAGCAGGCTATTAGTAGTTAGGTTTGGGATAGTCAGAAGTTATACATGAATATTCAACTATGTGAGGGGTCAGCACCCCAGCCCCATAGTGTTCAAGGGTCAACTTGAAATGTGCCTAGTCTCAAATGAGATATGGTTTAGTATGAAACAAAAAAGAAGGTGCTATATCTCAATAATACTTTAATATTGACAACATTTGGAAATGATAATATTTTAGATATAATGAGTTAAATAAAATATATTATTAAAATTAAAGCCAAACAAGCACACTACAAAAAAAGAAAATTACAGGCCAATATTCCTGATGAACATTGTTGCAAAAATTCTCAACAAAATATTAGCAAACCAAACTCAACAACACATTACAAGAATCATTCACCATGACAAATGGGATTTATCCCTGAGATGCAAGGATGATTAAACACATGCAAATTAATAAATGTGATATTCCATATTAACAAAGTAAAGAATATATAACATATCATTTTAATAGATGCAAAAAAAAAAGGCATTTGGCAAATTTCAACCTCTTTTATGATAAAAACTCTCAGCAGATTAGGCATATAGAGAAAACGTACCTCAACTCAATAAAGGCCATATGGGAGAACTCATAGCTAACATCATACTTAGTGGTTAGAAAACATTTTAAAAAATAAAATAAAATAACAGTGAAAAATTGAAACCTTTTTCCTCCAAGATCAGGGACAAGAAAAGGATGCCCATTTCCACCACTTCTTTTCAACATAGTACCAGAAGTCCTAGCCAGAGTAGTTAGGCAAGAAAAAGAAATAAAAGTCATCCTAACAGGAAAGGAAGAAGCGAAATTGTATCTGTTTGCTGGCAACATAATCTTATATATAGAAAACCCTAAAGATGCCATCAAAAAAGCTGTTGGAACAGATAAATGAATTTAATAAAGTTGTAAGATACAAACTCAACACACAAAAATCAGTAGTGTTTCTATACACCAATAACAAACTATCCAAAAATTAAATTAAGAAAATATTCCCATTTACAATAGCAACAGAAAAATAAAACACTTGGGCATAAATTTAACCAAGGAGGTGGAAGACCTATATGCTGAAAACTACAAAACACTGATGAAAAAGAAATTGAAGAAAACATGAATAAATTGAAAGATACTCCATGTTCACAGATTGGAAGAATTAATATTAAAATGTCTATACTTCCCAAAGCATTCTACAGATTCAGTGCAATCCTTATCAAAATTCCATTACATTTTCACAGAAATAGAAAAAAAAAATCCTTTAAATCCATGTGGAATTACAAAAGACCCTGAAAGCCAAAACAATCTGGAACAAAAAGAACCAATCTAGAGGCATCCCACTTCCTGATTTTAAAATATGTTATAAAGTGATTGTAATTAAAACAGCATGGTACTGATGTAAAAAAAGATACATCAAACAATGGAACAGAATAGAAAGCCCAGAAATAAAACCCACACTTCATAGTCAATTGATTTTTGACAAAGTTGCCAAGAACACACAAAGGGAAAAGGACAGTCTCTTCAAGAAATGGTGTTGGCCTTATACAAAAATTAATTCAAGATGGATTAAAGACTTACATGTTAGACCTAAAACCATAAAAACCCTAGAAGAAAACCTAGGCAATACCATTCAGGACATAAGCATGGGCAAGGACTTCATGTCTAAAACACCAAAAGCAATGGCAACAAAAGCCAAAATTGACAAATGGGATCTAATTAAACTAAAGAGCTTCAGCACAGCAAAAGAAACTACCATCAGAGTGAACAGGCAACCTACAAAATGGGAGAAAATTTTCGCAACCTACTCATCTGACAAAGGGCTAATATCCAGAATCTACACTGAACTCAAACAAATTTACAAGAAAAAAAACAAACAACCCCATCAAAAAGTGGGCAAAGGAAATGAACAGACACTTCTCAAAAGAAGACATTTATGCAGCCAAAAAACACATGAAAAAATGCTCATCATCACTGGCCATCAGAGAAATGCAAATCAAAACCACAATGAGATACCATCTCACACCAGTTAGAATGGCCATCATTAAAAAGTCAGGAAACAACGGGTGCTGGAGAGGATGTAGAGAAATAGGAACACTTTTACACTGTTGGTGGGACTGTAAACTAGTTCAACCATTGTGGAAGTCAGTGTGGTGATTCCTCAGGGATCTAGAACTAGAAATACCATTTGACCCAGCAATCCCATTACTGGGTATATACCCAAAGGACTATAAATCATGCTGCTATAAAGACACATGCACACGTATGTTTATTGCAGCACTATTCACAATAGCAAAGACTTGGAACCAACTCAAATGTCCAACAACGATAGACTGGATTAAGAAAATGTGGCACATATACACCATAGAATACTATGCAGCCATAAAAAATGATGAGTTCATGTCCTTTGTAGGGACACAGATGAAACTGGAAACCATCATTCTCAGTAAACTGTCACAAGGACAAAAAACCAAACACCACATGTTCTCACTCATAGGTGGGAATTGAACAATGAGAACACGTGGACACAGGAAGGGGAACATCACACTCTGGGGACTGTTTTGGGGTGAGGGGAGGGGGGAGGGACAGCTTTAGGAGATATACCTAATGCTAAATGACGAGTTAATTGGTGCAGCATACCAACGTGGCACATGGATACATATGTAACAAACCTGCACATTGTGCACATGTACCCTAAAACTTAAAGTATAATAATAATAATAATAATAATAATAAAAAGAAATGGTGTTGGAAAAACTGGATATCCACATGTAGAAGAATACAATTGGAATCTTATCTCACACTAAATACAAAAATCAACTCTAAATGAAATAAAGGCTTATATATAAGACCTGAAACTGTAAAACTACTGGAAGAAAACATAGGGTAAAATCTCCATGATATCAGTCTGGGCAATGATTTTTCGGATATGATGCCAAAAGCACAAGTAACAAAAGCAAAAATAGACAAATGAGGTTGCACAAAATTAAAAAGCTTCTGCACCGCAAAGGAAACAATTAATGAAGTGAAGAGACAACCCATACAGTGGGAGAAAATATTTGCAAATCATACATCTGATAAGGGGTTAATATCCAAAATATAGAAAGAACTCAAATTACTCAATAGCAAAGATACAAATAATCCAATTTAAAAATGGGCAAAAGAAAACTTAAAAACATTTCTCAAAAGAAAACTTAAAAACAGCTAAAACGTTCATGAAAAATTGCTCAACATCATTATCATTAGGAAAATGCAAATTAAAAACTGAGATACCACCTTTTAGAGAGGCTATTACCAAAAAGCTAAAAGATAACAAGTCTTGGTGAGAAGAGAGGGAAAGGGAACCCTTATACACTGCACGCAACCTGTAGCACATTGAACAAGTTGGATTTATTACCAGTTGCAGTGGGAGAGAATGCAGACTGTTGGGAACCATGGGGAATGTCAGCATGAAAATGACAGAAAGGACTTGCTATAGGATCTGGATTTTTGGATTCTCTCTGAATTTGGCAGTGTCAAAAAGCAGGGGCAATTTTACAATTGCATATCTCATGAAGTCTTATTTACAGGGAGGGCAGGCTAGAGCAAGGCTAGAGATTTTCTTCTGCCCCTGTCATCCCTGAGACAGCAAGACCAACCTCTCCTCTCCTCCTCCTCAGCCTACTCAATGTGAAGATGACAAGAATGAAGACTTTTATGATGATCCACTTCCACTTGATGAATAGTAAATATATTTTCTCTTCCTTATGAGTTTCTTTCACTTTTTTGTTTTTTTTTTTGAGACAGAGTCTTGCTCTGTTGCCCAGGCTGGAGTACAGTGGTGTGATCTTGGCTCACTGCAACCTCCACCTCTCAGGTTCAAGCAATTCTCCTGCCTCAGCCTCCCAAGCAGCTGGGATGACAGGCATGTGCCACCACATCTGGCTAATTTTTGTATTTTTAGTAGAGATGAGGTTTTGCCATGTTGGCCAGGCTGGTCTTGAACTCTTGACCTCAAGTGATCTGCCTGCCTCGGCCTCCCAAAGTACTGGGATTACAGGAGTGAGCCATCACGCTCAGCCCTTATGAGTTTCTTAATAAGATTTTCTTTTCTCTATCTTACTTTATTGTAAGAATGCAGTATGATATATAAATAAATATATATATATATACACACACACACACACAAAATATGTGTGATTCAACTGTTTATGTCATCAGTAAGGCTTCTGGTAAACAGTGAGCTATTCGTAGTTAAGTTTTGGGGGAGTCAAAAGTAATTTAAAAATTTTCAATTCTCCAGGGTCAGCAACCCTAACTCCCACATTGTTCAAAGGTCAGCTGTAGACAGACCCACATCTACATCTATGTATACAAACTGGAGCTAGCTCAGGGTACAATCGCCCAGACTAATTGGAAGCTATTTTAGGGCAAAGCCCATAGTTTTAAGCAGAAGGACTCATAAACTCATAACATATGGGGAACAGTGGATAGAATTAAAGATGCCCATTGTAAAGAAGAAAAGATTTGGTGGCAGGAGTGGAGGGTGGGGTTCCAGTGGGAGTATAAATACAATGGTCTTCATATATTTGAAAGCTATCATATAGAAGGGAAATTGGCCTTGTTCTAAATGGCAAATATAAGGTAAGAACCAGAACCAATAGGTGGAAGCTTTAAGAAAGCAAATGTGGACCTTCTAATGGAGGTGGCCCCATTTAGGTCAGACTACCACTGGCAGTGTCTTCGTGCGAATAATGAACAGCAGGGATTTTGATGGAGGGTATTTGAGAATCCACAGGATGATTCATCTAGAAGACCTTTAATGTCCTTCCCAATCTTAAAATTTAATGATGCAAAGAAAGATTTAGGAGGAAACTATGAAAACATGACAACTAAATGTAATGTGGGACCAAAGGTTGGATTCTGACCACAAAAAGAACATTCATTAGGAAAATTGAGGAACCTCAAAATTTGAATAAGGTCTATAAATTGGTTAATAATATTGTATCAGCCAGGCGCAGTGGCTCATGCCTGTAATCCTAGCACTTTGGGAGGCTGAGGCGGGTGGATTACCTGAGGTCAGGAGTTCGAGACCAGCCAGGCCAACATGGTGAAACCCTGTCTCTACTAAGACTACAAAAATTAGCTGGGAGTGGTGGTAAAACCGTGTAATCCCAGCTACTAGGGAGGCTGAGGCAGGAGAATTGCTTGAACCCGGGAGGTGGAGGTTGCAGTGAGCTGAGATCACGCTACTGTACTCCAGCCTGGGCGACAGACTCTGTCTCAAAGAGACTGTCTCAAAAAAAAAAAAAGTATCAATGTTACTTACTTTCCTAGTTTTAGTAGTTATACTATGGTTATGTAAAAAGTGAACATTAGGAGAAGCTGAAGGAAGAATATATGGGACTCACTGTACTATTTTTGCAACTTTTCTGTAATCATAAAATTATTTCAAAATAAAAAATTTTTAAACCCTATCTCTGCTATTTATTAGCATCATTGTATTACATGAGTTGGTTAACTTCTCTGACATACAATTTCCTTATTTTTGTAGAATAAAGATAAAATTCCTATATTGCAGAATTGTTCAAATTAAATGAAAGAATATTGCAATGCACTTTGTCAGAGTGCCTGCACACAGTAACCGGTCAATAAAGGTTATTATTACTTTAAGAAAATTAAATAACAATATCAAAAACTTTAAAAACAAGTCTATAATACCAAAGTTCTAGAGTATAGTGTGTTGCCCACCTATTCCTTGGGACTAGCCTCTCGGGAATTTACCTAAAATTATTGTTTACTTATTAAGTTTATCAAATGAACTAAGCTCATTAGTGTACAAACAGAAAACGGTTTCATGTTTCTCTGATAGCCCCTTCAGAATATGATCCATCACAGCATCCTTCCCCACCTCTGGGCAATATCTCAGGTTTATCTCATAGATTTTGAAATTACTTTCAAGAATGAAAACTCATTAAACATTTCTATTAAAAACTTCAGGCCAGGCACCATGGCTCCATGTGTGTATTCCCAGTGCTTTGGGAGGCCAAGGTAGGGGGATTGCTTAAGGCCAGGAGTCCAACACCAGCCTGGGCAACATAGCAAGACCCCATCACTACAAAAAATTTAAAATTAGCTAGGTATGCTGGTGCATTCTTGTAGTCCTAGCCACTCAGGAGGCTGAGGCAGAAGGATCTCTTGAGCGTAGGAGTTTGAGGTTATAGTGAGCTATGATCAGACCACTGCACTCCAGCCTGGACAATTGAATGAGACCCTGTCCCTGAAAAAAAAAAAAAAGGAAAGAAAAAAAAATACTTCAGTCGTGTACTCAGTGCAGTCTCAGCCTGGTGTGGTGACCTACAGCATGGGAAGGAGGAACTGTCTGCTCTTCTTCCAACTCCTTCACATGCCTCCCTCTCGCTCTGCTGTGTCTGGGCTCTCCAGGGTCCAGTCAGGGAGCAGGGGGATTAAGGGAAGAAGGGCAAATATATCTTTGTGGCAGAAGCTCTTGTAATACTGTATACCATGGCCTTGGGGTAGGAGGAGCCCACATGCTGGCTGTCTCCAATGGGAAGCATTTGTGGGGCTTTTGAAGGCTCTCTGTGGGGACCACCTGGCTGAAAAACTCCCTTCAAAGTCAGTGCACTCTCCCACTTCTTCCAGAAGTTTCTTTTTTTTTTTGAGACAGAGTCTCCTTCTGTTGCCCAGGCTGGAGTACAGTGGTGCAATCTCAGCTCACTGCAACCTCCTCCTCCCAGGTTCAAGAGATTCTCCTGCCTCAGCCTCCCGAGTAGCTGGGATTACAGACATGCACCATCACACGCACCTAACTTTCGTATTTTTAGTAGAGACGGGGTTTCGTCATGTTGGCCAGGCTGGTCTCAAACTCCTGACCTCAAATGATCCACCCACCTTGGCATCCCAAAGTGCTGGGATTACAGGCATGAGCCACCATGCCTGGCCTTCTCCCAGAAGTTTCTTGCAAATTTCTCAGCTCCTGCTCAGAAGTACAGCATATAACAGCTCATTGCTGGGGTCGCTACACCCCATAGGCAACACTTCTGATTCAAGGCCAGCTGTTTTCCATTGTAGCGCCTCGGAAACGCATGCCCTCCCCATTACAAATTCTGGCAGTGTAAACAGGTTCCACTACGACCCTCTCATTTAGGATTCCCTGGTGGTTTCAACCAACCCCCCCACCAAATCCCAGATTCACCAGGCAGGAAGCAAACCCTAGTTTCCATTCATTTACGTCCCTAAATGCCGGAAGACACATACCCACTCCTTCATAATCTCTCCTCCTCCACTCTACTCCAATCCTAAGACGCCACAGGAGCCCTGAACTCTCTCAAGAGTTTCCCCGGAGGAAGAGAACGGGAAATGCCATGACACTATCCCTACCCCAAAGCCACTTTCTAATCCCCTTCCTCCTTTTCAGCTGGAGGGTATGACTGAGATTGATAATCACCATACTAGTTTTGCTGTCGCTTCATAATTTCTGGATGGATATGTCTGTGCTAATATCCTATTCAGAAATCTGGGGATAATTATCACCTTTTGCTCTCAACTTTGGGATTCAGATAAAATTTCAAGACACCATGAAAAGTCCCATTTGATATTCTGTTACACTTAAAACACACCATGACACTTTCCATATGAGCTCTCAGCCCTCGTCAGGGCTGTCTGCAGATGACACAATGGGAAACAGAGAAGCTGTGACTATTGGCAGAGTACTGCGTCTGGGCTGCTGAGATAAGACTTTTGGAAAGATTCAAACCACAGGCTTTTGCAATAGTTACACAATCACTTCCACCCCACCCTCAAGCTGAATGCCTTCCAGAAAGCCAAACATTCTTTAGGAGGTGATTACATAACTAAAACAGAAAAGGTTGTAACTGATGTGTGGGAATATCATTTAAGGGTTTGAAAATATATCAAATCAGAATGAAACACTCAATTAGGACAGGATAGCTTTTTATAGTTAAAGGTCATGCTGTAGAGAGGGGATTTAAATCATTCCGAATTACCCAAGGACTACCTTATGGAAACTACAGGGAAGCCAGTTTGGGACTCAAAAATATGCATTCATTCATTCACGCATTCATTCACTGAGTTCCTGCAAGGCTTCAGGCTCTGAGTTGGGGCTGATGTTTATGCAATGGTTAAGATTTGTTCCCTGCCCTCAAAAGAACTCAGAGAAAATCTCCATAACAGAATAAGGTGCCGCCAGAGAAGAAATCATTATTCGAAAAAGATACTTGCACACGCATGTTTACAGCAGCACAATTTACAATTGCAAAATCGTGGAACCACCCCAAATGCCCATCAATCAATGAGCGGATAAAGAAACTGTGGTATATATATATATGATGGAATACTATGCAGCCATAAAAAGGAATGAATTAACAGCATTTGCAGTGACCTGGATGAGATTGGAGACTATTACTCTAAGTGAAGTAACTCAGGAATGGAAAATCAAACATTGTATGTTCTCACCGATATGTGGGAGCTAAGCTATGAGGATGCAAAGACATAAGAATGATACAATGGACTTTGACGACTTGTGGGAAGACTGAGAGAGGGGTGAGGCATAAAAGACTACCAGTATGGTGCAGTGTATACTGCTTGGGTGATGGGTGCACCAAAATCACACAAATCACCCTAAAGAACTTAGTCATGGCCAGGCGTGGTGGCTCACGCCTGTAATCCCAGCACTTTGGGAGGCCAAGGTGGGCAGATCACCTGAGGTCAGGAGTTTGAGACCAGCCTGGCCATCACGGTGAAACCCCGTCTCTACTGAAAATACAAAAAAAATGAGCCAGGTGTGGTGGTGGGTGCCTGTAATCCCAGCTACTAGGGAGACGAGGCAGGAGAATTGCTTGAACCCTGGAGGCAGAGGTTGCAGTGAGCCAATATCGTGCCATTGCACTCCAGCCTGGGCAATAAGAGCAAAACTCAGGCTCAAAAACAAACAAACAAACAAAAAAAGGTGGAGAGTGGAAGAAAAAGGCAGATCTTACCTCCTCCTTTCCTACTTCAAGCCTCTGGGAGAACATGGGAGGAGAGGTTTATAATTAGAGATGTGATTAAAGTTTTTATTTTGATTAAATAAAATTAATTTCAGACAGGCAATAGAACCAACAGTGCATAGTCCAACATCAGAGGTGTGTTCATTAAAATGCAGAGGACAATCAGTAACAGGACTTCCATCAAGCAGACCTCATGCAGGCAGAGGGAATTCAGGTAGCTGGTGAGAAACGGAAATGCTTAAAAATGGTCTACATGTGCTTGCACTGAAACACACAAGGGACAAAGATTTGTGAAATGTGTCCAACAATGCTAAATGAGACTTTTCCTGCCTCTACATTGTGACTAAGAGAGTAAGATCTGGACACATCAAGAAATCCACCTCCAGCCTAGAGCCTATATATAAGAAAGAGTGAGGACAACGAAGTTGTCAATCCATGGTATAGAAAAACATGCTGTTGGCCGGGGGCAGTGGCTCACATCCATAGGCATGATTACAATCCCAGCACTTTGGGAGGCCAGGCGGGTGGATCACCTCAGGTCAAGAGTTTGAGACTAGCCTAGCCAATATGATGAAACCCCATCTCTACTAAAAATACAAAAATTAGTTGGCATGGTGGTGCATGACTGTAATCCCAGCTACTCGGGAGGCCGAGGCAGGAGGATCACTTGAACCCGGGAGGCAGAGGTTGCAGTGAGCCAAAATCGCACCACTGCACTCCAGCCTGGGTGACAAGAGTGAGACTCCGTCTCAAAAAAAAAAAAAGAACAGAAAAAGAAAAACATTCTGTTGCCTTCCCAAACCATGCAGGAGGAGTCGCAAGAGAAGCAATGGTAGAGAATGGACGCAGACAGTCCCTGCCAAAAAAAGAACACCATCTCACCATCCTCTTACCTGCCTGCTTACTAAAAGGCAGAACTGGTAGACCCAGTGAGAAAATCCGAGAGTACATTAGTTTTCTATTGCTGCCATTAAAAAATTGCCACAAATTTAGTGGCTTAAAACAACACAAATGTATATCTGTAGAACAGAAATTTAGTAGGAATCTCTAAATCTAAATCTCTAGTAGGAATCTAAAATCAAGGTGTCAGCAAACTGAGCAGACTTCTAGAAGCTCTACGGAATAATCTGTCTCCTGATCAGTTAGGTTGTTGGCAAAATTCAATTACTTGCAGTTGTGGGATTGAGATACATGTTTTCTCTTTTTTTTTTTTTTTTTTTTTTAAGACAGAGTCTCACTCTGTTGCCCAGGCTGGAGTGCAATGGCGCAATCTTGGCTCATTGCAAACTTCACCTCCCGGGTTCAAGCGATTTTCCTGCCTCAGCCTCCCAAGTAGCTGAGATTACAGGTGCCTGCCACCTCGCCTGGCTAATTTTTGTATTTTTAGTTGACACAGAGTTTCACCATGTTGGTCAGGCTGGTCTCGAACTCCTGACCTCAAGGGATCCACCTGCCTCGGCCTCCCAAAGTGCTGGGATCACAGGCATGAGCCACCACACCTGGCCGAGATACATGCTTTCTTGTTGGCTGTAGCTCAGGGCCATTATCAGCTCCTAGAGGCTATTCACTGACTTGGCCTGTGGCTGTCTTCCTCCATCTTCAAGTCAGCAATGGTGGGGAACGTATTTCTCATGTCATATGTCTCTGCCTTTTTTCTGTAGTCACACCTCTTTCCCTGACTATAGCCATCTGAAAAGGTCCTCCACTTTTAAGAACTTTTGTGGTGAGTTAATTAGACTGGGGCCACCTAGATAATCCGGGATAATCTCCCCTACTCAAGGTCCATAATAACCTCAATCACATCTGCAAAGCCCCTTTTGCCAGGTAAGGTAACATATTCACAGGTTCCAGAGATCAGGGTGTGGACATCTGTGAGACACTCTTATTCTGCCTACCACAGAGGACTGATCTGTGTTCCCTGGAGTTCGGGAAGTGCAGAGACTGGTGCCTGGTTCTCCCCTAGAGAAGTCCAAGAGGGAGAGGCTGGCTGGCGCTGTCTATAATGAGGAAGAAAGAGAGAGCATCACACTTTCAGAGCTTAGTGAGGCAAAATGCAGAGCAGATGCTGCAGAGACCCCACCCAAGAAGGCCAGTGTCCAGCCAGAAAGAGGCGACGTACTGTAAACTGCTGAAGTAGGGACGAGGGCATGTCATAAGAGGGCAACAAGAGAGGACTTCACCATATCAGGAAATTTTGCGCTATCAGAGGTCTCCAACAGAGAGTCTCCAAAGAACCCACAAAAGCCCCTTATTGAAAAATTATCAGTATTTGGATGTTTGCTACACAGGAGGTTTTTGGAGACTAGGACTGGCTAGGTTAAAAAATATACATATATATAGCTCTTAACTTCTAGCTCTTCCTACCTGGTAACCCCAGAGCATCTAGCAAGTGAGACAAGAGGTGGAGAATGGAAGAAAAAGGCAGATCTTACCTCCTCCTTTCCTACTTCAAGCCTCTGGGAGAATAAGGAAGGAGAGGCTTTTAATTAGAGATGTGATTAAAGTTTTTATTCAGATCAGGCTGAAATTTATAATAGCTGAAACTATTCTGATCCCTAATGTCCAGAAAAACAAACGGCTCTGCCTGAGACACCATCCAGGATGTTGGAATGAAGTTTATTTGAGGATTTTATTTGAAGGCAATGGTAAAGAATACAATGGTTTCCTGCTGGAATAGCACCTGTGATGGTTAATTTTGTTTTTTGTTTGTTTGTTTTTTGAAACGGAGTTTTGGTCTTGTCGCCTGGGCTTGAATGCAATGGTGTAATCTCAGCCCACTGCAACTTCTGCCTCTCAGATTCAAGTGATTCTCCTGCCTCAGCCTCCCGAGTAGCTGGGATTATAGGCATGCACCACCACACCTGACTAATTTTGTATTTTTAGGAGAGATGGGGTTTTATCATGTTGGCCAGGCTGGTCTGAAACTCCTGACCTCAGGTGATCCACCCACCTTGTCCTCACAAAGTGCTGGGATTACAGGCATGAGTCACCGCACTCAGCCAATGCGATGGTTAATTTTGTGTCAACATGACTGGGCCATGGAGTGCCCAGATTAAACATTATTTCTGGTGTGTCTGTGAGGGTGTTTCGAGGTGAAAATAACATTGGAATTAGGCCGGGTGCGGTGTCTCATGCCTGTAATCCCAGCACTTTGGGAGGCTGAGGCAGGCGGATCACCTGAGGTCAGGAATTTGGTATCACCATGGCCAATATGGTGAAACCCCGTCTCTACAAAAATTAGCCTGGTGTGGTGGTGCACGCCTGTAATCCCAGCTACTCAGGAGGCTGAGGCAGGAGAATCAATTGAACCCAGGAGGTGGAAGTTGCAGTGAGCAGAGAGAGATCGTGCCACTGCACTCCAGCCTGGGTGACAGAGCAAGACTCTGTCTCAAAAAAAAAAAAAATTAAATTAGAAGGGTAGTAGGGTAGTAAAGCAGATTGCTTTGCATGGGCCTCATCCAATCTGTTGAAGACCTTAATAGAATAAAAAGTTGAGAAAAAATAATAATAATAATTAGTTCTCTGCCTGTCTTCAAGCTGCAAAGTCAGTCTTCTCCTGCCTTTGGACTTGGACTCAGACTAGAACTTACACTATCAGCGCTCTTAGTTCTCAGGTCTTCAAACTTAGACTGGAAATATATTACCATCTCTCCTGGGTCTCCAGCTTGCTGACTGCAGATCTTGGGACTTCTCTGCCTCCATAATCATGTGAGCGAATTCTTTACAGTAAGTCTCTTGATAGAACTCCTCTTGGTCTGTTTCTCTGGAGAATGCAGACTAACACAGCACCCAAGGCCAGTACATTCAATATACTGATCACATTTGCAGTGGCTCATCTAGGACCCTTTAAGAACAAAGATATTCAATTCTCTATGAGCTCTATACTGTGCTTTGTTTTGCTTGATGTCAGACTCAAGCTAAGATTTTACAAGTGAGTTTAGTTCTAATAAGTAAAGAAAGGAGGAAAGTATCCCAGGAGACAAGCTTAGACATAGAAAGGAAGCAAAGGCATAGCAGATAGGAATGACTAGGGCAGTTGCAGGGAAAAGAGAACAGAGCTACTTGATTGGCACAAAAGGTGGGTGTCCAGGAAGCAGGAGAAAGAAAGTTACTGAAGTAGGACAAACTCTCTAATGCTAGAAAAAAAAGTGTGGGCTTGTTGCAATGTATAATAGAGAACTATCAAAGTTTCTGTAACTTACAGAGTTTCTGTAAGCATTGGCACATATAAGCGTTTTGTTTAAACAAAAATAAATGATAATATCTAATAGATAACATCTTCTAATAGAAGAGAGGAGTCAGGCTGAGAACACCAGCTAGGAATCTGCTACTGAATTCCTATGCCAACTCTACCTTCTAAACAGAACTTGAGAGCTGCAATATGACAAGTAGGAATATACGTAAGTCAACGTAACAGAATATTTGAATTGAGGACATCCCAGAAAATCTCTAGTTATTGTAAGTACACCAGACATGTGGCAATGAGATGGAATGATTTCTTAACCCTTCCTTCTCTGTCGTAACATGTTGTAAGATGAAATCTCCCCCAATCCTTCTGCAATTGGTCCATTTGGGGACAAGCAGGAAATTATTAAGCAGTGGTTGCACCATTGTGAGATTTCATTCTTTCCTGGAGTTGTGTTTTATTTAGACTTCTATTTAAAACTAATTTATTTCAAGTAAAACAAAAACAAACATTTTGAACAGGAATAAACTAGTTGGCTTAATTTCCTATAATGCACCACACTCCCTACTTCATTCTTACCGCACAGTCGGGTCTCCTGGTACCAGCCACACTGAAGGTATTAGTACCTCCCAGGAAAGGCAGTATAATTTCTCTGTGGGAAGATGTTTCTCTCTCTTTCACACACACACACACACACACACACTTAACAATACAACTATTGTATGCGGCAATACAATATTTCTCCTAATTTTCTCAAAGAAATATTCCAAGCTCTTGTCTCCCATCAATCCCCAACTCCTCACCTGAGAAAATCTGAAATGCCCTCGGGGGCCTGGGGATACAGGAGAATGACTGAGAGAAAACCCCGACATGGCTGAAGGCACAGAAAGCAAGCAGCCCATGGGGGCTCCTGTCCCACAGACACGTTTCCTCGCTCACCAGTCACATCCCAGCTCAGCACGTCCTGCATCCAGGGACCCTCCCCTCTCCCCTGGCTCCAGCCTTTTCTCACTTTTCACTCAGCTAATTTCACCTCCCAGAAGCTCTTCTTTGCACGGACCTGCGTATCTGTATTGCCTCTTCTCCCTTCCCGTCCTCTCCCAGCCTCTCGGTGGTTGTCTCATTCCAGAAAATCTTTTTCTCTCAATCATTCTCTTCATGACTTTTTTTTTTTTTTTTTTTTGAGACAGAGTCTCACTCTGTTGCCCAGGCCAGAGTGCAGCAGTGTGATCTCAGCTCACTGCAACCTCTGCCTCTAAGGTTCAAGCGATTCCCCTGCCTCAGCCTCCCGAGTAGCTGGGACTACAGGCATGTGCCACCACACTCAGCTAATTTTTATATTTTTAGTAGAGATGGGATTTCACCATGTTGGCCAGGCTGGTCTCAAACTCCTGACCTCAAGTGATCTGCCTGCCTCGGCCTCCCAAAGTGCTGAGATTACAGGCATAAGCCACCATGCCTGGCCCCTCACGCCATTTTTGAACTGAGACTAAACTCACTACCTCCAATTAAAAGACCTTAATCCCGACCAATATGCTCAGTAAACAGCAAATGTAGCCATCTCCCTCCTCATTGTCTAAGTGCTTGCTTTTCCTCAAGCATCAACATTCAACTATTTTTACACCCTTTCTCAATTTATGTTTCTATTCTTTAAATGTATTCCTTTTGTAAAACTATCATTGGAAATGTTTTTAATTATTTCTAATGACAGTAAAACATTTCTGCTATATTATGGGCTTCAGTGGGCTGGTCTAGGAGTCTTAAACACCATTTTATAGCAGTTTCTACAAGAAAATGTATTTCAAGTTCAAATAGCTGAGTTGTAAACTTCAAAAACACAAACCTTTTAAAATCAGAGAATGCTGATCAGTTAGACATTCTGAGACCGTAAGACTTAAGGTAATTGCCTGTTACAAAATAAACAAGATGCATAATTACTTCTTCTTTTAATGGATCTTCTTTCATTCAACGAAGGCCTCCAACTGGTATCTAAACAGGAGTTAGAGCCAGCTGCTGTCTTTGCCATTGTGAAGAGAAAGCTTTAAAAACACAGGGACGAAGAGGAAACAAGACAAGGAAGCTAAGGAAAAAGACTGTGCAAAGAATTTCAAATATAGGAAACAAACAATAACTATGACAGAACACAATGAACAGTGAAAGAATTCTTGACGATTTATTTTTAATGGAAAGTTAATTGTTATGCAAATATGCATGCACATGTTATCTTTTTTTGTTTGTTTGAGACAGGGTCTCCTTCTGTCGCCCAGGCTGGAGGGCGGTGGCACAATCTCAGCTCGTTGCCTCCCAGGCTCAAGCGATCCTCCCACTACAGCCTCCTGAGTAGCTGGGACTACAGGTGCCCACCACCACACCCAGCTAATTTTTGTTCTTTGTTTTTTGTTTATTTTAATAGAGACAGGGTTTCGCCATGTTACCCAGGCTGGTCTCAAACTCCTGAGCTCAAGTGATCCACCCACCTCGGCCTCCCAAAGTGCTGGGATGATAGGCGTGAGCCACCACACCTGGCAACATTTTATCATCTTTTTTTTTTTTTTTTTTTTTGTAGAGAGAGTCTCACGCTGTCGCTCAGGCTGGAGTGCAGTGGCAGGCTCACTGCAGCCTCTGCCTTCCGGGTTCAAGTGATTCTCCTGTCTCAGCCTCCCTAGTAGCTGGGATTACAGGCATGCATTACCATGCCCAACTAATTTTTATATTTTTAGTAGAGACAGGGTTTCACCACGTTGGCCAGGCTGGTCTCCAATTCCTGACCTCAAGTGATCTGCCGGCCTCAGCCTCCCAAAGTGTTGGGATTATAGCTGTGAGCCACTACGCCTGGCTTTATCATCTTTTTAAAGACATAGCCACATGAAAGGAAAACGGAATAAAATCCAACCATCTTGACACTACTGTCATGTACATTTTTCACTTTTGTATATTTTGCACAGCACCATTCTGCCCTTTCCCCCATGCATACATATTTTACATATGTAACCACCAGCCTGGGGTATAAAATGAAACTGTATTTTTTTAAAACACTCAAATTAACTTCAACCTCCTATCCTACCTATAGCCAGAATGTTGTTCTTCACTTCCTGCTCCTCCGAGTAGGCTGAGAACCTCAGGGGTGCTTTCTCAGACAGGGAGGTCAGTCCTGTAAATACATGCCCTTCCTGTCAAGTGATCCAATATCAACCATAGTCTTCTCCGTACAACAACCCGGGCAATCATGTGGAGCCCTGGCCAACAATCCAGACGTCCTCTGTTTTATGAGAAGGTTTTTCTGAGAGTGTCTGGCTCCATCAGTTGTCTTCCATCAAGCCTTTCTAAGGTCACAAGTAACAGCCCCTTGCTTTGAATCCCAAAGAGAAAGGTCTTGACTACCATCCTTCCTGAAGATGTATTGGCCTGTAGGCCAATTTGCCCATCTCCTTAGCAACCGTCAAGCTCTATGAAACAAGGGGGGGTTGGAATACATCCAGGTACAGATTTTTGCCAAGCTAAATCAATGATCACTAGTTTCTTAGCCTGTAACTAGAGGCCATGCTGGGGACTGTCCTACACAAACAAGGTCTGCTCCAAGGTGACCTGAAGTCTCAACCACAAAGAAATAGAAGTGTCTGGTTACTATAGATGATGGGCACTTGATTAAAATAATAACAGTTTGGCCAGGCACAGTGGCTCATGCCTGTAATCCTAGCACTTTGGGAGGCCAAGGCAGGCAGATCACTTGAAGTCAGGAGTTCAAGACCAGCCTGGCCAACATGGCGAAACTCCATCTTTGCTAAAAATACAAAAAAAAAAAAATTAGCCGGGCGTAGTGTTGGGCACCTGTAATCCCAGCTACTCAGGAGCCTGAGGCAGGAGAATCGCTTAAACCCAGGAGGTGGAGGTTGCAGTGAGCCGAGACTGAGCCATTGCACTCCAGCCTGGGCAACAAGAGTGAAACTCCATCTCAAAATAATAATAATAATAATAATAACAATCCTCTGGGCATGGTGGTTCACACCTGTAATACCAGCATTTTGGGAGGCCAAGGCAGAAGAATTGCTTGAGCCCAGGGGTTGGAGACCAATCAGGGCAACATTGCGAGACCTCGTCAAAAAAAAATTAAAAAATCAGCTGGGTGTGGTGGCTTGGCTTGTAGTCCTAGCTACTGGAGATGCTGAGGTGGGAGGATCACTTGAGCCCAGGAGATCAAGACTGCAGTGAGCCCTGATTGCACCACCGCACTGCAGCCCAGGGGACAGGGCAAGACCCTGTCTCAAAAAAATAAAAATAATTTAAAAAGAAGGGCTCTTCAAATAATTGTCTGGACATGTAATTTTGTAAATTTCTGTTTTTTGGGTTTTTCTTTTTGACACGAAGTTTCACTCTTGTTGCCCAGTTTGGAGTGCAATGGCGCGATCTCGGATCACCTCAACCTCCACCTCCCGTGTTCAAACAATTCTCCTGCCTCAGCCACCTGAGTAGCTGGGATTACAGGCTTGCGCAACCAAGTCTGGCTAATTTTTTATTTTTAGTAGATACGGGGTTTCTCCATGTTGGTCAGGCTAGTCTCGAACCCCTGACCTCAGGTGATCCAGCCACCTCGGCCTCCCAAAGCACTGGGATTACAGGCGTGAGCCACCACGCCTGGCCAATTTTTGTAAATTTCTAAATTTTATAAATGCCATACTCTGAGAGAGGCAGCATTATGCATAGATGGATTTTCCCCAAGATGCAATAAGCATAGAACTTAATGCCATAGTGAATTCATAATTGATCTCTTGAGGGAGACTTGCCTAAGTTTATATGTATTGGTTGTGGATTCCAAGCATCTGGCACAAAGTGACTGATATCCTGGTAAGGTTGAGACTAGGATAACTTTCTCTTTGCACTTGTGTGTTTCCATTGTGCTCCTTCTTTCAAATACCACTGAGTGTCTGATCAGGAGCATGCTAATTTCAGGGCTCTAGGGAGATCATCTTGTTTGTAGTAACTGCTCAAAAGGCAAGGGATTTAACTGTATTTTAAAACTTTTACTTGATATTCATATTTAGATGTGGACTATTAATATTTTTGACTCTAAAAAGTGGGGCTTTTGAAAGACTTTAGATTGAATTAACTCAATTTCAGTATTCCTAAGAGAGTCTATCAGTCAGGATAAACTAGATTATTATATCAAAACTATGTTTTGACAAAAATAACAATTTGGGCCAGGCACGGTAGCTCACACCTATAATCCCAGCACTTTGGGAGGCCAAGGCAGGTGGGTCACTTGAGGTCAGGAGTTTAAGATTAGCCGGGCCAACATGGCGAAACCCCGTCTCTACTAAAAACACAAAAATTAGCCAGGCCTGGTGGCACACACCTGTAATCGCAGCTACTTGGGTAGCTGAGGCACAAGAATCACTTGAACCTGGGAGGCAGAGGTTGCACTGAGCCAAGATCGTACCACTGCCCACCAGGCTGGGCAACAGAGCAAGACTGTCTCAAAAAAAGAAGAACAACAACAATTTGTTTCTCATTCTACACTACATGTATTTTGCAGATTGGCAGGGGTGTTCTTATCACAGCAAATCAAGGGCCCCAAATGATGGACATTCCATTGCAACCTAGTACTTCCAGGAGTGCCAGGCAGAGTACAGGACATAATAAAGCACAGAGTGGCTAATAAATTTTCTACCAGGGAGTAACACATTTCTCTCTGTGTGTGTATATGTGTGTGTGTGTATGTAAATTAATGGGGCACATGTGAAATTGTGTTGCAGGTATATGATGCTTAGTAATGATCAGGCCAGGGTATTCAGGGTGTCCATCACCCAAGTACAACGCATTTTTGTTAAATACAGTCATCCCGCTCTGCTAGCAAACATTAAATTTATTTCCTTTATCTTTCTGTATATTTGCACCCTTTGACTCACTTGTCTTCATCCTCTCCCCTCCTCCCCACTCACCCTTCCCAGTCTCTGTTATCCATTTTTCTACTTTCTACCTCCATGTGTTCAAATGTTTTAGCTCCTACATGTGAGAACATGCAATATTTGTCTTTTTGTGCCTGGCTTATTTCACTTAACATAAGGTCCTCCATTTCCATCCATGTTGCCTCAAATGACATTATTTCTTTTTTATGGCAGAATAGTATTTCATTTTGTATACATACTACATTTTTATTTTTATTTTATTTATTTATTCAGAGACAGAGTCTCACTCTGTCGCCCAAGCTGGAATGCAGTGGCACGATCTCAGCTCACTGCAACTTCCGCCTCCTGGGCTCAAGTGATTCTCCTGCCTCAGCCTCCTGAGTAGCTGGGATTACAGGCACCCACCACCACACTCGGCTAATTTTTTATTTTTAGTAGAGATGGGGTTTCGCCATGTTGGCCAGGTTGGTCTTGAACTCCTGACCTCAAGTAATGTACCTGCCTCAGCCTCCCAAAGTGCTGGGATTACAGGCATGAGCCACCACGCCTGGCCCATACTACATTTTTTAACGTATTCATCTGTAGACAGACACTTAAGTTAATTTCATGTCTTTGTTATTGGGAATAGTGCTGCAATAAGAATGCAAGTGCAATTTCATTGGCCAGTAGAGTCATATGGCAAGGCAGGAGTGAAGTGAAATCCTTCCAGGTGCCATGAAAGAGCAAAGCAGGAAATATTTACTTTGCACAGAGCTGATAATTCTCACAGAAAACGACATTCATTCCAGTGGAAGACAGCCAAAGCTGACAATGCTAAAGAACTTGATTCTACCCTGGGTCTGAGTGAAACCCTCTGAGATTAAGCAGAATGACAAACTGGTAAGAGCTGTAATTTTTTTGCACTTTAATTGATAAAAGAAAATTTAATTCTTCAACTTTGATTTCTTCTGGGGAATTTAGTAATGGAAAAGCTTCAAATGTTTATTGTTTTAAAGTGGGATGTTTTTATTTTGCTGATGTTATATTACTTAAGGTGTTTTTATGTCATCATCTGGGCTCTGATATTCTACATTGACTAACACAGCTAGGCATAAATTGAAATGTGAAACAGCATAGCGATTTATTTTCAGCCAAGAATGCAGAAAGGCCTTGTTGATAATTTAATTCATGTTGTTTTTCCATCCCATTTCAGACCCTTCCATTAGCAGAAGATAAACCTCCCACCTGTGGTCATAGGAGGACACTCAGAGGAGCTATGGTTAGTATTAGGAATGTGTTCTTAGGAAGGCAGAAGTGGGAACATCTGGAGAAACTGAAGGTCTCCTCCACCCAGGGAAGTCGCCACACTGGACATGGAAAACCCTAAGGATGAATAAAGGAACAAAAAGCTGGGGAATAGCAAGGAAAGGCAGTACTTACTCACTTGGGTGAGTTGTACCAAGGTCTAGGCTTGGAGGGATATTATTGAGAAGCCCAATTGCTGCCATAGGTCCAGGCTATAATCCCTAGTTTGGCTTTATCAATAATAACGATAATTTACAATCTCCATCTGCATGGAATAAACACTGCATTTGCTTCTCAAATGATCTGAAAGTTGGAAGTCCGAGAAAAGCTGTAATTTAAACCACAACAGAGACCTTTAGGAAAACTTGAAGCAGAATATTTCTTTCAAATATAATCTTAGAACCTCAAACTATAAAACAGATCAAAGTGGAGTTCTTTTAGTGAAAGGAGAGAACTGCGAGTTGTGGAGTCCATCCACTCAGCATCCCCCTCGCCTCCTTTGGGGTCTCTTGAGTGCTCCTCTGAGCACAGCTTGAAAATCACTGCCTTAAGGAATCAGAACCACTAGCCACTTTCCATGACAAAGAGGCAGCCAGAAAAGCCTAACTCCTTCATGATCCCAGAAAAAAATACTCCCAACCTCTCCTTTCAGAGCATTACAAGAATGAGGACTCTCCATTTCCTCACTGACTATATTGGGCACTCCTGAAGTTCAATATGCAGAAGAATCACCTGGCATTCCTGTTTGCCATATAGATTCCTAGGCCCCACCCTCAGAGGTAATAGGTAATATTCACTGTTTCTAGGGACGATTTTCTTTTCTTTTTTTTTTTTCGTTTCTTTTTTTGAGACAGAATCTCCTTCTGTCGCCCAGGCTGGAGTGCAGTGGCGCAATCTCAGCTCACTGAAGCCTCTGCCTCCGGGGATCAAAGGATTCTCCTGCCTCAGCCTCCCGAGTAGCTGGGGGTTCTGCAGGTTCAGGAGGAATCTGCACTTTCAAAAGCACTCAGGTAAATCTAGGTTCGGCGTCCTGAGGACTACACTTTGAGAAACACAAGAGTCAAAAAGAAAACTAATGGAGAATATATTGAAAGTATCCAGTGGGCCTGGATCATGAAGGGCCTCAAATTCCAAGCAAAGACATTCAGACTTTATTCCATGAACAGCAGAAAGCTACTGAAGTTATTTGAGCAGTAGGGTAGCATCAGCAGAGGTGAACTTCCAGAAAATCAACCTGGGCCCCGCACCGTGGCTTATGCCTGTAATCCCAGAAATTTGGGAGGCCAAGGAGGGTGGATCACTTGAGGTCAGGAGTTTGAGATCAGGCTAGCCAACATGGTGAAACCCCTTCTCTACTAAAAATTTAAAAATTAGCCTGGTGTGGTGGCGGGCACCTATAATCCCAGCTACTCGGGAGGCTGAGGCAGGAGAATCACTTGAGCCCAGGAGGTGGAGGTTGCAGTGAGCCGAGATCACCCCACTGCACTCCAGCCTAGGCAACAGAGGGAGATTCCATCTCAAAAAAAAAAAGGAAAAGAAAGAAAAGAAAAAGAAAGTCAAAAGTCAATCTGAAAGTAGGATGTGAAATTAACAGGATAAGGAAAAACAAGGTAAGAGGCTGTCACGTGGGTCTGAGAAAGAAATGAGGAGTTTCCAGATTTGGACAGTGAAGGTGAAAATCGAAAGAAGAGAATAGGTTATAGCCTTTGTTCTATGGAACTGTAAGAAATCAATTTCTGTTGTTGAAGCCACCCAGGCTATGATATTTACTTATAGCAGCCTGAGCTTACTAAGATAGCCTACGAAGAGTCAATATGATTTGGCAGAGGTTGGAACTGAATATTAAGTGGAAAGATAGATTCAAATATGAGGCCAGGGTTTTTTATCCAAACAGAAGGCAAGATGGTTGTTCCTTTAACAGAAATGGGAAGGAAAGAGATTGGACTTTGGGACTGTATTGGGCATGCCGGCCATTGCGCTGCCCAGCCGCTGGCCCTGCTGAAGTAGTAAGGGCAGTTCTCAGGAGCCACATAATCCCTCCAGCCACAACTGGGTGAGCAAGTGTGGACCCCTGACCTAAAGGCAGCCAACCTCTAGGCTGACTAGAAACCTCGGCATTTCCCTAGTTCAAAAACATAGCACAGCCAATCAGATTACCTGTCTCAGGAACTTGAGGGGGAAAAAAAGCAAGGAAATGAAGCTATCAAGTGTAGATAACCCAGAAAAGATATTGAGAAGGATCATGGGCTGGGTGCAGTGGCTCACATCTGTATTCCCAGCACTTTGGGAGGCTGAGGCAGGAGGATACTTGAGGTCAGGAGTTCAAGATCAGCCTGGCCAACATGGTAAAACCCTGTCTCTACTACAAAAAAAAAAAAAAAAAATTAGCTGGGCATAGCGGTGCATGCCTGTAGTCCCAGTTACTCAGGACTCAGGAGTCTGAGGCAAGAGAATCACTTGAACTTGGGAGGTGAAGGTTGCAGTGAGCCAAGATCATACCACTGCACTCCAGCCTGGGTGACAGATTGAGACTCCATTCTCCAAAAAAAAAGGCGTCATGAACTTAACCATAAGCATAAGTAAAATGAAGATGCAGAAGCTGTGAGAGAGAGGGAAGACCTAAGCTAGCAGCTAAGACATGAGGAAGCAGACATGCAGAAAGTGAGTCTCACCAACAGCACAGCACTAGAGTGGAACTGAGGTCCTATAACTGGGTATTTTGGGATTCCCTCCTTACCTGGCACATAGTAAGCATTCAAGAAACGGGTACTTCTCGAATTTAAAATAGAGGCCATTTGGATCCTGCTCCATTCCCCAGTTCCTGCTCTTCTTAAAGGCTTGATGTCCACTTTCACCAGGTTCCCAGGCACATTCATTTCACAACATACCCCCTCATTTCTTGGCAACTTGAATGAAAATTTGCTCATAGTCAAGCAAGAGTGTAAGGCAAGGACATACGGTATGTCAGGTACTTTCAGAAAATCAAGGTATAGAAGAAAAGACTGCTGGAAACACAGAACTGGAGCTCAGGAGAGAGTCAAGGCAAAATGTTGACTTGAAGGTCATGTCCACAAAGCATTAAGTAAGGGCCAGATATATGACAAAGCAGATCACATATATCACAACAAGAAGAAAGACAAGCATAAATCCTGAAGAAACTCTTCACTTAGAGGGTGGGAAGAGAAAGGAGGCAAAAGAGACAGAATCCATCTTTGTGAAGGCCTCAGCCTATTTTGCACCAGGTTTATCCATGATGATTTGCATCGATCATATGAACAGAGCTGCTTTTATCCTATACAACTCAGTGGTTAATGGGAGACCGCTTTCCCTGGTTTCATATTTTCACATAAAGGAAGTTGGTTGGGAATTGCTCTCAGAATCAACACCTGTGGGATAATGGAAGGAAGCAGGATTACAGTGTCTTAGTCTGCTCACTCAAGTTGTCATAACAAAGAACCATAGTGGCTTAAACGGCAAACATTTATTTCCCACAGTT
Source organism: Nomascus leucogenys (assembly GCF_006542625.1). Classification (NCBI taxonomy): domain Eukaryota; kingdom Metazoa; phylum Chordata; class Mammalia; order Primates; family Hylobatidae; genus Nomascus; species Nomascus leucogenys. The sequence continues at coordinate 7,041,855 of NC_044390.1, read as the reverse complement.
CTAGAGGCTGGGAAGTCCATGATCAAGGTTCTAACCAAGTCAGTTCCTGATGAGGGTCCCCTTCCTGGATTGCAGCCGCCAGCTTCTCACTAGATCCTCACATGGCAGAGAAAGAATATCACTCTCAGGCCAGGCACAGTGGCTCACACCTGTGATCCCAGCACTTTGGAAGGCCAAGGTGGACAGATCACCTGAGATCAGGAGTTTGAGACCAGCCTGGCCAACACAGTGAAACACTGTCTTTACCTAAAATACAAAAATAAAGCAGGCATGGTGGCTCATGCCTGTAATCCCAGCTACTCAGGAGACTGAGGTGGGAAAATCATTTGAATCCAGGAGGCAAATGTTGCAGTGAGCTGAGATGGCACCATTGCACTCCAGCCTGGGCAACAGAGTGAAACTCTATCTCAAAAAAAAAAAAAAAAGAAAAGAATATTACTCTCTCCTTCTCTTTTTATAAAGACACTAATCCCATCATTAGGGTCCCACTCTCACAACCCCGTCTAAGCCTAATTACCTCCTTAAAGACCCCCACTTCCCAATACCATCACATTGGGGGTTAGGACTTCCATCAGTGAAATTTGGGAGGACACAATTCAGCCCATAGCACACAGGAAGAAGGTAGGCTGCAATGCAAACACAACAAAGCCTCACAGGACTGCCAGATTTAGCAAATAAATATACAGGACACTCACTTAAATCTGTAAGGTGGGGAAAAGTGGCTCATGCCTATAATCCCAGCACTTTGGGAGGCCAAGGTGAGCAGATAACTTGAGTCCAGGAGTTTGAGACCAGCCTGGGCAACATGATAAAACTCCATCTCTACAAAAAATTAGCCAGGCATGGTGGCATGCACCTGTAGTCCCAGCTTCACAGGAGGCTGAGGTGGGAGGATCACTTGAGCCCTGGGAGGTCAAGGCTGCAGTGAGCTGTGATTGTGCCACTGCACTCCAGCCTCAGTGACAGGGTGAGAACTTGTCTCAAAAAAAAAAAAAAAAAAAAAGACCGGGCACAGTGGCTCACGCCTTTAATCCCAGCACTTTGGGAGGCCGAGGCAGGCGGATCATGAGGTCAGGAGATCAAGACCATCCTGGCCAACATGGTGAAACCCTGTCTCTACTAAAAATACAAAAATTAGCTGGGTGTGGTGGCTCGTGCCTGTAATCCCAGCAACTCGGGAGGCTGATGCATGAGAATCGCTTGAACCCAGAAGGTGGAGGTTTCAGTGAGCTGAAATAGTGCCACTGCACTCCAGCCTAGAGACAAAGCAAGACTCCGTCTAAAAAAAAAAAAAAAAAAGAATGTTAGATAAACAGCAAAAATAATAATAATAAATGTCCCATGCAATATTTAGAACCTATAAATACCAAAAAAATTATTTACCTGAAATTCAAATGTAACTGAGCATCCTGTGTTTATTTTATCTGGAAACCCCAAGGCCTCAGCCACCCCACAGGGCGCTCTGAAGCTAAGCTAGTTTTTTTTTTTTTTTTTTTTTTTTTTTTTGAGATGGAGTCTTGCTGTCACCCAGGCTGGAGTGCAGTGGCGTGATCTCGGCTCACTGCAAGCTCCGCCTCCTGGGTTCATGCCATTCTCCTGCCTCAGCCTCCCAAGTAGCTGGGACTACAGGCACCCATCACCATGCCCGGCTAATTTTTTTGTAGTGGGTTTTCACTGTGTTAGCCAGGATGGTCTCGATCTCCTGACCTCATGATCCGCCCGCCTCGGCCTCCCAAAGTGCTATGATTACAGGCGTGAGCCACTGCATCTGGCCATGCTGGGCTAGTTCCTTTAGCCTATCCTGAGTTGGGTAAGGGCACAGAATCTTTAAGTATGAATATTGTAAATTATGTAAATAAGTATGAATATTGGCAAGATGGATTTATACCTCCACATAGGCCAGTCATTGGATGCAGCTGCCCCTAGGAGGAGGGTAGAACTTTGAGTAAGGTGGTTCTCCTCAGCCACAGGCAGTTCCTGGAAACTGCCAGCTGCTGGAGAGTGTCAGCCAACTATAATCCCAGCAGCTGGAGGGGTAAGTCCTTCAGTCCTGGAGGGAGGATCTGTGTGGTACAAGAATTACCTACAGCTCTCTCCCCAATAAAAACCTCCGACGATACATAATTTATTTATTCCCTTCTGTGTTTTCAGCAATATGCTAGGCCCTGGAGTCACCTCTCCTCTAATTGTAAGCTGTCAGTTAATGAAAAGAAAGAGAGAGAAGCAAATCTAAATATTTGGTCACTTTTAATATTGAAAGTCTCATATTATTTTCCTTGCTTTTCTGAGATGGATGGCTCCTGTGATACCTTTTCTTTTAAAAGATATTTTTCTGATGATACAATTAATTCTCCATCCATTTCTAATAAAATAATTTACAATAAACTAGGAAAAGATATTTTCTTTTTTTTTTTTTTTTAGATAGAGTCTCACTCTGTCACCCAGGCTGGAGTGCAATGGTGTGATTTCAGCTCACTGCAACCTCCACCTTCCGATGCAAGCAATTCTCCTGCCTCAGCCTCCCAAGTAGCTGGGATTACAGATGCCCACCACCACACCCAGCTAATTTTTGTATTTTTAGTAGAGACAAGGTTTCACCATGTTGGCCAGGCTGGTCTCAAACTCCTGCCCGCCTTAGCCTCCCAAAGTGCTGGGATTACAGGTGTGAGCCACCACACCCGGCCTGAAAAGGGGTTTCTAACAAAAACCTAAAACAAGTCTTGTTCTTTTTTTTAAATTTGACTCTTTGTAGAATTTAACTCTTTTATTATGGAAATTTTCAAACATACACAAACATAGAGAAAATAGATTAATGGCCGCTATGGACCTGTCACTCATCTTCGACAATAATCAATATTTTGCCAATCTCCAAACATTATTCTGAAGAACAAAACATTAGACCACATCTCCACAGAACTCAGAAACAACACATAATGATGCCTACTTTTATCATCAATAGTAGACATTTTCCTAGAGTTACCGGGCAATGTAAAAATACCAGAAAAAAAAGAAAAAAGTATGAATATTGGCAAGGTAGATTTATACCTAGAAAATCCAGTGAATCACATATAATCTACATGGACTAATAAAAACTTTCGGAAAGGAAACAAGATTAACATATAAAAATCTACAGCTTTCCTAAAATCAGAAAAAATCTATTTAAATATGTAATAGAAAAGAAAGCTATATGCAATTTCAATAGACCTTGGGTTACCTAGGAAAAACACTTAAAAATATGAAAGCTGTTGCCAGGCATGGTAGCTCATGCCTGTAACCCTAGCACTTTGGGAGGCTGACATGGGCAGATCACCTGAGTCCAGGAGTTCAAGAATAGCCTGGGCGACGTAGCGAAACCCAGTCTCTACAAAAAATCAGCCAGGTGTGGTGGCACATGCCTGTAGTCCCAGCTACTTGAGAGGCTGAAGTGGGAGGATCACCTGGGTCTAGGAAGTTGAGTGAGCAGAAATTGTGCCACTCCACTCCAGCCTGGGTGACAGAGTGAGACCCTGTCTCAAAAAAAAAGAAAAGAAAATTGTTGAGGATAACCATATAATTTTAATGAAGGCCATAAAAGATATTTCTAGATGAAAAGACTCAATAGTATACAGATATTATGCCCCCAAATTAAATAATAAATGTAATATAATTTTATCAAAATTCCAACAGCATATTTTATAGAATTGGCAAGTTAATTTTAAAGTTCATCTATGAGTTGTGCCAAAAAAAGTTAAGATTCATTAGAGAAAGAACTTTACCATATGTTGTAAAGTCACAATCATTGAAATAGTACTGTCAAAAATAGACCAGTAGATCAATAGAATAGAATTAAAAAGTCCAGAAAAATATACACACACACACACACACATATATATGTGTCCATTTGTGCGTGTGTGTAATCTTAGTATACGTTAAAGGAGACATTTAAAATCACTCGGGAAATGACAGACTAATAGATAGTGTTGGGACAAGGAGCTATCCATTTGGAAGAAAAAAAGTAAATTAAATCTCTTTCTCAGACTGGGCGCAGTGGCTCAGGCCTGTGATCCCAGCACTTTGGGAGGCCAAGGGGGGCAGAACGCTTGAGGTCAGGAGTTTGAGACCAGCCTGGCCAACATGGTGAAACCCTGTCTCTACTAAAAATACAAAAAAATAGCTGGGCGTGGTGGCCGGTGCCTGTAATCCCAGCTACTCAGGAGGCTGAGACAAGAGAATCCCTTGAACAAAGGAAAGGAGGCAGAGGTTGCAGTGAGCCAAGATGGTGCCACTGCACTCCAGCCTAGGCAACAGAGTAAGACTCCATCTCAAAAAAAAAAAAAAAAAAAAAAAAATCCCTTTCTCATACCATACAAAAAAATAAATTCCAGTTTGTTTGTTTGTTTGTTTGAGACAGGTTCTCACTCTGTTGCCCAGACTGGTTTCCAGTGGCATGATCTTGGCTCACTTCAACCTCTGCCTCTTGGGCTCAAGCAATCCTCCCACCTCAGCCTCCCAATTACCTAGAACCAAACTAAAGGTATGTGCCACCATGCCTGTCTTATTTTTGTATTTTTGTAGAGACAGAGTTCTGCCATTTTGCTCAGTCTGGTCTCAAACTCCTGAGCTCAAGCGAACCTCCTGCTTCGGCCTCCCAAAGTGTTGGGATTATGGGTGTAAGCCACTGTGCCCAGCCTCAATTTTATTTTATTGAACCATATGAAATTGCCACTCCTGTTTTTACAAAATGGTTGAATATCAGCAAATTCATATGGCTCAACTTAATTAAATATATATTTTCCTGATTTGCACAAATTATCAATTCAAACACAAAGTTATGACGCAGGCCGGGCGTGGTGGCTCATGCCTGTAATCGTAGCACTTCGGGAGGCCAAGGCGGGTGGATCACCTGAGCTCAGGAGTTTGAGACCAGCCTGGCCAACATGGCAAAACCCCATCTCTATTAAAAATACAAAATTAGCCGGGCGTGGTGGTGGGTGCCTGCAATCCCAGCTACTAGGGAGGCTGAGGCAGGAGAATCGCGTGAACCTGGGGGTGCAGAGATTGCAGCGAGCCGAGGTCACACAACTGCACTCTAGCCCGGGCGAAAGAGCAAGACTCCATCTCAAAAAAAAAAAAGGTGTGAAGCAATGTCTTATTTAAAAATTAACCATTAAACATGCAAATTGAGAAGATTAAATGGCTGATTTCATTATGGGTAGACTAGACTGGGACACTATTTTTTCTGCCATAATAAGAAAATGCCCACATTATTGAAAGCATTTTTTAGAAATTGGGTTGCCAAAAAAATGCTATTGCTGAAGCACAGAAACATGGGGAGAAACTCAAACTTTTCCGGAGAGATCTTTCAGTATTTCAGCACTACAGGTGTGGGCGGACAGAACAGCTCATCCAGAAAGAACCCAAGCTGAAAACCTAACTTTCAAATCACACCCACATGGTAAGCTGGTGCAGCAGCCTCCCCAGATAAAGGGAAAATGACCCTTCTCTGCACGGCACTCAATGGCATAAAGATACTTGAATTCTTAAACTTATAAAAGACAAGACCTTCTAGTGGGTTGAAAATACTTAACGTTCCATTGACTTCCCTCTGACCCCTCATGTGGCCACTGAAATCTCATGCATTCGTCAGCTCAAAGTTCAGAATTCTGCCCGGTCTTGAGACTACTATCTTGTATTTCTTGCAGTTAATTTTTTGCATAGAGATTTCGTTCCCTCTGAATTCTAGCCTGTTGCCCTGTAGGTTTCTTGCTGCCTTCTCTTCCCCAGATAATAGCATCCTACAAAGTTTGGTGTTATTTCTAAACCCACAGTAGATACCTCAGTCTTATTGATTATTAGGCTGTCAGATCATATGGCAGCCCTCAAAAGTTTAATGCTTTTTGCAGTGATACCATCATCAGTTTCTAAATACCTCCTTTCTTCAGATTAACTAAAAAATAACAGTGTAACACTATTTGCCTTTGGTTTTTTGTTTTTGTTGTTTTTTTGTTTTTTGAGAGAGAAGTCTCACTCTTATCCTCCAGGTTTGAGTGCAATGGCTTTATCTCGGCTCACTGCAACCTCAGCCTGCCAGGTTCAAACAATTCTCCTGCCTCTGCCTCCCAAGTAGCTGGGATTAAGGTGCCTGCCACCACGCCCGGCTAATATTTGTATTTTTTAGTAGAGACGGGGTTTCACCATGTTGGCCAGGCTGGTCTCGAACTCCTGACCTCAGATGATCCGCCCGCCTCGGCCTCCCAAAGTGCTGGGATTACAGGAGTGAGCCACTGCACCCAGTCTGGTTTTAAACATATCATAACACTTCTTTATGGACATCTCCAGAGAAGGAACTATAATTCTTTGTTCCATGTTGAAATGTTCATGGATGTATTTTCAAATCTTCAGTCTAGAAGAAACACAGATAGCATAAAAGTCAGGAATCCTGATATGAGGTTGCAGTCACACAGCCTTTGTTGCCAGAACCTCCACTCATATTATTTTTTCATGTTTTCTGTTCCATTTAACAAGAGTTTCCCATAATCCTTGGAGGTCCAATGTCAACTGCCTTCCTTCTTGATCTTTCTTCCAGTCTGTTCTCCCCTAACTTCTATGGTCAGCTTGACTTGCACCACTGTGTACTGAGATGCAGCCTCTCATAAGAGGAAGCCCCCCACTCAGCACCTGCCCTGCCTTGTTCAGACACTGCAGGTGAATGAATTAAGAGACCATTAAAGTATGCTATGTTTTTGTTTAACTCTGAAACAGCGCGCTACTACGCGGAAAAAAGTAGAAATAGGTCTACGTCTGTCTGAATTTAGAGACACTTTTGCCTCACCATCTGCATCGTGAGTTAAATTTTAAGTGTTACAATAACTTCAGACCCCAATAAAATAGAAGAGTTAGTTCAATCTAGCACTGCCCCACCTCAAGCAACACTAGGGCTTGAAGCCATCCTCACCCCATTGGGAGCCTACCCCATCGTGCCAGGGTTTGCAGGGAAAGTCAAACATTATCTTCCAGAGGAAACACTAGGCGGGTACCCTGGCTCGAAACCTTCCGGTTTCCCATTCCCAGGTCCCGCTCCAGCACTTCCTCTGAGCTGCTCTTCATTCTCCGGCTGCCCTCCAGACTCGTGGAGGCAGTGTGGAAACCTGAGAAGCCATTTTCAGTCGCTGTACTGTCCCCATAGGTCAATGTGAGGTCGCCTTCAGTCAGAATAGAATCAGAGTTTCCCTCTCTCAGTGGCTCTTGGTTATCGTACACCTGGGGACTGGTCAGACATCGAGCTAGCAAGCTACACCAGGCGGGAGAGTGGTGGTTTGCGGGGAGACACTGTGTCTCCACCAGGCAGGAGAGTGGTGGTTAGCGGGCAGCCACTGTGTGTGCGGATGCGCTTCAGGTAATTGTGATCAAAGCTGTACCACAGCCTGAATATCCATGTGCTCTCCTGTTTTGTCCGGTTTCCTCTGGCAGAATCTGGGCTGTCCCCTTGTAAGACTTGAAAGCTGTCGTTGTTGGGTGGTGGATCTTGATCGGGGTCAACACCACCTCTGAAGTACTGCCAGTGGTGTTCGTTGCGGTCCTCTTTGGAGGGCTCCTTGATGCCAACTCTGATATTAAGCCACGACAACATGGGTGTCGTGCCTCCTCCAATGATCCAGATGGTGAAGTACACGATGAAAGGCGTGGTGGTGAACATCATCTGGCGACCACAGGATGCCGTGTCACAGATGGCCAACGCAAATGCCATTGCTCCCTTGAGGCCTGAAAACATCATCGTGTGTTGAAAATTCCAGCCAATCTTACGCCTTCTGCCCAAGCTGAGGAAGAAGGAGAGTGAGTAGATATGGGCGGCTCTGCCCAGGAAGACAGCAACAAAAGCTCCAATGATGAAAATAGGGCTGAAAACGTGCTTCTGGAAGGTAAATAGCGCCAGGACCATGCAGGAGAAGATGAAGTTCTCTGCCTCAAAGAGCTGCTTGCTTCAACTTCTTGATTCCACCGACAGATTATTGTAGGTGTAATGAGCTTGTGTGATTCCACAGGAAAGGACAGCTACAACGCCTGTAAATCCGCAGGCTTCTGCCAAGAGAAACGCGCTCCAGTACATGAGGAAGAAGAGCGCCGTCTCCAGTAGGGGGAAGCAGTCCAGTCTGGTAAACTTGGTCACTAAAGCAGTCACAACACCAGTCACAGCTCCCATGGTAAAATAGCCACTAAATATACCTAGAAAAATGCCAACTGACTTTAAAAAGGAAGCAGCATCAAAGGTGTGAGTTGAAGTTCAGTCCTGCTGGCTGGCAACAATAGATGAGGAAAGTACAACGCAACAACGTCATTTAGGATGCTCTCTCCAAGCAGAAGTACATAAAGATCCATGTCTGCATGCAACTCATTAACATCGCCAGCATAGTCACTGGGTCAGTGGCAGAGATGATTGCTCCAAAAAAGAGACAATGTGTGTAGTAAAATTTATCTGAGAGCTATCCCATAATCTTCATGAGCTGCACCATACCATACATGAGATTTCCAATACGGAAGCACGAAACAGCAGTCCCCAAGAAGGCGTGACCCAAGATTTCTAAAAAAGTGTCTCTTTAAGCTGTATCCAGCACAGAAAATAAGTGGAGGCAGAAGAATGTTGAAAAATACCTCTAGGTCGAATGTTACCTTCCATAGCATGTCATTCTGCTCTATGCTGTTGATCTTGCCAGGGCTGATTTCTCCTTTCTGAGTGTATTCGAAGAATTTCCCGCTGACATCCACTACTAAAGTGCTGAAGGCCCGATCTTCTTGAGTGCAGTTGAGTGATTTGTCACGGCCCCTGGTGCCAGGGGTACCATACCTCAGGATCACCCCAACGATGAGCCCACAGATCATGGCCAGCTCGGTCTCACGCAGAAAGTGCACCCGGCAGTGCTTGAAGAGCCATATGGTGAGGATGGTGAGCGTGAGCAGCAGGATGAAGGTGAGCAGGCTCACACTGTCTGGCCGGTGGCTCTCCTCCGCCCCCTTCTCAGTGACGAGCTCCTCCATGGCGCTGCTGTTCTCGACCGCCGCCCCAGAGGAGGAAGCCGAGGCCGAGGCCGTGACTCGAAGTCCCCGACCCAGCAGCAGCGGCAGCAGCAGCAGCAGCCGCCACGGGGGCGCCTGAGCAACCCGACCTGGGCCCGGGCGCGCCGTGTCACCAGGCTACATTGGTTCCAGAGCCGCCCACGCCTCCTCTGCCCGCGGACCAGCAGCACCGCCAACCTGCCCGAGTGGCCACGGCCACCGCAGCTCCTCCTCCTACTCGCGCCGGGCCGGGTCTGGGCCCAGAACAGCGCCTCCAGTTGTATTTAAAATGTAGATTTTAGAAGAATAACCAAGCCCGGGAGCAGTGGCTCACGCCTGTAATCCTAGCACTTTGGGAGAGTGAAGCGGGTGGATCACCTGAGGTCAGGATATCAAGACCAGCCTGGCCAACATGAGGAAACCCCCGTCTCCACTGAAAATACAAAAAAAAAAAAAAAAAAAAAATTAGCTGGGCGTGGTGACGGGCGCCTGTAATCCTAGCTACTCGGGAGGCTGAAGCAAGAGAATCACTTGAACCCTGGAAGCGGAGGTTGCGGTGAGCCGAGATGGCACCATTGCACTCCAGCCTGGGCAAAAAGAGTGAAACTCTGTCTCAAAAAGAAAATAACAGAAAAAAAGTGGGAAAATACATTTAAAACCTTGGAGGGAGAAAGCTGTCTTAACAAAACAGAGAGCCAAATGCATTCACGTATGACAGAAGGTACATAGTCGAGAAGTAACTGAATTATTACATAAAGTATTTGCAACTGGTATAACAAAATTTTATACCTCACTTTATCTTTTTTTTTTTTATTTTAGTTATGGAGATGGAGTTTTGCTCTTGTTGCCCAGGCTGGAGTGCAATGGTGCCATCTCGGCTCACTGCAACCTCCCCCTCCTGGGTTCAAGTAATTCTCCTGCTTCAGCCTCCCAAGTAGCTGGGATTACAGGCACGCGCCACCATGCCCAGCTAAATTTTGTATTTTTAGTAGAGACGGGGTTTCACCATGTTGGCCAGGCTGGTCTTGAACTCCTGACCTCTGGTGGAGCACTTGGCCTCCCAAAGTGCTGGCATTACAGGTGTAAGCCACCATGCCCGGCCCACAGTTTTTATGTATATTTGCTGACAGAAGATAAAACTCCTAGAAAAACAAGATGCTCTGATCAGCAAATACATGTATAAAACCTGTTTGGTGCTTATGTTCCTAATTTTAAGTTAACTAATTGGCATTCTGGTATATGCAACAGTCTCTTATAAGTTTGGTTAGAGTGAGTCAGTTGCCAAGATCAACTCTGAATACTAATTAACTGATAAAGTGAAATCCTTGCACCTGCAAGACCGAGAACAAAGAGGATTCAAGGTACTGTCAACCTATCTGGACAGCCTTTCCCAAACACATCTACCTCTCTGACCTCTTGCATGCCTTCATCAAACCAAAACATTTTCAGCTGTTTCTCTCTTGAGATTATTTCCAACCTCTCTCATCATCGTAGTTATTTCCATTTCTCAGTATCTCTGTTAAAAAGGTATTATCTGGGCTGGACGCGGTGGCTTACGCCTGTAATCCCAGTACTTTGGGAGGCCAAGGCAGGTGGATCACCTGAGGTCAGGAGTTTGAGATCAGCCTGGCCAACACGGTGAAACCTCGTCTCTGCTAAAAATACAAAAAATTAGCCAGGTGTGGTGGTGGGCACCTGTAATCCCACTACTAGGGAGGCTGAGGTAGTAGAATCGCTTGAACCCAGGATGCGGAGGTTGCAGTGAGCCGAGACTGGGCCATTGCACTCCAGCCTGGGCAACAAGAGTGAAACTCCATCTCAGAAAAAAATAAAAAATGAAAGGTATCATCCAAATTTGAACACAATACTGCAGATGCAATCAAAACAGCACAGAATATATGTACTGGATGCCATTTTTGTATAAATGTACCCTAAATCTGAATTTAGGGCTTTTTGCAAGCTGCTATACTTGTAGAATCCTATCAAGCTTGTATATAACTCTAACTTCCAAGTCTTTTTCACATAGGAAGGTAACACAGTAAAAGCAGATGAGAGCTTATACTGTGGATGCATACTTCCTGAGTCTGAATTCCTGCTCTGCCATGTGCTGACTGTGTAACCAAGGGCAAGTCACTTAATGTCTCTAAGCCTTAGTTTTCTCATCTGTAAAATAGGAATGATAAGCATACCTGCCTCAAAGCGTTCTTGTAAAGATTAAGTAAATTGCCTCAATTAAAATACTCTGTACAGGGCTGGGTGTGGTGGCTCATACCTGTAATCCTGGTACTTTGTGAGGCCAAGGTGGGAGGATTGCTTGAGCCCAGGAGTTTGAGGCCAGCTTGGGCAATATAGCAAGACCCCATCTTTACAAAAAAATCCAAAAAATTAGCAGGGCATGGTGGCACATGCCTGTAGTCTCAGCTACTCGGGAGGCTGAGGTGGGAGGATTGCTTGAGTTCATGAGGTCGAGGCTGCAGTGACCCATGTTCAGGCCACTGCATTCCAGCCTGGGTGACAGAGGAAGACCCTGTCTCAAAAATAAAATAAAACAAATAAAATAAAATACTTGGTACAATGCTGGCCATATCCCATGAATCCTCATTGTATGGATATATTTCATCATACTTAATCCTCCCAGGAATTCTATGTGGTATATATTACTGCATCCACTTTACAGATGAGAAATCTGAGGTTTGTAGAGTTTAAGTAGTTTGCCTGAGGTCAACCAACTGCTAAATGGCAGAGCCAGCCAAAGTTGTAATAAGACCTGCCTGACACCAAAGACCAAGTTCTTTCTCTTGTACCATTTAGGAACCCTCTTCCTCTTCCTGTGTTTCTACTTTTTTTTTTTTTTTTTTTTGATAGAGTCTTTTAATCTCTCAGACTCAAGCAATCCTCCCACCACAGCCTCTGAGTAGCTAGGATCACAGGAGCATGCCACCATACTTGCCTAATTTTTGTTGTGTTTTCTGGTTTTGGGAGGCTTTTTTTTGGTAGAGATAGGGTTTTGCCATGTTGCCCAGGCCAGTCCCAAACTCCTGGGCTCAAGCAATCCACCTGCCTTTGCCTCTCCAAGTTCTGGGATTACAGGCATGAGCCGCTGCTCCCGGTCTCTACATTTTTTAAGCTTTCACATAGCACAATACAGAGGTTAAGAACGAAAGCTCAGCCAGGCTTGGTGGCTCACACCTATAATCCCAGCAGTTTGGGAGGCCCAAGTGGGTGGATTACCTGAAGTCAGGAGTTCAAGACCAGCCTGACCAACACGGCAAAACCCCGTCTCTACTAAAAAATACAAAAATTAGCCAGGCATGGTGGCGCACGCCTGTAATCCCAGCTACTAGGGAGGCCAAGGCAGGAAGAATTGCTTGACCCCGGGAGGCGGAGGTTTCAGTGAGCTAAGATTGCACTACTGCACTCCAGCCTGGGGGACAGAGCGAGACTCCATCTCAAAAAAAAGAACAAAAGCTCCAGGCTGGGTACAGTGGCTCACACCTGTAATTCCAGAACTTTGGGAGGCCGAGGCAGGAGCACCACTTGAGCCCAGGGGTTTAAGGGCAGCCTGGGCAGCATACGGAGACTCTACTTCTACAAAAAATTTAAAAATTTGCCAGGGGTGGTGGCATGAACCTGTAGTCCCAGCTCCCAGCTACTTGGGAGGCTGAAGTGGGAGGATCTGCTTGAGCCTGAGAGGTCGAGGATATAGTGAGCCATGATCATGCCACTGCACTCCACTCTGGGTGACAGAGCAAGACCTTTTCTCAAAAAGAGAGAGAGAGAGAGAGAGAAAAGAGTGCCAGCTCTAGGGACAGACTGCCTTGTTCCAAGATCTTGAATGAACTATTTAATCTCTATTTACAAAATCTGGGACAAGTCACTTAACTTCATCAAGTCAGTTTCCCCATCTGTAAAATAAGAATTTTAATAGTAATATCGGCCGGGTGCAGTGGCTCATGCCTGTAATTCCAGCATTTTGGGAGGCTGAGGTGGGTGGCCTGAGGTCCAGAGTTCTAGACCAGCCTGGCCAACATGGTGAAACCCCATCTCTACTAAAAATACAAAAATTAGCCAGGCGTGGTGGCAGGTGCCTGTAATCCCAGCTACTCAGGAGGCTGAGACAGGAGAATTGCTTGAACCCAGGAGGCGGAGGTTGCAGTGGGCCAAGATTGTGTCACTGCCCTCCAGCCTGGTTGACAGAGCCAGACTCCATCTCAAAAAAAAAAGCATTTTAATAGCAATATCTACATTCAGGTGTTTCAGCGCTGATTAAATAACATCTAACACAGTGCCTACCCATTTGCTAGGAAACAATAGATTTTAGCTCTATTATTCCCTCTCCATTTTACCTTGCTGGTTTCAGCCAAGTGCTTAGACTGGTCAAAGTAATTCTGAATCCCAGAAAATCCATGCAACTCCTGATGATCAAAAAATATTCTCTTTTAAGTGCTCACATATCATCTGCTTAGTAAACCATCCTAGAGTGTTTCTAGAAATTAACATTGAATTTACAAAGGTTTTTCCTACATCTAAGATAGAAGTCAGATTGCATCTAGAGTTCTTTCCCTCACTTTTATGAACTGTGACATGATCATATTGAAAAGAGGGAGAAATGAAGGACATTGTAACTCATTAAATGCATAAGACCCAGAAATAATAGAAAGTTGACTTCAGCTGTGATTCATCAGAGGTTCTTTGCATCAGTTCCTACCACTTTACCGCAATTCACTTCCCATATTGCTCAGCCCTATATATTTATCACTGGCAACCCACATTTGAGGCCAATGATTACAAAATGTTCTTTTGTACATCAACCCAGCTGCCAGGAGCCCACCCCCACCCCCACACTCAGCAGAGTTGGTTCAGATAACTAAGCTTTTGATATTTCAAGGCTGAAGGAAAAGAAACTCAATCCCCACATAAGTCCTGTGAGATATTTATTACTGTTCCCATTTTACTGCTGAGGAAGATGGGGCTTCTCAAGGCCATTATTCGTATTTTATCCAAAGTCACAGAGTTATTAGGAATGCAGATAGCTGTTGACCTGGATCTCCCACCATGCCACTACAGGTTGCAAACAGCAACGTTTTCCCAAACTGCTTATCCATCCATGAACCACCCACAGCATTTTTGCAATATCTCCCTACCTCCTGTGAAATTACTTAATTTGGTCGGGCGCGGTGGCTCACGCCTGTAATCCCAGCACTTTGGGAGGCCGAGGCGGGTGGATCACGAGGTCAGGAGATCGAGACCATCCTGGTTAACACGGTGAAACCCCATCTCTACTAAAAATACAAAAAATTAGCCGGGCGCAGTGGCGGGCGCCTGTAGTCCCAGCTACTCGGGGGGCTGAGGCAGGAGAATGGCGTGAACCCGGGAGGCGGAGCTTGCAGTGAGCCGAGATTGCGCCACTGCACTCCGGGCTGGGCGAAAGAGCGAGACCCCGTCTCAAAAAAAAAAAAAGAAATTACTTAATGTTTTTAATCAATGCACTTTTTGCTGCCTAAATAAATTTAGGGACTATTAGTCTAAACACTAACAGGTCAGAAATCACAGGTTTTATAACACCATCATGTTTATTTTGTGTAATATATTATATTTTTAAATGGCCAGGCACAATAGCTCATGCCTGTAATCCCAACAATTTGGGATACCAAGGCAGGAGGATCGCTTGAGCCCAAGAGTTTGAGACCAGCCTGGGCAACATAGAGAGACCCCGTCTCTACAAAAAAAAAAAAAAAAAAATTTTTTTAATTAGCTGGGCATGGTGGTTCATGCCTGTAGTCCCAGCTACTTGAGAGACTGAGGTGGGAGGATTTCTTGAGCCTGGAAGGTTGAAACTACAGTGAGCCGTGATCTTGCCACTGCACTCCAGCCTGGGTGACAGAGTGAGACCATGTCTCAAAAATAAATACATAAATAAATAAATGCATTAGATTCCTAGGGCTACCATAACAAATCATTACAAACCAAGTGGCTTAAAACAACGGAAATGTACTCTCTTACAGTTCAGGGAGCCAGAAGTCCAAAATCAAGGTGTTGATTTTCTGGAGGTTCTCAGGGAAAAATTATCTGATGC
The DNA here is from genome assembly GCF_006542625.1 of Nomascus leucogenys. Classification (NCBI taxonomy): domain Eukaryota; kingdom Metazoa; phylum Chordata; class Mammalia; order Primates; family Hylobatidae; genus Nomascus; species Nomascus leucogenys. The sequence continues at coordinate 7,026,749 of NC_044390.1, read as the reverse complement.
CTTTTTCCTGGCTTCTTGGTGTTCTCAGCTCATAAGCATCATTCCAATCTCTATCTCCATAGTCACATGACCTTTTTCTCCTGTGTGTCTTTGTGTCCAAATATCCCTCTTATTTCTTTTATAAAGATACCAGAGATCAAGATCCTTGTTTAATTACATCTGCAAAAGCCCTATTTCCAAATAAGGTCACGTTCTGAGGTTTGGATTAGACATAAATTTTGAGAGGGAGATTATTCAACCCAGTATAAGTAAATGATGATTAAATCATTTGAAAGCTTATCCATGCACCACCTAAAATCATCTTGCATCTTGCCAGTGGTTTGCAAACCACACTAGAGAGATGTTAGTGAACATGACATTTCAAGGTGCTTGAGTCCCTCTCCAGTTTTAAAAGCAGCAGATTTTACAGTTAAGATGGTTGCAGTTCCTTTACTGCATTTGAACCAATATATTTTTGGTAAATCAAGAAGTTGATCCCCTAGATAGGCTCAATTCTCTGGTTTTGAAAACTCAGGAAATGTTGTTCTGTTTTGTTTTGTGTTTTGAGATGGAGTTTCACTCTGTCACGCAGGCTGGAGTGCAGTGGCGCAGTCTTGGCTCACTGCAACCACTACCTCCCAGGTTCAAGCGATTCTCCTGCCTCAGCCTCCCAAAGTGTTGGGATTACAGGTATGAGCCATTCTGCCAGCAGAAAATGTTATTAATAATAAATTACTTCAAGTGCTATTTTAAGAAGATAGATGAACACTAGTTGATTGCATGACTCATTGTTTTCTGAGTTCAGTATATGTGCATGTACAGGTCTCTGTGGGGTTGTATTTGGGGATTTATTAAGTTTTCTCTCCATAGAGACAACCAAGGATGGTAAGGTGAATTTGCAATTTAAAGAAGCCATTAGGTAACACTGGACATTGTAAAACTCCATCTTGTGCAGCAAGGCAGGATGCCTAGGAACACTGTAAACAGGAACTCAGAGTATATTTATAGGAACCCAAAGCCCAAATGTTCAGTCCATAGAAAAAGGATGAAGAGGAGGATTTTATTTTCAGCAGTCTTTATGAGACCTAGACCTCTGTGTGAATCACAGGTTGAGTAAACTTGGGCTTTTCCATTTGAGATAATATTCAGAAACCCTTACTCTTCTAAATGCACAGACTTCAGCTCTTTCTAAAAAGCATGCACTGCATAATGGGAATTAAAGAACTCAGAAGACATTTTTTTTTTTTTTTTTTTTTTTTTGAGACGGAGTCTTTCTCTGTCCCCCAGGCTGCAGTGCAGTGGCGCAATCTCGGCTCACCGCAAGCTCCGCCTCCCGGGTTCACGCCATTCTGCTTCAGCCTCCCGAGTAGCTGGGACTACAGGCGCCCGCCAACACGCCCGGCTAATTTTTTGTATTTTTAGTAGAGACGGGGTTTCACCGTGTTAGCCAGGATGGTCTCGATCTCCTGACCTCGTGATCCGCCCGCCTCAGCCTCCCAAAGTGCTGGGATTACAGGCTTGAGCCACCGCGCCCGGCCCTCAGAAGACATTTTTATTGATCATTCTTATTTTTAATTTAGATGCTTTTTTTCTTCCCAAATATTAAACATTATCATTTATCAAGAACATAAGAAGGGAAACTGTCTTAAAAGGAAAACTATCAGATGGTGGAGATCAATCATTGTATAGGCTCCATGCAAAATAATATAAAAGATGCACAAGAGCAGATGCTGTGCTTGGAAACGACATCTCAATAAGCACATTTCCATAAACACATATGGTGTAGACTCTTTCACATACACACCACCTCGGTGTTTACTCTGAATTAAATAATTCAAGATGGTATAACCAGCTCACAGAAATATGATAAAACACTTTAAATAAATTGAGTTGTTGCCATGACAAATAACCTACACAAAAGAAATAACAATAGTCACACTGATGAGAGGAGATGGGGTAAGTCCTAAAACTGGAAGGTCTCGTATTTGTTGGCAAAAACCCAAGGTACAAGATGTTACTAACCCGTACCTTGTTTCCCCCACACAAACATATCTTAAAGAGGCAGCCCAAACCTTCACGTGTGAATGATTATTGGCCTTCAAATAATATTCGTTACTTTATGACTCAATATCACCCAACACCATGGCTAATATAGAGAGCTTTGTAAAATTTCTCTTGCAGAACTTCCTCAGACTGACTACCCACCTTCATGTGACAATGTGTTCCCTTCCTTTTTAATCACTCCTAGGTTTTCATGATGTGCACTGACCAAATGGACAAGAAGGCTTTGGAGGGTCAAGAATGACCAACTCCAGATGAAACTGTATTGCTTTATCAGAAGCTTATTTTTCTTTTTCTTTGTTTTGTTTTTTGGAGATGGAGTTTCACTCTTGTTGCCCAGGCTGGAGTGCAATGGTGCAATCTCGGCTCACTGCAACCTCCGCCTCCCAGGTTCAAGCAATTCTCCTGACTCAGCCTCCTGAGTAGCTGGGATTACAGGCATGCGCCACCACACCCAGCTAATTTTGTATTTTTAGTAGAGACGGGGTTTCTCCATGTTGGTCAGGCTGGTCTCAAACTCCTGACCTTAAGTGATCCATCAACCTTGGCCTCCCAAAGTGCTGGGATTACAGGCGTGGAGCCACCCACGCCCCGGGCCCTTTTTTTTTTTTTTTTTTAAACAGAGTCTCATTCTGTCACTCAGGCTGGAGAGAGGTGGCATGATCATGACTCACCACAGCCTCAACTTTCTGGGCACAAGTGATCCTCCCACCTCAGTCTCCTGAGAAGCTGGGACTACGAGTATCCACCACCATGCCCAGCTAATTTTTTTATTTTGTTTGTAGAGACAGGGGCCTCACTATGTGGCCCAGGCTGGTCTAAAACTCCTGGACTCAAGTATCCTCTCCCCTCAGCCTTCTAAAGTGCTGGCGTTATAGGTGTAAGACAACACACCAGGCCAGAAGCTTATATTTTTAACAGGAGACAGATAGCAGTCTGATATGCTTCTAGAGGGAAGGAAAGAGAGATGGTGGAGGGGAGAAAGGCCCACTGGGGGAAAAGCTGCAGAATGAGAAAGAAGCTGTGCTGGCTGGGCGCAGTGGCTCACACCTGTAATCCCAGCACTTTGGGAGGCCGAGGCAGGTGGATTGCTTGAGGCCAGGAGTTTAAGACCAACCTGGCCAAAATGGTGAAACCCCGTCTCTACCAAAAATACAAAAATTAGCAAGACGTGGTGGTGCACACCTGTAGTCCCAGCTACTTGGGAGGCTGAGGCATGAGAATTGTTTGAACCCGGGAGGCAGAGATTGCAGTGAGCCAAGATCATGCCACTGCACTCCAGCTGGATGACAGAGAGAGACTCCATCTCTAAAAAGAAAAAAGAAAAAACGAAGGAAGCTGTGCTTCGGTTATTTATTCTATCCCTCTTTCAGAAATTCAACGTGAGGCCGGGTGTGGTAGCTCACACCTGTAATCCCAGCACTTTGGGAGGCCGATGCAGGCAGATCGCTTGAGGTCAGGAGTTCGAGACCAGCCTGGCCAACATGGTGAAACCCCATGAAATCCCATCTCTACTAAAAATACAAAAATTAGCCAGGTGTGGTGGCATGCACCTGTAATTCCAGCTACTTGGGTGGCTGAGGCAGGAGGATCCCTTAAACCTGGGAGGAGGAGGTTGCAGTGAGCCGAAATCATGCCACTGCACTCCAGCCTGGGTGACAAGTGAGACTGTGTCTCAAAAAAAAGAGAAAGAAAGAAAGAAAGAAGAAAGAGAAAGAAAGAAATTCAAAATGAGAGTCAGAGTACTAAAAACTGTATAGAATGACTAAGAGACAGAAATCTATTTGCTTTAATATATCCTTTCTAATACTGACTGACTGCAAAGCCCTTCTTCATATAAAAACTTTTAACATCCCAATTCTACGGAATGAGTTTTGGGGAATGTGGTAGCCAGCCTCCAAGATGACCCCCAGTGATTCTCACAGCCTAGGATTCATATCCTTGTGTGAGCCCTCCCACATTTAAGAGGGCTGACCTGTGTAATGAAAAGAATATTGCAGAAATGAGACAGTGTGATTTTTAAGGCTAGGCCATTAAAGATGTTGTGGCTTTCACCTTGCACTCTCTTGGCTTGTTCACCCTGAGAGAAGGCAGCCACCATGTCATGAGGTCACTCAAGCTGCCTGTGGAGAGACCCACATAGGGAGGAACTGAGTGAGCTCACTCTTGTGTGCCATCTTGGAACTGGATCCACCAGCCCTGGTCAAGCCTTCAGATGACTGCAGCCCCAGCCAACACCTTGACTGCAATCTCATGAAAGACCCTGAAACAGACCCACCCAGCTAAGTCAGTCCTAAATTTTGAACCACAGAGACTATCTGAAATCACAAATATTTATTGTTGTTTTAAGCCACTAAGTTTGGAGGTAATTAATTGTGCAGCAACAGATAACTAGTACAGGACTATTAACCTAAAGTGCTTGATGTCAATCATTTTGGTTTGTCATTAAATTATTATACAGCTTTAGTGTGGCATATGGTTTTACACTATTCTACTTCTCTAGGTACACTTCATTGATGCAGGGATGGACTTGTATCTTTGTTTTTTTGTTTGTTTGTTTGTTTGTTTTTTGAGATGAAGTCTCGCTCTTGTCCCCTGGGCTGGAGTGCAATGGCATGATTTCGGCTCACTGCAAACTCTGCCTCCCGGGTTCAAGCGATTCTCCTGCCTCAGCACCCTGAGTAGCTGGGACTACAGGCGCCTGCCACCACGCCCGGTTAATTTTTGTATTTTTAGTAGAGACGGGGTTTTACCATGTTGGCCAGGCTGGTCTAGAACTCCTGACCTCAGGTGATCCACACACCTCGGCCTCCCAAAGTGCTGGGATTACAGGCATGAGCCACCGCGCCCAGCCGGATGGACTCCTATCTAAAGCCAATCAATCTTTGTCATTCCCTAGGACTTTTGTAACTGAAGCTGAACAAAGATTTATTTACTCTCTGTTGGTGAGGCCAGGAGATGGTAAAACTCAAGAATTGCTAGTGGCCACATTTCTTGCTATGTAAAGAAAGCTTTTCTAAGAAAAAGAAGTTAACAACACAGAGAGAGAAGCAGAATTGAGAGACTGAGGCCGGGCGCGGTGGCTCACGCTTGTAATCCCAGCACTTTGGGAGGCCGAGGCGGGCGGATCACGAGGTCAGGAGATCGAGACCACGGTGAAACCCCATCTCTACTAAAAATACAAAAAATTAGCCGGGCATGGTGGCGGGCGCCTGTAGTCCCAGCTACTCGGAGAGGCTGAGGCAGGAGAATGTCGTGAACCCGGGAGGCGGAGCTTGCAGTGAGCTGAGATCGCGCCACTGCACTCCAGCCTGGGTGCCTGGGTGACAGAGCGAGACTCTGTCTCAAAAAAAAAAAAAAAAAAAAAGAATTGAGAGACTGAGAAAAGAAGACCTAGCAGCACTCAAATCGCCTGTTCCAATGACCTTGATACCACCTGTTACTCATCCTTCTCAGTATGAGCCTTCTAGTAAGTCCCCTTTTTTTTGCCTAAGTTGGTTTAAGTTGGGTTTCTAGAGGGTGGGGGTGGGAGGAGGGAGCGCATCAGGAAGAATAGCTAATGGATGCTGAGGCTTAATACCTAGGTGATGTGATGATCTGTGCAGCAAACTACCAGGGCAGACATTTACCTATGTAACAAGCATGCATATCCTGCACATGTACTCCTGAACTTAAAAGTTGGAAGAAAAAAAACTTGCAACAACCCCTAAAAAATAATAAGTTGGATTTCTCAATCTTTTCTCCAAATGGGTCTTGACTGATGTATTCTCACACAACTCTATGCTTCCCCTAGCACAGCACCGATGACTGAGCTGTAATTGCTGGGTGCTTGTCTACCTGTCTACCTCTCTGTCCAGAAGACAGTGGCTTTCAGGTTCATGCATTCTGCCCATCGCTGGGGCACTCAACTGAGAGGGAAGGAAGTGGGGATGCACTCAATACACACAGGTAGGATTGTGACAACCATGTGTGTACTTCATAACCCTGAGCCCTGAACCACAGAAGATTTACTCGAGCTGGGCCACAGTCTCCCTGTAGCAATTTGGGACTGAGTCATACAAAGATTGGACACTGAAACTCCTTCACACAAATAATAGCACTCTTCAGAGGATGTTATTAACCTCTGGCTAGTAAGGGGCCCCAAGCTGTCTTCTACGAATTCTCTAAGAACCTCTAATATTCTTCCAACAAGCTTGCAAGGTCATTTCTGCTTCCTAAAGCCAAAAGAAACTGAACTAATAAACACCCCAATGTATTGTAGTTTCTGTGTGAGCAGGAACAACGTGTTCCTCATTATAGCTCCAAGGCCAGCACAGTCCCTAATCAGAACTCACTGAACACCTGATGAATGCCTGCGGCTCACTGCACTGAGTGGGAGATGCTCCTCCCACTTAGATAGGGATTTTTTAACTCTCTTGCCTTCAAGGTCCTGGGCACATCTGCCCTGGCCTTGGTCTCCCTGTGTTGTCAGCTACAGGGGCCAGTGTGTCCTCTATAGGGTACATCACATCCCTGCTCAAGAATGCATGTTAGAGATTAGAAGTACCAGGCCTCTCATCACCTAAGAAACTTTACCCTTGACTACCTGCCCAGGGTCATCAGGCCTATCATACTGGTTTCCCTATACACCTTGTGTGTGCTAAACTAGAGCCGTAATGATGAGTTCATTTCCATTTCCAGTGTTGGTTTTTTTGTTTGTTTGCTTTTTGTTTTTGAGACAGAGTCTCGCTCTGTTGCCCAGGCTGGAGTGCAGTGGCATGATCTCGGCTCACTGCAACCTCCACCTCCCAGGTTCTAACGATTCTCCTGCCTCAGCCTCCTGAGTAGGTGGAACTACAGGCACACACCACCACGCCCAGCTAATTTTTGTGGTTTTAGTAGAGATGGGGTTTCACCATGTTGGCCCAGGATGGTCTCTATCTCTTGACCTCGTGATCCTCCCACCTCGGCCTCCCGAAGTGCTGGGATTACAGGCGTGAGCCACCACGCCCGGCCAAGTGTTGGTTTTAAACTGGCCATGTTTCTGGGATGCTCCAACTGGCAGAGGCTACTACCTACTACTGAACTATATAGAACTTAGGAGTTTCTTGGGTTTCTCCAGTTTATAAGATGCAGGCAAAACTCGAAGGGAGGCAGGGGTGGCGGGGGGGAAGATGACCAACATCACAGGAAAACATAAAAACATCATTATAATCATTATGTTTTCCTGAAACCCCAGAGAGGAGGTGGAGGGTAGGATGCAAGCATCCTTCCAGTCAGCTCTCTCCCAGAGCCCTGCATTTGATCCCGTTTGGGGCATGTTCCTCTTCCCTCCCATCACAGCCTTTGCTAAGGCTGACCCGTGAAAGGCTGTACCTAGGCAGGGTGCTCTTGAGGAGAGTAATTCCACATCAGGCTGGGAGTCAGTGACCAGGCAAGGCTGTGTGACCCAGGCAGGCCCCAGGCCCATCCCCTTCCCCAGTGCTCTCCAACCCACCTCTCCATTCTCTGCTGAGACTCTGATCTACCAAGTATCTAAGATTTATCTCAACCTCTTATTTTCTCCTAACTCTTTCATTTAATCTATAAACATGCTCATGCTTCCCCTCATCCTTTGAGAGACAGAGAGGGAGAGAGAGAAAGGGAGGAGGGGAGAGGGGAAAAGAATATACTAGCCAGGTGCAGTGACTCACGCCTATAATCCCAGCACTTTAGGAGGCCAAGGTGGGCAGATTGCTTAAGCCCATGAGTTCGAGACCAGCCTGGGCAACACGACAAAGCCCTGTCTCTACCAAAAATGTAAAAAAAATTAGCCCAGCATGGTGGCACGCACTAGTGGTCCCAGCTACTCAGAAGACTGAGGTGAGAGGATAGCTTGAGCCTCAAAGGTGAGATTATGGTGAGCCAAGATGGCACCACTGCATTCCTCAGCCTGGGTGACAGAGTGAGACCTGTGTCAAAAAAAAAGAAAGAAAGAAAGCAAAAAGAAATACTAGGTCAAATAGTGTTCCCCAATAATTCATGTCTACCTGGAACCTCAGAATGTGACCATATTTGGAAAGAGGGTCTTTGCTGATATAATTAGTTAAATTAAGATGAGGTCTTGGTGTGGCGCAGTGGCTCACACCTGTAATCCCAGCACTTTGGGATGCCAGGGTGGGCGGATCACCAGAGGTCAGGAGTTTGAGACCAGCCTGGCCAACATGGTGAAACCCCATCTCTACTAAAACTACAAAAATTAGCCAGGCGTGGTGGCATATGCCTGTAATCCCAGCTACTTGGGAGGCTGAGACAGGAGAATCACTTGAACCCAGGAGGCGGAGGTTGCAGTGAGCCGAGATCATGCCACTGCACTCCAGCCTGAGTGACAGAGACTCCATCTCAAAAAAAAAAAAAGATGAGATCCTATTAGATTCAGATGAGTCCTCATCTAATGACTGGTGTCCTTATAAGAGAAAACAGAGACCCAGAGGAGACACACAGGAAGAACGCTCTGTGATGATGGAGGCAGAGATTGGAGGGATGTGGCTACAAGCCAAGGAACACCAAACAATTGCCAGCAACCACCAGAAACTAGGAAGAGGCAAGGAAGGGTACTCCCATAGGGCCTTCAGAGGGAGCACAGCCATACTGCCACTCTGATTTCAGATAGCCTCCAGAACGATGTGAACAGAAACAAAAACAACATTTGTGTTGTTTTCAAGGCACCCAGTTTGTGGTAATTTGTTACAGTAGCCCTAAGAAATGAATACACTTTCCATTTTGTTATTTTCTTTCTGCTCATATGAATTTCCTAATTTTTCTACATTGAACATGGATTATTCAGATAACAAAAGCTTAAAAATTCCAAGCTCTTCCTTGATTCTGCATCCCCTTGCTCCTTCCCTGCGTGGTCCAGCTTCCCTCACAGGCTGAGTGCACTCAATGTCTTACTTGCTCTCCTCCCAAACAGGCCTCTGCTCGGTGCAGTCTGGCTTCTACCCCCACGACCCCAAGAGCCTGCTCCACCAAACATTGCCACTGGCCTCCATACTACTAAATCTCCCAATGTGTAACCCTTCTTATTGACCATCTCTGCCACATTTGTCAAATTATCTTGCCTTCTTAAAAAGCTCTCCTCCTAATGATGCACACCATGGAGTATTCACAGCAATTAAAAACTGTGAGTTGGGGCTAGGCGCAGTGCCTCACGCCTGTAATCCCAGCATTTTGGGAGGCCGAGGTGGGTGGATTTCTTGAGCCAGGAGTTCAAGACCAGCCTGAGCAACATGGTGAAACACCTCTCTACAGAAAAATTTAAAAATTAGCCAGGCATGGTGGTAAGTGCCTATAATCCCAGCTACCCGAGAGGCTGAGGTGGGAGAATCGCTTGGGCCAGGGAGATGGAGGCTTCAGTGAGCTATGATCAAGCCACTGCACTCCAGCCTGAGCAACAGATTGAGACCCTGTCTCAAAAAAAAAAAAAAAAAAAAAAATAGAAGGAAAGAGAAAGAAACCTCAATGACATTTTCCAACAGGAACCTACACTATAAATACAGACACTAGGCAATTGTCTTATTCCACTTTAGGTTCCCAATAAGGCTACACACTTAAGAACTGCAGGAATACTTAAAATAATTGAATTATTTCAATCTCAAACCATTTCACTTTATAATATCAAAGCCATAGAACTCTATATAAAATCAGTAGATTTATTCAGAACACTTTATTATTTCAACAAGAAAAACTGAAAGATTGTGTTTTTACATTTCCAGGAATTTGAAGTGGGAAAAATCTTAAACTTTAAGGACATTATTTTAATATGATTTCTTACAATTGATATTTATAATAATAAATTTTTTTCACCTTCCTCATTATTAAAACTTTAGAAACAATGAACATAAACCTTTAGAAATCAAAATGCTATTAAGATTTTGTTTACACAAGCAGGTCTTGAGTTCTTAGGAAAAAAACAAACAAACAAAAAACCTGAATGAACAAATCAACAGGTCTATTCAAGAAAAACACATCACCTTTTTTTCTATCTAAAAAGTTCACTCCTAGGTTATCTCCGTGGCTTAAATCCTGATATTATACAGATTTCAGCAGCTTGGAAGCTTCCTCTGATCCTCCCTTTGTATAAGCTTTCCTATGATTTCCCATCAAGTTTTTCGATTTGTTTTAAAACACAAAATCAAAACCACACACACACACACACACACACACACAATTGCACATCCTCCTCTCCCAGGGCTCTCCTAATAATCTGATTTTCTGATTTATTTTTCTTGTTCTCTTTTTTTTTTTTTTTTTTTTTTGAGCCAGAGTCTGGCTCTGTCACCCAGGCTGAAGTGCAGTGGCACAATCTTGGCTGACTGCAGCCTCTGCCTCCCAGGCTCAAGTGATCCTCACACATCAGCCTCCCAAGTAGCTGGGACTCCAGGCACATGCCACCAAGCCCAGCTAATTTTTGTAGTTTTTGTAGAGACGGGGTTTAACCACATTGCCCAGGCTGAAATCTGATTTATTTTCAAGGAGATTGGCACCTCTTAGGGAATCTTCATTTTCTCTCTGTGCTTCATTGTCCAGGAATGCCAAGCATTCTCTCTCGTAGATTACACTAGACAGGCGTGTCTTCCTGGCAGCAACAGCACGCTCCAGGCTGAAGCAACTGCAGAGACTGCCAAGAAAAACAGCACCCCCATCTCCCCTCCCTCAGGGACTATATGAGACTCAACTAAATTTGTAATCTGACTAGGATCCAAATTTTTACCCTAGAGCAAAGCAACAGCTCCAGGCCAAGAGCCTAGGATTCTTCTGTCCTAGGAATGACCCACTAGGTGCATTAAAACCTACCAATCTAAGCTAACCTAAACTAGGAGATGCCCCTAAACTATATCAGCATTTACTCTTCCTCCAATGACTTCATCCTCTTCTGATAAAATTAATCAGAGGTTCAACTGGGTTATAACTCTACTCTTATAAATATACTTCTTAAATTTCCCACTGGCAATAATACACTAATGATTAATTGAATGCTATTGTATTATAGTAATTAGATTTATATCCTGGGATTATTTGATATTAAAAAATATTGATCAATCCTGATTATGTGGATTGAAAAATTAATCCTATAAGTAAACAGCATATAAATAGTATATAACATAGTATATACATATATAAAAATAATATATGTCCTTATGGTATAAAAGTTAGACATACAGACAAAAAGAAATGGGGGAAAGTCAAATATTTTCTTATAATCCAGAATATATATTTGTAGCATTCCTAGACATATGTAGCAAGCTGATATATAAAATGTTAACTAGGCCAGGTACAGTGGCTTATGCCTGTAATCCCAGCACTTTGGGAGGCCGAGGCAGGCAGATCACCTGAGGTCAGGAGTTTGAGACCAGCCTGGCCAACATGGCGAAACCTTGTCTCTACTAAAAATACATAAATTAGCCAGGCATGGTGGTTTGTGCCTGTAATTCCAACTACTTGGGAGGCTGAGGCAGGAGAATCGCTTGAACCTGGGAGGCAGAGGTTGCAGTGAGCCAAGATTACACCATTGCACTCCAGCCTGGGTGACAAGAGCGAAACTCCATCTCAAAAAAAAAAAAAAATTAACTGCTTTGGTTTCTAAGACTATGTGTTGCCTTACCCCTCACCAGCTCCCCCAACTTCCCCACCCCAGAGAAGAAACTATTCTAAAGTGCTAGGACTTTAAGTGACTAAGAAACCACTTAAGTCAATTGTGATTATCTGGAAGCAACTAAGTGTCATTTTCCGTATAAGAATGAATAGGCAGGAGATGGACTCTGGAGGTAGAAATATGGGGAAAGAAATCACAAACTGAGGCCAGGTGCAGTGGCTCACACCTGTAATCCCAGCACTTTGGGAGGCTGAGGCGGGTGGATCACTTGAAGTCAGGAGTTTGACGCCAGCCTGGCCAACATGGTGAAACCCTGTCTCTACTAAAAATACAAAAATTAGCCAAGCGTGGTGGTGCATGCCTGTAATCCCAGCTACTCAGGAGGCTGATGCAGGAGAACTGCTTGAACCGGGAGGCAGAGGTTGCAGTGAGCTGAGATCATGCCACTGCACTCCAGCCTGGGTGACAGAGCAAGACTTCGTCTAAAAAAAAAAAAAAAAAAAGAAAGAAAGAAAGAAAAGAAAAGAAATCACAAATTGAGTTTTAGAAAATAATTAAGTTACATTTCTAGCACACTGATATGGTTTGGCTCTGTGTTCCCACCCAAATCTCATGTTGAATTGTAATCCCCACATGTCAGGGGAGGGACCTGGTGGGAGGTGATTGGATCATGGGATTGGTTTCCCCCATGCTGTTCTCATGATAGTGAGTGAGTTCTCATGAGATCTGATGGTTTTAAAAGTGTTTAGCAGTTTCCCACTTGCTCTCTCTCTCTCCTACTGCTATATAAGACGTGCCTTACTTCCCCTTTGCCTTCCACCATGAATGTAAGTTTCCTGAGGCCTCCCTAGCCATGCAGAACTGTGAGTCAACTAAACCTCTTTCCTTTTTAAATTACCCAGGCTCAGGTAGTTCTTTATAGCAGTGTGAAAATGGACTAACACACCCATTTTTTGTCCTTGACACATCATACCCACTACCCACATGCACACACACACGCATGCACACACATACACGTGATTTTGCATATTTGTAAGCAAAAATGGAATCATACCATACGTGCTGTTCTATAACCTGCCTTTCTCATGTAATAACATACCAAGCTTTCAATGCCAGGCTGAAATAGGCTCAATCACCCTCACCCTATCAGGTTATGGGAGATTGCATTTTCCAAAGAAGCCTCAACAATATCTTCTATCCCATACATTCTTCGGCAATGTGACCTTGTCACTCTCCTCTCAAGAAGTGGCATCTAATTCACCTACCCTCAAATTTGGTTTGGTTTTAGTGACTCCCTTATACCAACAGATGGTGATAAAAGTGACTACATTGTGATTTATTTTTCTTTTTTTCTTAGAGACAGGGTCTCACTCTGTTGCCCAGGCTGGAGTGCAATGGTGCAATCATAGCTCACTGCAGACTCGAACTCCTGAGCTCAAGAGATCCTCCTGTTTTGGCATCCCAGTGTGCTAGGATTACAGGCATGAGACACTGCATGCAGCCAAGAACATACGTTGACCTAAAACTGGCATTCTGTGATTGTAATGGAAAACAGATAAAGCAGGAGGAAGATGTAGGAAGATGGTGAGTATGAGAGAGGCATTTATAAATTATCAGAATATTAGTACTAATCCTTCTTGGCTTTTTTAAACCAGAAAAGGGAGCTCTGAATTTAATTCCCAAACTGTAATTCCTGGGACAGAAACTACCTAATGTACTATAATGGTTAAATTTTTTTTTTTTTTTTTTTTGAGACAATGTCTCGCTGTCGCCCGGGCTGGAGTGCAGTGGCGCGATCTCGGCTCACTGCAGGCTCTGCCTCCCGGGGTTCACGCCATTCTCCTGCCTCAGCCTCCCAAGTAGCTGGGACTACAGGCACCCACCACCTCGCCCAGCTAATTTTTTGTATTTTTAGTAGAGATGGGGTTTCACCGTGTTAGCCAGGATGGTCTCGATCCCCTGACCTCGTGATCCGCCCGCCTCGGCCTCCCAAAGTGCTGGGATTACAGGCGTGAGCCACCACGCCCGGCTATAATGGTTAAATTTTATATCATCAGCTTTGATTGTTCTACATAAACACCAGTAACAATACCAACAAGATCAATAATAATAGTAATATAAACTTGTAATCAGTGACTTATTCACCATACACCAAGCACTAGGTTAAGTGCTTTATGCTTTATCTCATTTAATCTTGTTTTTTTGTTTGTTTTTTTTTTACACAGGGTCTCTCTGTATCACCCAGGCTAGAGTGCGGTGGCACAACCATTCCTCACTGAAGCTTCGAATTCATGGCCTCAAGTGATCCTCCTGCCTCAGCCTCCCAAGTAGCTGGGATTACAGGTGCATGCCACCACAGCCAGCTAATTTTTTTATTTTTTGTAGATACATGGTCACACCATGTTGCTCAGACTGGTCTTAAACTCCTGGACTCAACGGATCCACCTGCCTTGATCTCCCAAAGTGCTGAGATTACAGATGTGAGCCACCGTGCCCGGCCTATCTCATTTAATCTTAACAGCACCTCTGTGATGTAGCCACTATTATCATACATATTTTTCAAATGATGAAACAGGCTTACAAAGGTAGAGAAGTTACCCAGAATGACTCAGTGGGAAGCTATGGGGCTGGACTTGAGCTAAGGTATACCTGACTCCATGCTCTTAAGCCTGTCTGTTACTCAATTTGACATATGTTCTATTCACAGATGCTGTATTAGTCTGTTCTGTTCTCACATTGCTATAAAGAACCATCTGATCACCCACTACCCACACACACTTTGGGAGGCCAAGGTGGGAGGATCGCTTGAGCCCAGGAGTTCAAGACCAGCCTGGGCAACATAGCGCAATCCCATCTCTACAAAAAATACAAAAATGAGCAGGGCATGGTGGTGCATGCCTGTAGTCCCAATTACTCAGGAGGCTGAGGCAAGAGGATCACATGAGCCCTGGAGGTACAGGCTGTAGTGTGCTAAGATCTCATCACTGCACTCCAGCCTGGGTGACAGAGTGAGACCCTATCTAAAAAAAAACGAAAGAACTGAGACTGGGTGATTTATGAAGAAAAGAGGTCTAATTGACTCATAGTTCCACAGACTATACGGAAGCATGACCAGGCCTCAGGAAACTTACAATCATGGCAGAAGGTGAAGGTGAAGCAAGCACATCTTACTATGGCAGAGAAGGAGAGAGAGAGAGAGAGAGAAGGGGGAAGTGCTACACACTTTTAAACCATCAAATCTTGTGAGAACTCACCCACTATGATGAGAACAGCAAGGGGGGAAACTGCCCCCATGATCCAATCACCTCCCAACAGGTCCCTCCCCCAACATTGGGAATTACAATTCAACATGAGATTTCGGTGAGGACATAGAGCCAAATCGTATCAGCATCTTTTGCTCAGAACTCCTATGTCTGGAGAATTCTCCACATTATAAGTCTCACCCTCAAAGGTGGAAATCAGAAACTGGACTTCTCAGCCCTTCTTGCAGCTGGCATGCTGACTTGTGGCACAGGCCTTACTAGCCAGATACACCCATATGAAGACTCAATTTGCAGAAGAACAGTATGAGAAAACAGGCAGTGCATAGAACCCATGCTTCCAGGGAGGGCTCCAGCGGAGGTGCCATTCCCATGAAGGTCTTCACAGCAGACAGCAGTGGAAGGAAGGGTGCTCTAACAGGGTCTTCAGTGACAGACACTGTAATGAAATCTTTGCTGTATCCACCAAGTCATTTGTTTCTAACTTTCAAGCTGCCAAGCCTAATTCTGGCCCTCCCAGAGTTTCTGTGAGCTCTAAGTTAGACCTCAATAAATTGTATTTCTCTCTCTCTTTTTTTTTTTTTTTGACGTGGAGTCTCACCCTGTCACCCAGGCTGGAGTCCAGTGGCGCAATCTCGGCTCACTGCAAGCTCCGCCTCCTGGGTTCAAGCGATTCTCCTGCCTCAGCCTCCCAAGTAGCTGGGACTACAGGCACGCACCACCACGCCTGGCTATTTTGTATTTTTAGTAGAGATGGGATTTCACCGTGTTAGCCAGGATGGCCTTGATCTCCTGACCTCCTGATCCGCCCACCTCAGCCTCTCAAAGTGCTGGGATTACAGGCATGAGTCACTACACTCGGCCTATTTCTGCTTTAACTAGCTGAAGTTTTGTTACATGGGACTAATAACCTAACTGGCACAATCTCTTCAAAACTCAGGAACTAATATTTCAAGCAGAAGTACAGATATCTGTTTGTTCTGTTTTTCACAAGCTACAATCAGTTTCATTATTAATGATTTGTTTTAAATGCACACAGCTTTTTCTAAGTGGGTGAATCTCCTGATAATTCATCAAAAGTAGCAGGACTAGCTAACCTCATCAGCTACATAGAGAAGTCTGCTGACTTTTCCCTCAACTGAGAAGCATTTCTTTCATAAGTAGAAATACCAAAGCACTTCAAATATACATTCTACCCTTTGGATATATTTTCTTTCTTTGCTTCCTTTGCTATTAATATTAATGTAATATATATCTGGTTCTAACTGTGAATTTAATCAAATTCTTATTCTTTTGTCTTTGCTTTATTCCTAAGGCCAAACTCTGAAACTTTTGCTAATTCCTGTCAGATTTTTCACTCTCATAAAATGTCATCCTCGTCATCTCTCCTTCTGATGGATTAAATGACATTACATAATTGTGAGGCATTTAGAACACTTTTTAAAATCTGATTTTTCCTACTGGTTGTCCACTGATCAACAGTCTGCCATGTTACATGCAGTACCCTTACATGAGCAACATGGCAGACAGAGTTGGCTGCCTTCTGGACAGCCATTTCCCCTTATTTCTTGTTCAAAGAGCTTCGATTTGTGCAGGCATAGGCAGAAATATGCTCTTCCCCCAGCCCCAGCTAATTAATCCTGACGGTTTCCCTTTCCTTTTGCTGTGATTTAGGGGTGGGCATCAGGTAGGTATATAAATTTGCCCAATCACTCTGGTCTAACTTTGAAACAATTTATGCTCCTCATAAAATAAGACAAATGCATGAAGAAGAGCATCTGTACTCTCTTTTTCCTATTTTAGACATCATGCACAGATGTGATGTTTTCAGTTGCAGCAGGCATTTTGTAACCATGAAGAATTGAAAAATGAAAATAAAAAATAAAAAAAAAATGGCCGGGCGCGGTGGCTCACACCTGTAATCCCAGCACTTTGGGAGGCCGAGGCGGGCGGATCACGAGGTCAGAAGTTTGAGACCAGCCTGGCCAACATGGTGAAACCGCGTCTCTACTAAAAATACAAAAATTAGCCGGGTGTGGTGGCTTGCGCCTATAGTCCCAGCTACTGAGGGGGTTGACGCGGAAGAATCGCACGGGAGGCAGAGGTTGCAGTGAGCCAAGATGGCACCACTGCACTCCAGCATGTGCAACAGAGTGAGACTCTATCTCAAAAAAAAAAAAGAAAACTAAGTGTTGAGGAAGTGATGGTCAGGAGAGCAGCCAGTAGAAGTAAGTGATTCACATAACTTCACCTGCAAGCCATGGAAAAATCTCAGCAATCTAAGGCAAGACACTGCCTTCAATCCCAGCTGCTGAAGCACCAAAACAGGAAACTCTCAAGATCTTGCCTTCAGCCCATGTGTCTGCCTTCAGCTGCCTCTGTTGAATAGTGGTTTTTCTTTTCTGCTTTCCTTCTCACACAAGCGCGTCTCATTGGCAAACTCCAACTTGGAATCAAATGAAGGAGGGGATTCTGGCACATGTAACTACAGGTTTCTCTTCTTTAATGTAGAGCGGACTCTAGAAGGGATAATGGAGATGTATAGCTGGACAACAGACAATCCAGCACGATGAAAGTGAAAAGATGCCTTCAAAATTTTGAGGGCTAATAACTTCCAACTAGAATTATATTCTCAGCTAAGCTATCAATCAAGTATAAACACAAAATTGAATCCAGGCATGGTGGCTCACACCTGGCATCCTAGCTGCTTGGGAGGCTGAGGCAGGAGGATCCCTTGAGCCTAGGAGCTCAAGGTTACCATGAACTATGATCACATCACTGCATCCCATCCTGGGTGACAGAGCAAGACCCTATCTCTAAAAATGAAAATATAAAGATTTTTTTGGCTGGGCACAGTGGCCCACACCTGTAATCCCAGCACTTTGGGAGGCCAAGGTGGGCAGATTGCCTGAGGTCAGGAGTTCAAAACCAGCCTGGCAAACATGGTGAAACCCAGTCTCTACTAAAAATACAAAAAAATTAGCCAGGCGTGGTGGTGGGTGACTGTAATCCTAACTATTCGGGAGGCTGAGGCAGGAGAATCACTTGAACCCAGGAGGCAGAGGTTGCAGTGAGCCGAGATCACACCACTGCACTCCAGCCAGGTGGCAAAGTGAGACTCTGTCTCAAAAAAAAAAAAAAAAGTTTTTTAGACATAAAAGGTCTGAAAAAATTTAACTTCCACGTACCCATTCTCAAGAAATTTCAAGAATATTGACTCCACCAGAAAAAGAGCAAAGCAAGAGAGAGTGTGAATTAAAAGTAAAGATGAAGTAATGGGATGCAAGAAAGAAGCAATCCAACATGAGAGAAATAAAAAGGATCCTCAGGAGGATGATAAAAAGAGGTCCTTGAATGACAGCTATGATGCAGAGGACAGTCAATCCAGATGGGAGCAATGTGACACAAGATGCAGACATCACAGGAGCCATCTCAAAGATACTCTTTGCCATTGGACCATCTTTTTGAGGCCTGGTGAGTCTGACCTAGATTTTGTCTGTGCTTGGCACATCTTGACTATGTACCAGTGTTGTTTCTGCTTTCCTCACCATGACAAGCAGAATTCTAAAATGACCTCTATAATCTCCACCCCCTAGTTATGAGTAGGTTTATGTCACCTTGCATGACACAAAGTTTTGCAGATGTAATTACGGTGACTAATCAGTTGACTTTTAAGACAAAGGATTATGCTGGTAAACCTGACTTAATCACATGAGCCCTTTAAAGGCATTTTAAGAGCATTTTCTCTGGCTGGTAGCAGAAGAGAAAGCCAGAGAGATTCTAAGCACAAGGGAGACTCAACATAAGGGAGACTCATCATAAGGAAGAGTCTCCATTGCTGAGTGGAGGGGGCCACCTGAGAGCAGCCTCTAGGAGCTGGCAGCAGTCCCCACTGACAGCCAGAAAGTGAAGGCCAGGCATAGTGGCTCACGCCTGTAATCCCAACACTTTGGGAGGCCAAGCGGGCAGATCACTTGAGATCAGGAGTTCAAGACCAGCCTGGCCAACATGCTGAAACCCCGTCTCTACTAAAAATACAAACATTAGCCAGGCATGGTGGCAGATGCCTGTAATCCCAACTACTTAGGAGGCTGAGGCAGGAGAATCGCTTGAGCCCAGGAGGTGGAGGTTGCCATGAGCCCAGACTGTGCCATTGCACTCCAGCCTGGGCAACAGAGAGAAACTCTGTCAAAAAAGAAAGAAAGAAAGAGAGAGAGAGAGAGAGAGAAGAGAAGGAGAGGGGAGGGGAGGGGAGGGGAGGGGAGGGGAGGGGAGGGGAGGGGAGGGGCCTCCAATGCTACACCTGCAAGGAAATGAACTCTGCTAACAACTTGAGCTACCTTGGAAATGAATCTTTCCCTAGTGGAGCCTCGAGAGGAGGAGGCAGCCAACCAATGTCTTGATTTCAGCCTAATGAGACCTTGAGGAGAGGAACCAGCTAAAATGTGCCAGGCTCCTCATCTGTAGAAACTATGAGACAATAAATGTATGTTGTTTTAAGCTGCTGCATTGGTGATAATTTATTATGTGGCAATAGAAGACTAACACACCCACCATGACCTGCTGTCTTCATGAACTGAGGAAATTCACCTTACCCCATAGAAGGGGTTTTCTTTGATTTCTTCTTGAAAGTAGGTAAGAAACCATGGTGAGCTTGGGAGCTGCAGATAGAGAGTCTCCCATTTCTTGACTAAGTTTCTGCAGATATCCATTACCTGACCCAAACTGCAGCCCTGCCAGATGTCCCAGCTGTGATATATCCTGTGTTTCCCAGAACTCACTCTTGACCCCGACCACAGACTTCCCAAAAGGAGCTCTTGCATTCTCTCAGGAACGCTGCCACTGAACTTGACCCAGAGCTTATCTTTTGAGAGCCTGCTGCAATGGTTGGGCTTGCCACTCAGTTGTCAAAAATAAGCAATATAAGGCCAGGAGCCATGGCTCACACCTGTAATCCTAGCACTTTGGGAGCCTGAGGCAGGCAGATCACTTGAGTCCAGGAGTTCAAGACTTGCCTGGGCAACATGGCGAAACCCTGTCTCTACCAAAAAAGAAAATACAAAAATTATCCGAGCATGATGGTGCATGCCTGTAGTCCCAGCTAATTGGGGAGCTGAGGTAGGAGGACTGCTGAAGCCTGGGAGGTCAAGGCTGCAGTGAGATGTGACTGTGCCACTACACTCCAGCCTGAACAACAGATCAAGACTCTGTCTCAAAATAACAACAACAAAGATATTTTTTGTTCTCATCAAATACAAAAAATAAACAATATAATATTTAAGGATACATATAGGTGGTAAAACTATAAAGCAAAGCAAGAAATAATTATCAAAAAATCAGGATAGTGGTTATCTCTTGAGGAGGAAGAAGAAGAAGATGATTAAAGTAGAGCACACAGAGGATTCTCAAGTCACTGGCAAAGTTTTACATGTTCATCTGGATAACAGGTACACAGGTGTTCATTTTACCATTATTCTATAAACTCTGTATTTTTATACAGTCTTCTGTGGTATTATGCTTAACACATAAATGCTTAATAAAAGATAGTGTTATTATAAATTGAGGAAATGCAAGACATGAAACTACAAATTAAAATTCCAGCCAGGCGCGGTGGCTCACGCCTGTAATCCTAGCACTTTGGGAGGCTGAGGCAGGCGGATCATGAGGTCAGGAGATCGAGACCATCCTGGCTAACACAGTGAAACCCCGTTTCTACTAAAAGTACAAAAAATGAGCCAGGCGTGGTGGCGGGCGCCTGTAGTCCCAGCTACTCGGGAGGCTGAGGCAGGAGAATGGCCTGAACCCGGGAGGCAGAGCTTGCAGTGAGCCGAGATTGCACCACTGTACTCCAGCCTGGGCTACAGAGCAAGACTGCATCTCAAAAAAAATAAATAAATAAATAAAATAAAATAAAATAAAATTCCAACCAACCAGGGGCAGTGGCTCATGCCTATAATCCCAGCACTTTGGGAGGCCGAGGAGGGCAGATCACGAGGTCAAGAGATCGAGACCATCCTGGCCAACATGGTGAAACCCCATCTCTACTAAAAATACCAAAAAAAAAAAAAAAATTAGCCGGGGGGGGGGTGGTGGGGGGTGGTGGCAGGTGCCTGTAATCCCAGCTACTTGGGAGGCTGAGGCAGGAGAATTGCTTGAACCCGGGAGGCAGAGGTTGCAGTGAGCCGAGATCGCGCCATCGCACTCCAGCCTGGGCAAAAAGAGCAAAACTCTGTCTCAACAACAAAAAAAAATAAAATAAAATAAAATAAAATTCCATCCTGAGTGCTTTGTCCTTGAGTTTCTTTCCTTAGAATTTACTAGAGTGTTAAAAGTTTCATAGGAAATAGTCTCTGAATATCAGGAACCCTTTAGAGTTTCTACCAGTGGGGAAAAGATGAGCTATTCAATAAACAATATTAGATTTTATTCATATCTCAAATCTTACACCAAAATAAATTTCAGATAGATCAAGACTTATATGTGAAAAAAATGAAAACTTGAAAGTAAGACAAGAAAATATGGGAGAAGTATTTTACAATCTGGGAAAGCCTTTCTAAGCATGATGCAAAATATAGATGCAATAAAAGGAAAGAAGCTAAATATAAATACATGTTTTAAATTCTGCTTAGTAACAACACCAGAAACAAACTCAAAAGGCATGAAAACCTTGGAACAACTATTTGTATTCCTATAGATTGATAAGAAAAAGACCAGTAATTCACTGAAAAAAAAAAAATGGGCAGAGGATATGAACAGACAGTTCTTAGAAATTTCAAATGGCTTTTAAAGATATGAAAGTATGCTCTATCTTTCCATAATAAGGAAAACGCAAATTTAAACTACCAGATTGGCACAGATAAAAATTTTGATAACACCATGTGGGTGAAGGTTAGAGAAACAGATGCTCTCACATATTGCTGGTGGGAGTGTAAACTGGCTCAACCCCTGTGGAGAACAACTTGACGATATCTATCAAAATCTAAAGCGCATGTTTTGGCAGGCACCATGAGTTGTGTACCCCAAAATCATTGCTCCATACTCCTTGTTAATAGAATCCATTTGTTCAAGTGACAATGTGCCAAGCCCCAAGAAATGAATTTATGTGCAGATGCATTCATATTCATTAAGCACTTACTGGGTGCTGGGCACTGTTCTGGGCTCTGGGGATACAACAGAGAAGGAAGCAGAACAAACCCCCCCCGACTTCATGACAATCCTGCACCCACTGTTGAAGATACCAGAGCAAAATGGCAATAGTGGTATTTTGATGTGTATTTCAGATAATAAATGACCACCATATAATTTTTCATCAAAACTCACACACTTTTGAGATTGAATGCAATGCTATTATAAAATATACTAGGGCCAGGCACGGTGACTCACGCCTGTAATCCCATCACTGTGGGAGGCCGAGCCAGGGGATCACTTGAGGTCAGGAGTTTGATACCAGACTTGCCAACATGGTGAAACCCCGTCTCTACTAAAAATACAAAAATTTGCAAGGCATGGTGGTGCGTGCCTGTAATACCAGCTACTCGGGAGGCTAAGGCAGGAGAATCACTTGGACCCGGGAGGTGGAGGTTATAGTGAGCTGAGATCACGCCACTGCACTCCAACCTGGGCGACAGAGCAAGACTCTGTCTCAACAACAAAAAAAAAAGGCTGGGGCAGTGGCTCACGCTTGTAATCCCAGCACTTTGGGAGGCTGAGGCAGGCGGATCACGAGGTCAGGAGATCGAGACCACGGTGAAACCCCGTCTCTACTAAAAATACAAAAAAATTAGCCAGGCGTGGTGGTGGGCGCCTGTAGTCCCAGCTACTCGGAGAGGCTGAGGCAGGAGAATGGCGTGAACCCGGGAGGCAGAGCTTGCAGTGAGCCGAGATCGCGCCACTGCACTCTAGCCTGGGTGACAGAACGAGACTCCGTCTCAAAAAAAAAAAAAAAAAAAAAAAATGCTAGGACAAGAGGTACAAACTGGCCTTGTCCCAAGCAAACTGGGGAATATGGTTACCTGTAATCCTAAAATATTGATGATGTCAACACTGCCTCAGTTGCTATGATGCCCTTCAATTCTAAAATGACTCCATCAGGAAAGTGAAGAAAATCAGAACCCAAACTAGCTCTAGAGAAAAGATACTCAACCTCTTTAATAATGAGGAAAATATAGAAACAAATCAATAATAAGATGCCTTGGAAGGATTTGAAAGACAGGTTGAAAGATAGGTTCAGAATGGTTTCAAAACTTGTCCAACTTTTCTAACATGGTGATGTCTGTGTAAAAAAAAAAAAACTTGTCCAGCTTTGATTTGAAATTGTAATGCAGGTTTCTGGATGTATCTCCTGAAATAGAAATGATGAAAACATCATTGCTGAATTGAGGAAAAATGGTGTTATACTAATAAATTTCAGCTCTTACACCCAGCACAGAAAACTAGAATACAAAAAAACTAATAATTGAATCATTATTCATACCTTTTGCCTGGCAGTCACTTTCCCAGCCTCTGTGAGGCCCAATAGTGATTAATGAAACAGGAAAACAACTGTCAGGATTTCCCTGGAAAGGCTTTCTCCCAGTTAAAAGGGACATTCAAAAGGATAGTGTGCTGGAGCTGCCTCTTCCCTCATGTTCCAGCCTTGAAACTGGCCGTGATGGCTGCAGCAGCTACTTTGCAGACATGAAATGACAATCATGAAAAAGAAATGTCCTTTTGCTAAAGGTAACAGAGAAGAAAGACCCAGAACAAGAAGCGAGTACTCAAAGCCTATGATGGCCTTGTTGAGCTGCCAGACCAACCCCAACATCACTCAAGAGAATTCTTGTGAGTTAGAAATGGGAGAGAAGCTGGGCATGGTGGCTCATGCCTATAATCCCCGCAATTTGGGAGGCCGAGGCAGGCAGATCACTTGAGGCCAGGAGTTCGACAGCAGTCTGGCCAACCTAGTGAAACCCTGTCTCTACCAAAAAATACAAAACTTACCCGGGCATGGTGGCATGCCTATAATCCCAGCTACTCTGGAGGCTGAGGCAGAAGAATCGCTTGAACCCGAGAGGCAGAGGTTGCTACAAGCTGGGATCACGCCACTGCACTCCAGCCTGGATGACAGAAAGAAGCTTGTCTCACAACAAAAAAAAAAAAAGAAAAGAAAAGAAAAAATGGGAGAGAGACTTTCCTCTGTATACCTTGTACCTTCTGGTATCTGGTACTTTTTGAACTTTGTTCTGTGGGCACGAATTGCCTATTCAAATAAAACTGTAATGCCTGAGTTTTTTTGTTTGTTTGTTTGTTTTTGAGACGGAGTTTCACTCTTGTTGCCCAGGCTGGAGTGCAATGGCATGATCTTGGCTTACCACAACCTCCGCCTTCCAGGTTCAAGCAATTCTCCTGCCTCAGCCTCCTGAGCTGGGATTATAGGCGCGTGCCACCATGCCAGGCTAACTTTGTATTTTTAGTAGAGATGGGGTTTCACCATGTTGACCAGGCTGGTCTCGAACTCCTGACCTCAGGTGATCCACCCGCCTCGGCCTCCCAAAGTGCTGGGATTGCAGGCATGAGCCACCATGCCTGAGATCTTATCAACCAAATATTTAAACCAAAAATATTTTACATCTACATTTTTTTAGTGGAAATATAATTTATAAAAGCACAGTTTAGCCAGGTGCGGTGGCTCACACCTATAATCCCAGCACTTTGGGCGGCTGAGGCAGGCAGATCACCTGAGGTCAGGAGTTCGAAACCAGTCTGGCCAACATGGTGAAATCCTGTCTTTACTAAAAATACAAAAAAAAAAAAAAAAAATCAGCCAGGCATGGTGGCGGACACCTGTAATCCCAGCTACTCGGGAGGCTGAAGTAGGGAGAAATGCTTGAACCAGGGAGGTGGAGGTTGCAGTGAGCCAAGATCGTAGCACTATACTCCAGCCTGGGTGACAGAGCGAGACTCGGGCTCAAAAAAAAAAAACACAGTTTGAGGGCAGGGGCTCGCACATGTAATCCCAGCACTTCAGAAGGCTGAGGAGGGAGGATCTCCTAAGCCCAAGAGACCAGGCTGGGCAACAAAGTGAGATCTCATCTCTATAAAAACCAAACCAAACAGTTTGGTGAAAAATGCGATAGAATGAAGTATATTATAGACAAAAGGGGCCTTCAGTATCAACTCTCACATATTGATTGTCAATGAAGAAGAGAGTCAAACTCTGTAAAATATTTGAAGAGACTTATTCTGAGCCAAATATGAGTGACCATGGTCAGTGACACAGCCCCAGGAAATCCTGAGAACATGTGCTCAAAGTGATCGGGCTACAGCTTTTTATTACACATTTTAGAGAGACAGAAGACATCAAAAAATATATGTAAGAGGTATATTGGTTCAGTGAGGGTGGATGGGGCACTTCTACATCATGGGTGAATTCAAAGATTTTCTGATTGGGAGTTAGTTGAAAGAGTTTATCTGAAGACCTGAAATTTATAGAAGGGAGTGCCTGAGTTAAGATAAGGGGTTGCGAAAACCAAGGTTTTTGTTATGCAGATAAAGCCTCCAGGTAGCAGGCTTCAGAAAGAACAGATTGTAAATATTTCTGGGTCTCGCTCCATCTACCAGGCTGGAGTGCAGTGGTGCAATCTCAGCTCACTGCAGCCTCAACCTCCCAGGCTCAAGCCATCCTCGCACCTCTCAGCCTCTGGAGTAGCTGGGATTACAGGTGTGCACCACTACGTCCTGGTAATTTTTGTATTTTTAGTAGAGACAGGGTTTCACCATGTTGCCCAGGCTTATCTCAAACTCCTGGGCTCAAGCAACCCACCTGCCTCGGCCTCCCAAAGTGCTGGGATTACAGGAGTGGGCCATGGCACCAGGTCAGATTGTAAAACTTTTATTTTTTATTTATTTTTATTTATTTATTTTATTTATTTATTTATTTTGAGACGTAGTTTCGCTCTTGTTGCCCAGGCTGGAGTGCAATGGTGTGATCTTGGCTCACTGCAACCTCCACCTCCCAGGTTCAAGCAATTCTCCTGCCTCAGCCTCCCAAGTAGCTGGGATTACAGGCGCCCACCCCCCCCACCCTATGCCTGGCTAATTTTTGTATTAGCCAGAGATGGGGTTTCACCATGTTGGCCAGGCTGGTCTCGAACTCCTGACCTTCAGGTGATTCACCCGCCTTGGCCTCCCAAACTGCTGGGATTATAGGCGTGAGCCACCATGCCCAGCCAAAAATTTTATTTTTTACCTTTTTAAGATGTAAGACCTTCAGTTAATTCTCTCCTGGTTAAGGAAAAATATCTGGAAAGGGAAGGGGATTCTCTACTGAAAGTAGATTTTCCCCACAAGAGACACCTTTGCAGGGCCATTTCAAAATGTGTCAAAAAAAAAAAATATATATATATATATATATATATTGGGGTAAACTACTTCAATTTACTTCAGGGCTGGCTGTCATGTTGGTATCTTATTTCTACAAAAAGCCTGCTTTGTCAGACTTAAGGTTTAATGTTAATGCTGGTCAGATGTGCCTGAATCCCAAAGGGACTCTCTCCCAAAGGGAGGAGAGTATAATGAGGCTTGTCTGACCACCTGTTCCCATCATGACATGAACTAGTGTTTCAGGTAACTTCGGAATGCCCTTGGACAAGGAGGCATCCATTCAACTGATTGGGGAGCTTAGAATTTTATTTTTGGTCTACATGGTAAAGCTTAAAGTTGCAGAAATCATTATCCTCAGTCAAGCTAAAGCCAAGGTATCCAGACCTCTCTTTCACCTAATTTATTTGCAATTAATCCAAAGTTATAGGCCAGGCACAGTGGCTTACACCTGTAAACCCAGTCCTTTGGGAGGCGGAAGCATGGAGGATCACCCGAGGCCAGGAATTCAAGGCCGCAGTGAGCTAAGATTGCACCACTGCTCTCCCGCCTGGGTGACAGAGCAGGACCCTGTCTCTAAAAGAAATTTTTAAAACAAATAACAAAGTACTGGTTTACGCTGTATTTATAAAACAACATATGTAGTAAGATTTTCTTAGTTTTAGAACCCAGAAAGCTGTGCCAAATGCTTTGAGAGTTGACTTACTTCCTATTAGGTTTTTTAAATACTTCCAGCCCAGATACTGCCTTTAATTTTTTAAAAAACAGTATCCATACTTACAGGTTCTGATTAAGTTTCAAAGACTAAGCCTGCCGTGCTTGTCGGTGTGTGATTCCTTCCTCTAAGATTCCAGACATTCCCGTCTCCAGGCATCACTGTGTCGGGGGAGCGCTGTGTGAAAATGGCTGTGATCTTTGTGCGGTTTGTCAGGTTATACCTCACTGGGACACCAGAGGGCGCAGGGAGGGCCAGCACTTGTTTTTCTTTAAATCTCAAATCAAAGTCCATGCAGAGAACAACAAAAGAGCCGGAACACAGGGGCCTTGAGACAAAGGGACTCAAGGGAAAAGGCTGCACGCCCTGTTTTACTGAAGTGGAATTTGCTTCTTCACCCTCCTCACCTCCTCTCCTCCTCCCCACCTTAAGGAACTAGAAATAAACAACTTAAGCTGCAAAATAATGAAATCTTTGGCTAACAAGGAAAACCAAACTAGAATACATTACTCAACATGAAATAGGCTAAGAGGACTATCACAAATGTACATTTGAGCTATTTGCTTTGCCTAATATTAGTAACTTTAAAGAAAATTTTATTGTTTGCTTTTCTGAGTTCAATATATGCACATAGAAAATTTAGAAAAGGTGGAATAGCAAAAAGAACAAAACAGCGATCATCAACACACTCTTACTCAGACATAACTACTTTTAATATTTTCAGCTACTTCTTTCCAGATGTTTTCTTCTTCTTTTTTTTTTTTTTTTTTTTGAGACGGCGTCTCACTCTGTCCCCATGCTGGAGTATAATGGCACGATCTAGGCTCACTGCAACCTCCGCCTCCCGGGTTCAAGTGATTCTCCTGCCTCAGCCTCCCGAGTAGCTAGGATTATAGGCACCCGCCACCAAGTCCAGCTAATTTTTGTATTTTTAGTAGAGACAGGGTTTCACTATGTGAAAGTGCTAGGATTACAGGCATGAGCCACCACACCTGGCCCCCAGACGTTTCCAATACTTACAAATGCATAGAAAAAAAATGGGATTCTGCGTGCTATTTTGTGCTGGTTCTCTTCTTATTTACTAGATCACTAACTTCATTTTATTGATAAATTCTAATAATAAAACTTTGCTAATCACATGAGTTAATCACAGGTAGGAGAATAAGAAATTTCAAAAGCACTACAGGCAGTTTTTCCCAAAATAGCAGCAACTTGAATGCCACACCTGAGTCATGCATTTGAAGCAGGAGTTTTTTTGTTGCTTTGTGTTTAGAAAACACGGAAAGACTAAAGAAAAGCCCTGGCGCAGCGGCTCACACCTATAATCCCAGCACTTTGGAAGTCCAAGGCGGATCACAAGGTCAGGAATTTGAGACCAGCCTGGTCAACATGGTGAAACCCTGTCCCTATTAAAAATACAAAAATTAGCCAGGCGTGGTGGCCCGCACCTGTAGTCCCAGCTAATCAGGCAGCTGAGGCATGAGAATTGCTTGAACTTGGGAGGCGCAGGTTGCAGTGAGCCGAGGTCACACCACTGCACTCCAGCCTGGGCGATAGAGCGAGACGGGTCTCAAAAAAAAATATCCAAAGAAAAGAAGTAGAAACTGTTCCATCCCACCCCAAACAGGCTGAATAATTTACCCTTCTGGGTAGCCTGAGGACTGAACGCCAAAGGGCCAGGGGGTGTGGGTCACCAGGACCCTTTGTTCCTCACACTGGGACTAGTGCTTGCCTTAAGGCCAGACAGATAAGTAAAGCTATTAATCCAGATAGGTCAGCAGGTGGTCAATAGGGCAGGAAAAAAGTCAGGAACACGGAGGTCACTGATCTCCTGTTGGGTTGGGGCCAATGTTGGCAGGCAAGTTCCTTAAAGGACAGGAAACTTAGGCCAGCCCAGGAACAGATAACGCTAAGGAAAGTGATGGCAAGATCTGAGGCCCTGGAAACTTCTGAGGGACACCTAATCACTAAGCCCGCAGATTCCTTAATTCACAGCAACAGATAAAGGTGAGGTTCTCGGCCACAGGAATTTAGTTAAATCACTGGAGCTGTCTAGCCTCAGTTTCCTTATCTGTATAACGAAAGGATCAAGAAGATCGGTAAGGTTCCTGTCAGTTCCTCAAAGACCGTGATGTTTAATTCTCCCTAGTCATGCATTATAATGAAAGGCGAAGACATTTCCTGCCCCCTGCCACTCCAGTCCCCTAAGCAGCAGCCCTTCCACCATATACTCTTTCCCACATTGCCACTTTTCGCAAATTGCCACATGCTCTGAGCCTTTGTATTAATGTTTCTCTGTTTCCTAAGTGCTGGAAAACATTTCCCCCATTGTTTTTCTAAGTTCATCATCATTCTTTGGAGGCCCAGCTAAAAATAGGTCTTTCTTTGACCACTCCAGCCCTTCCCTCTCTGTAATCCCACAGTATTCTGCACATACTTCCATCACTTTCTACCTCTGTAGCCTTCATCTTCCAGTGCCTCAGTTTCCTCATGTAAAAAGGAGAAAATTATTATAGCAAACTCATAGGATTTAAATAAGGATTAAATGGTATTAAATAAAATGTATAGTAAGTCATTGGTTTGAACTGAGTTCCTACACTAGGCCCAACAGACAAACCAAAATAGAGTCACTCATGCTGGAGTTCCACACCACCAAGCTGAAAATAAGTTGCTTATCTGACCTTCCAAGAAATCAGGAGGGGGCAGAGCATGGTGGCTCACACCTGTAATCCCAGCACTTTGGGAGGCCAAGGCAGGTGCTGAGCTTGAGATCAGGAGTTCAATACCAACCTGGGCAACATGGCAAGCCCCCACCCCCCAACACCACCACCATCCCTCTACAAAAAATACAAAATATTAGTGGCATAGTGGCACGTGCCTGTGGTCTCAGCTACTCCAGAGGCTGAGGTGAGAAGATTGGTTCAGGCAGGGATCGCAGTGAGCTGTGATCACCCCAGCCTGGGTGACAGGGCAAGACCCTGTCTCAAAAAGAGAGAGAAAGAAATCAGGAAAGAGATATAATAGTCAAATCCCCAAGCAGGTCACTTTTCGCTGGAATGATAAGAAGGTCCCCTCTGCTTTAACCTTTAAACGGAAAGTAACTTTAAAGCACCAATCCACTTTGTGTTTTCTGTTTCTGCTTTGCTCAACCCTTTTTTGTCTATAAAGCCAACCTTGGCCGGGCAAGGTGGCACATGTCTGTAATCCCTGCATTTTGGGAGGCCAAGGCAGGTGGATCACCTGAGGTCAGGAGTTTGAGACCAGCCTGGCCAACATGGTGAAACCCCGTCTCTACTAAAAATACAAAAAATTAGTTGGGCGTGGTGGCGGGCACCTGTAATCCCAGCTACTCGAGACACTCAGGCAGGAGAATCGCTTGAACCTGGGAGGCAGAAGTTGCAGTAGGCTGAGGTTGTGCCACTGCACTCCAGCCTGGGCACCAAGAGCGGAACTCTGTCTCAAAAAAATAAAAAATAAAAGCCAACCTCTTCTGTTCAGCTCATTGAAATACTCATTCTATTTTATGGAATGAGATGTTGCCTGATTTTAGAATCACAAATGGAAGCCAATTAAGATCTTTAAATCTGTTATAACTTTGTCTTTGGACAATGGTTAATATTATATAAGGCACTTGAAGCCTAAGGCATAGCAGGCTCTCCATCAGCATGAGCTATACCTCCACCATAGCACTTACCAAATCATATTGTAACTATCAGTTAAAAGTCCACCTTCCTCAAGAAATTTGAGTTCCTTGAGGGCAAGAAGTGAGTCTTACTAATTTTTTGTGCCCAATGCCTATCTCCATGCTTGGCACAAAGGATAAATCAATAAAGATTTATTTTTTTAAATAAGGAGGGAAAGAAAAGACTAAGTGTTGGTCGAGCTGAAGGGAGACAGACTTTTGCCTCTCAGTTTTGTTTTTTTTTTTTTTTTTTGAGACAGAGTCTCGCTCTGTCACCCAGGCTGGAGTGCAGTGGCATGATCTTGGCTTACTGTAACCTACGCCTCCAGGGTCCCAGTTCAAGCAATTCTCCAGTAGCTGGGATTACAGGCACGTGCCACCATGCCCAGATAATTTTTGTGTTTTTAGTAGAGACGGGGTTTCACCATGTTGGCCAACCTGGTCTTGAATTCCTGACCTCGAGGTCCGCCCGCCTCCTCTCAGTTTTAACTTTAAATTATTATATAAATAAATTAGAGGCTGGGCCCAGTGGTTCACGCCTGTAATTCCAGCACTTTGGGAGGCCAAGGCAGGCGGATGATTTGAGGTCAGGAGTTTGAGACCAGCCTGACCAACATGGTGAAACCCCATCTCTACTAAAAATACAAAAAACTTAGCCAGTCGTGGTGGTGCATATCTGTAATCCCAACTACTCAGGAGACTGAGGCAGGAGAATCACTTGAACCCAGGAGGTGGAGGATGCAGGGCCGATATGGTGCCAGGGCACTCCAGTCTGGGCAACAGAGTAAGACTCCGTCTCAAAAAAATAATAAATAAATAAATAAATAAATAAGACTGGGGAATAGTGAAGTATGAGCATCCCCAGTATCTCCCCCACCCCTCACTTTAATAATCTAAACATGTATCCATCTAATTTGCCTTCCAGGCCCAAATCATAAACATTCACCTTTCAATTTTAATGTTTATGGACAGCAAGTTCTCGTAATTTCCCATAATCTATTAAACCCAAATTTCCAAAATGTGGGTCGTTTCCAGTTTTTGACTATTATAAATATAACCATTATAAAATAAGTGTGCAGGTTTTTTTGTTGACATATGTCTTCATTTCTCTCAGGTCAATATCCATGAGTAGTGTTGCTGGATCTTAGGATAAATGTATGTTTGTTTGTTTGTTTGTTTGGAGACAGTGTCTGGCTCTGTCACCTAGGCTAGAGTGCAATGGCTCAATCTCAGCTCACTGCAATCTCTGCCTCCCAGGCTTAAGCAATGCTCCCACCTCAGCCTCTTGAGTAGCTCAGACCACAGGCACACGCCACCAAACCTGGGTAATTTTTGTATTTTTTGTAAAGATGAGGGGGTCTTACCATATTGCCCAGGCTGGTCTCGAACTCCTGGACTCAAATGATCCTCCCGCCTCAGCTTCCCAAAGTGCTGGGATTGCAGATTCGAGCCACTGTGCCCAGCCTACATCTTAATTACGGTAAAAATTCATAAACTAGTACCCTTAAAAAGAATAAATTTTACCCTAATAAATTATACCTCAATAAACCCTAAAAATAGTAAATAGGTAAGTGGAGATAGATAGATAGATAGATAGATAGATAGATAGATAGATAGATAGATAGATAGATACAGATAGACAGACAGATAGATAGAAATAAGAGGCCCCCCGCAAAAGTTCTCAACACAGCCTGGAAGGCCCTGCGTCGTCCTACTCCCATCAGCTGTTTCAGCCTCATCTCCCCATGATGCTGCTCACCGTCTCTGCTCCTCTCTAGTCACTTCTGCCTTCTTTCACACCCTCTACTCACCACATTGCCTCTGTTCCCACAACCTTAGCACATCCAGTTCCATCTACCTAAGAAGCTCTTTCCTTTGTTCTTCCCCATCATCTTAGTAACTGTCACAGTTGTAATTTTACTTTTTTTGGTTTGTTTGTGTGTTTTGGAGACGTAGTCTCGCTCTGTCGCCCAGGCTGGAATGCAGTGGTGCGATCTCTGCTCACTGCAACCTCCCCCTCCCGGGTTCAAGCAGTTCTCCTGCCTCAGCCTCCCGAGTAGCTGGGAGTACAGGTGTCCACCACCATACCCAGCTAATTTTTTGTATTTTGGTAAAGACGGGGTTTCACCGTGTTGCCCAGGCTGGTCTTGAACTCCTGAGCTCAGGCAATCCGCCCACCTCAGCCTCCTAAAGTGCTAGGATTAGAGGTGTGAGCCACCGCGCCCGGCCTGTAATTTTACTTTTTTGTTTTTGTTATTCTTTTACTAGTGATATGTGTCTCCTCCACTGAAATAAAAGCTCCTTGAGACGAGGGTCTTTGTTCATCACTGTATCTCCAGAACCTAGTATTGTGTTTTACCTACACAATGAGTGTTCAACCATTATATTCAACTGACTACTTCATGTCTTAACCTTAACACATCCAAAACTGAATTTTTTTTTTGTTTTTTTTTTTTGAGACGGAGTGTTGCTCTGTCGCCCAGGCTGGAGTGCAGTGGCGCGATCTAGGCTCACTGCAAGCTCCGCCTCCCGGGTTCATGCCATTCTCCTGCCTCAGCCTCCCGAGTAGCTGGGACTACAGGCGCACACCCGGCTAATTTTTTTGTATTTTTAGTAGAGACGGGGTTTCGCCGTGTTAGCCAGCAGGGTCTCGATCTCCTGACCTCGTGAGAAAACTGAAATGTTGATCATCCCCCTGCTCCCACCAGGTTCATTACTCCACATGCAGGGCTGCCATAGTGCACAATTCCAAGGAGTGCCATCCACAGCACAGTCTATGGATGGCATCTTGCCTCTGTTAAAGTGAACTAAATATGGCCAGAGAAGGACTCTGTACTTCCATATTTGAGTCCTTGTGGACAACCGTAACCTAACTTAATGGGTAGACAAGATTGAAAACCTAATTTAGGAGTATGCGACTCTAACAATATCTGAGTCTTGGCCAATCACAGCAGCCATACTTCAACCACTCATACACTGCTGAGTGTTCAAACTGTGTTCAAATAAGGCAAATGCCAACCTGTAACCAATCCAGCTGTTTCTGTACTTCACTTCCGATTTCTGTACCTCACTTCCCTTTTTTTGCCTGTAAATTTGTTCTGATTACCAGGCATGCCTGGAGTCTCTCTGAATTTGCTGTGATTCTGGAGGCTGCCTGATTCGCGAAAAGTTTATTGCTCAGATAAACTACTTTACATTTATTTATTTATTTATTAAGATGGAGTCTTGCTCTGTCGCCCAGGCTGGAGTACAGTGGCTTGATCTCTGCTCACTGCAACCTCCACCTCCCGGGTTCAAGCGATTCTCCTGCCTCGGCCTCTCAAGTAGCTGGGATTACCGGCACACGCCACCATGCCTGACTAATTTTTGTACTTTTAGTAGAAATGGGGTTTCACCATGTTGGCCAGGCTGGTCTCAAACTGCTGACCTCAAGTGATCCTCCCACCTCGGCCTCCCAAAGTGCTGGAATTACAGGCGTGAGCCACTGCGCCTGGCCAAACTCCTTTACATTTAATTCAGCTGAAGTTTTTATTTTAACAACTTCTTCCCAGTTATGCCCTTCACATGACTGCCAGTATGAATGGTGCCCTCTGGAGTTGTGCATTACTCTTCTCAACCTCAGTGATGGCAACTCCATCCTTCCAGTTGCTCAGGCCAAAAATTCTGGAGGCATCCTTGACTCCTCTTTTTAACTCATATCTCACATTTACTCTACCAAGAAATTCTATTGATTCAAACTTCAAAATACGTAGTACTTGGGGCCAGGCACAGTGGCTCAGGCCTGTAATTCTAGCACTTTGGGAGGCCAAGGTAGGAGGACCCCTTGAGCCCAGAAGTTCGAGACCAGCCTGGGCAACATTACGAAACAGTCTCTACAAAAAAACACAAAAATTAGCTGGGCGTGGTGGCATGCGCCTGTGGTCTCAGCTACTCAGGAGGCTGAGGTGGGAGGATCTCTTGAGCCCAGGAGGTTGAGGCTGCAGTGAGCCCTGATTGCGCCACTACACTCCAGCCATGGTGACAGAGTGAGATCCTGCCTCAAAAAAATAAACAAAGTACATCAGCACTCTCACCTTCTCCATCACTTTCACTGTAGCCTGAACCACCCACCAACATCTCCCATGTGGATTATTGCAATAGACTTCATAGTTCTTGCTTCTGCTATTGCCCTCCTACAATCTACTCTCAATCCAGTAGCCAAAGATCCTTTTTTTGTCTTGAGACAGTCTCACTCTGTTCCCCAGGCTTAAGTGCAGAGGTATGATCATAACTCACTGCAGCCTTGAACTCCTGAGTTCAAGTGATCCTCCCACCTCAGCTCCCCAAGTAGCTGTGACTACAGGTGTGAACCACAACACCCAGTTAGTTTTTTTAATTTTTAGTAGAGATGGGGTCTTGCTATGTTGCCCAGCCAAAGACCCTTTAAAACGTAAATCTGACTGTATCACTACTCTGTTCAAAACCCTGCAGTTCTCACGAAGTTACAGTGGAATGATACTTACTCGAGTCTGGGAAAGGGCAAGGTGAAGGAGATGAAGACAGGTTAGTTAATGGGTATAAACATACAATCGGATAGAAAGAATAAATTCTAGGCCAGGCACGGCGGCTCATGCCTACAATCTCAATACTTTGGGAGGTGGAGGCGAGTGGATCACCTGAGGTCAGGAGTTCGAGACCAGTCTGGCCAACATGGTGAAACCCCGTCTCTACTAAAAATACAAAAATTAGCCAAGCGTAGTGGTGCATGCCTGTAATCCCAGGTACTAGCGGGGGCTGAGGCAGAAAAATTGCTTGAATCTGGGAGGTGGAGGTTGCAGTGAGCCGAGATCAAGCCACTGCATTGCAGCCTGGGCAACAGCGAGACTCCGTCTCAAAAAAAAAAAGAGAGAGAGAGAGAAAGAATAAGTTCTAGTGTTGAATAGCACAGTAGGGTGACTACAGTTAATAATACTTTATTGTATATTTCAAAACAGCTACAAGAGAGGATTTGAAATATTCCCAGCACAGAGAAATAATAAATGTTGCAGGTGATGGGTATGCTGAATATCCTGATTTAATCATTACACATTGTATGCATGTATTAAAATATCACATGCACTCCATAAATATGTATAATTATTATGTATCAATTTTTGTTAATGTTAAAAAAATCCAACAACCCTGAAATGGGTCCCCATTTACCTAATTATAAAAGCCAAAGTCTTTCCAATGACCTCTAAGGCCCTCAGGCCTCCCAGACAGCTGCATGACTACATCTCTTACTTCCTTCAACTATGTTCAAATTATACCTTTGGCCAGGCGCGGTGGCTCATACCTGTTATCCCAGCACTTTGAGAGACCGAGGCGAGTGGATTACTTGGGGCCAGGAGTTTGACACTATCCTGGCCAACATGGTGAAACCCCATCTCTACAAAAAATTAGCCGGGTGTGGTGGCACAGCTACTCAGGAGGCTGTGGCACAAGATCACTTGAACCCAGGAGGCCAAGGTTGCAGTAAGCCAAGTTCTCACCACTGCACTCCAGCCTGGGTGACAGAGCGAAACTCCCTCTCATGAGGCTTACCTTGACCTATTTAACTTGCTACTGTCCAAACCCCCTTATTCTGCTATTTTTATTTCTGCTCTTACTTCTGTATGATGTATGTATGTACATACTTCAAACATACTTATGTATGATGTATGTATCCATTTATTGTATTCATTGTTTATCTGTATTTCTTCTGTAGGATAAAAGATCTAGAAGAACAAGATGTATTTATTAGAACCTCCCCATGGATCTGAAACAATGTCTGGCACATTGCAGGTTCAATGAGTTAATGAATAACTACAGTGTCTGCCAAGTAATTAAAGATTAGCAAATATTAATATAGGAACAAGGGTGACACATACGTTGATACTAGTTATAAAGTTTTTCTCTCCATAGCATGTACTTATTTGTTAATATACATGTATATGGAACTGTGCAGGCAGGGTGAAAATTGCAGTTTTTGCAGTCGGAGCTTGGGTGATTCCTGGCCTTTCACCACCTCCTATCTGTGTGATCTTGTAGAAGATTCCCAAATAGGAATAAAAACACTTGTCCCATTGACCTGACAGGCTGAGAAAATAAAATGAATGTGAATCGTTTAGCAAGCTGAGATATGCAGCATAGGTCTTTAGGAAGAGCAGGATTTGAAACTTTGAATAACACTCATTGCCATCATGCCATTTTTTCCCGAAGAGAGTTCCATGCCCTCTGTACTGCCAGTCAGATTTTAACCTTTATTTTTGCCCAGTGCTGACAGGGAGGAATCTCTGAGCTCCCTCACCCTGTTCAGGTTAATTGCCCTCTTTTCCTTTCCATTTTCGGAAGATGGACAGCAGGTGCTGCGTTCCCTGCTCCCTGATCTCGCTGACTCAGGCTGCCTCTTACTTTCACCAGGGATGAAAAAGGAGCAGTAACAACACGTGTGTGAGCACTGGCATAGCTTTACGAGAGCTTCAGTGGAAAGGATGTCTCTTCTAAAGGAAGAGATGAAGCTTCTTCTCCCAAGAGTGCAGAACACGGGGCAAACAGTTGATTCAGGAGAACTGGGTTCACTGCCCCATAGCTCTACGAACTGAGAGACTTGGGGAAGTCCCTTCGATTTCACCAGGAAAAGGACGTCCTCATAGCTATCACAGTGCCCTTTGGCCCTCGCAAAAGTTTTTGGAGGGTCAAAGTGGAAGGAGGCTCCCGCACACCGAGAGTTTGTATTGAGGCTTTTGGTGTAGTTAAGAGTGAAACAGGGGCTGGACGCAGTGGCTCACGCCTGTAATCCCAGCACTTTGGGAGGCCGAGGCGGGTGAATCACCTGAGGTCAGGAGTTCTAGACCAGCCTGACCAACATGGTGAAACCCTGTCTCTACTAGAAATACAAAATTAGCTGGGTGTGGTGGCACATGCCTGTAATCCAGCTACTTGGGAGACTGAGGCAGAAGAATCGCTTGAACTCGGGAGGCGGAGGTTGCAGTGAGCCAAGATTGCGCCATTGCACTCCAACCTGGGCAACAAGAGCAAAACTGCGTCTCAAAAAAAGAAAAGAGAGAGAGAGTGAAAAAGGGCTGAGCACGGCCGCTTGAGGCCGAGGCGGGTGGATTACTTGAGGTCAGGAGTTTGAGACCAGCCTAACATGGTGAAGCCCCCGTCTCTACTAAAAATACAAAAGGGAGTGGTGGCGTGCGCCTGTAGTTCCAGCTACTCGAGAGGCTGAGGCAGAGGAATCGCTCGAACCCAGAAGGCAGAGGTTGCAGTGAGCCGAGAGTGTGCCACTGCACTCCTGCCTGGGCGACAGAGCAAGACTCCATCTCAAATAATAATAACAATGAGAGCAAAAAAGAAAGAAAGAAAAGCCAAAACAAGCCTTAGAAACTGCCATTTGTTTAATATCTGCATTAAAAAAATTATCCCTTCCATCAGATGAAAAATACCTTATAATTTATGATGGATAATACATTAATTCGTAGCACACTAGAAACAAGGGATTCCTTAAGACATATATGTGGGGTTTTGTTGTTGTTGTTGTTGTTTTTATTATCTTTAAGGATAATTTGTTGGGTAGGGGTCAGTGAGTTGGGAGTCCTGATTGGTTGGGTCGGAGACGAGACACGTAAGTTCTATAATGAAACGCTTTCAATCATGTCAGTTTATCTGTGCCTGTAAACACACTCCTTTAGAGAAAAGTCAAAAGTTTACAGCCAGGCACGGTGGCTCATGCCTGTAATCCCAGCACTTTGGGAGGCCGAGGTGGGTGGATCACCTTAGGTCAGGAGTTCGAGACCAGCCTGACCAACATGGTGAATTACCATCTCTACTAGAAATACAAATTGGCCGAGCGTGTTGGCGGGCGCCTGTAATGCCAGCTACTCGGGAGGCTGAGACAGGAGAATCGCTTGAACCCGGGGGCCGGAGGTTGCAGTGAGCCAAGATCGCACCACTGCACTCCAGCCTAGGCAACAAGAGCAAAACTCCGTCTCAAAAAAAAAGTTTACATATAAGGCTCTCTTAGTTATCCCTGGGAAGAGGGTTGATCCTATCTATGAACAGGTTTAGGATGACACAAATTATCAAATTATCCGATTAGTGCACTTTCCTAACCCTATGTTTAATCAGTGGCACATTCTGGTTTTGAATTATTTAAACGTATTATTATTTAGCCATTTACATACTTATGTTTGTCACTTCCAGGTAAACTGTAGCCGCCTACAGAGAGCGAAACAGAAGTTGGCTGATAAAATTTTGATAAAATTTCATTTGCCTGCACCTGATCATTTCATTGGGCGCTTTTGTGTTACAAAAGTGTGTGAATGGCCGGGCGCGGTGGCTCACGCCTGTAAATCCCAGCACTTTGGGAGGCCGAGGCAGGTGGATCACTAGAGGTCAAGAGTTCGAGACCAGCCTGGCCAACATGGGGAACCTCCCCCCCACGCCCACCCCCCGTCTCTAGAAAAATACAAAAATTAGCCAGGCATGGTGGTGCGCGCCTGTAATCCCAGCTACTCAAGAGGCTGAGGCGGGAGAATCACTTGAGCCTTGGAGGTGGAGGTTGTAGTGAGCCGAGATCGCACCACTGCACTCCAGCCTAGGGGACAGAGGGAGACTCCCTCTCAAAAAAAAAAAAAAAAAGACTTATGAATTGTTTGAAGAGGCACGAGACCATGGCAACCCTAACTGTCCCAGACATCTGGCAGCCATATGCTATCCTTGAACTTGAACTTCAGAGTGAAAGTATAAATTTGTAAGGGGAAGGCTCTGCCGCAGGTCACATACCAGTGGTCAGTTAAAAAAAAAAAAAAAAAAAAAAAAAAACCTCAGGCCGGCAACCTAAGTCATTTAGAAAGCGTCAAGAGCCTGGGAAAAACTATTTTCACACACTTCTCTAGCACTAACATGGGAAGCGCGTTTGCTTCACGTATTCCACACCTTTTATTCTTCCCACCAACATCAAGAATACAAGGCGCCCAGAGAGGACAAAGCGCCCAGAGAGGACAATAAGCCTAAGCAGCGGCTCCAAGAGACCGGACTTTCGTACTTCCCGGGGGCAGGCGGAAGGTGACGGAGCGCTGGAAGGATCTTACTGCTCCTTGAAGGGCTATCTGAGAAAAAAAAGCAGCCCAACGACTCCTCGTTAGTATAGTGGTTAGTATCCCCGCCTGTCACGCGGGAGACCGGGGTTCAATTCC
Organism: Nomascus leucogenys; assembly: GCF_006542625.1. Classification (NCBI taxonomy): domain Eukaryota; kingdom Metazoa; phylum Chordata; class Mammalia; order Primates; family Hylobatidae; genus Nomascus; species Nomascus leucogenys. The sequence goes on along the minus strand of NC_044390.1, from coordinate 6,986,881 downwards.
CCGACGGGGAGGTGTGTGTCCATAATTTTGGCGACAGTTACTATTTTCTGTATCATTCAATGACAGGACACTCCTGTTAAACATAATGTGCTAAACCAGCTCCCTTAAGTGCACAACCATGTCTTCAAAATGGTGACTTTTAAGCTTAATGCCCACCATGAAGTGAAAGCCTCCCCTGAGAGAAAATGCCTTACATTTTTTTTGCAGGAAGGGAGGAAAGGGAAAAAGAAAACGCTCTGAAGACCTCTGCCCTTGCCTCCAGCCGCCATCTTGCGAAGGCCTGCACCGGCTTAGTGGCGCCCGTCCAGATTACAACTCGAGGTCGCGAACTCAGCGCGCGGAACCCGTGGCGGGAGGGGAGAGAGGGCGGAGTCTCCGCCTAACGGGGCGGGGGCAGGGCGGGTAAGAACGGAAATCATTTAGTAAAGAAAAGGAAGGGCCAATTTCCTTTGATCCTGGAGACCCGACTAAACGGGAAGCCCTGTTCTCCCGCTTCCGCTGGTTACGTCCCAGCCTTGATTAGAGGACTAGCAGTCAGGAAAGTTTGGAGGAAGCTGAAGGAATCGGTCTCCTGGTCCGACAGATAACTGGGTGGAGGGGGAGAGTAAACGGAAGAGAAAGACGGGTACTCCTGGAAAAAACGCCATTTACTGGTGTCCTAAGAAATTGCGCGAGCCACAGCTCAGCAGGACCTCGTGGCGCAACGGTAGCGCGTCTGACTCCAGATCAGAAGGCTGCGTGTTCGAATCACGTCGGGGTCAAATTTTTTTTTTTCTCCCGTATTTTAAACTACCGACTCCTAGAAGCTGAGGTGTATTCCTGCCGCCACTTTTCTTGAATGTTAGAATTAAGTTTTCCTCTTTAAGGTATTATGATACTAATCCTTGGTTTGCAGGAAGATACGATTTACTCTATATCGAAGAGCCTCAAGGCTGATGTTTTTATCATTTGGCCTTTTAAAGTGAGTTTTGTTGTCACGTAACATGCATAATGTGTAAAGAGGTGGACTATTACTGCTGTGCATTAGTGGGTGTATCAGTCCACTAGTCTATCACAGGAAGTGTACAAAATACTGTACAATATACTGTACAAGCTGTTTTTTCCAAACAGTTTTAGGCTGTTTGCCTTTTGAAAGAGAGTACAATAGTGTGTAATTTCTAATTTTGAATATTATGCTAATCAAGTGTCTTAGCCCTTACTGTGTGCCAACACTGTGAACAACCTCACAATGTGTGACTATTATCCCACTTTTACAAATGTGGCTGTGGCTCACAGGGTTAGTGACCTACCAAGGGTCACCCAAGATTCTGAACCAGGTGAGTGACTCTGGATCCCTCTTTATAAATACTTTATAATAAAGGTGGAAGCAGTTGAAAGAATGTGTGACCGCCAGGCTCCGTGGCTCACACCTGTAATCCCAGCACTTTGGAAGGCCAAAGTGGGTGGATCACGAGGTCAGGAGTTCAAGACCAGCCTGGCCAACATGGTGAAACCCCGTTTCTACTGAAAATACAAAAATTAGCTGGCCGTGGTGGGGTGCACCTGTAATCCCAGCTACTCCGGAGGCTGAGGCAGAAGAATTGATTGAACCCGGGGGGGCGGAAGTTGCAGTGAGCCTGGGTGACCAAGCAAGACTCCTTCTGGAGGTGGGTCGGGGGGAAGAATGTGGGAAAAGCTGTTGGACTGGGCACCTTTTATGTTTTCACCGATTATGCGAGTGATGACTAGTCACCACTTTTGACTATTAATCTCTTTAATAGCAGGGAGCAAAGCTTGCTCGTTCACGTTTGTAAGCTCCAGGACTCTTCGTACTAAATAGTGCCCTACACGTAAGTGTCAAATATTTGTTGAACAAAAAATGAATAGCAAGACTATGAGAAATTAATAGTTTTAGATTTTGATGATATGTTTTGTAAAATTCCTGAGGTTTTCTGCTTAGTATTTTGAAAATACCAAACACTAATTTCTTTTGATTGAACCTAATGTAGCAGTATACCTGGAAATTATATTTGCACATGGTGTGGTTTGTTCTTCCCTATCCTGTTTGGATTAAAATTAGATCATCCATTTTAACAGGTATTTATGGACTGCCAACTCTGATGAGCCTGATACTGTGCTAAGCACTAAGGATGAGGATACACTGAGTAAAAATGGGTTTTTTTGAGCATCAGGAGACAGATATGTTAAGCCACCAAATGCCATAATGTGTTGGGGTAAGTTCATGTTACTTGTTAAGAACCATGAAAGTAGCATGAACAGAGTGGTATGGGGGTGCTAAAACAGTGGACATTAACTCCACATTGGGTTGTATAAGGCTATAACAAGGTAATACAACCTCCCCATCTACATCACAAAAATATGGTTTTGTCCAAATGAGTTAACATGATTGGTCCAAGCTAAGATATATGTAGTATATGCAAATGATGCCAGAAGGAAGAAATGGCTTCTGTTATGGGCTGAATTTCTTTTTTTTTTTTTTTTTTTTGAGACGTTGTCTCACCCTGTCGCCCAAGCTGGAGTGCAATGGCAACCTCCGCCTCCCAGGTTCAAGCAATTCAGCCTCCCAAGTAGCTGGGATTACAAGCGCACCCCACTACACCCAGCTAATTTTGTTGTTGTTGTTTTTTTTTTTTGGTATCTTTATAAATAGGCCTTCCAAAGTGCTGGGATTACAGGTGTGAGCCACTGAGCCTGGCGGTCACACATTCTTTCAACTGTTTCCACCTTTATTATAAAGGTTTCACCATGTTGGCCAGGCTGGTCTCGAACTCCTGACCTCATGATCCACCTGCGTTGGCCTCCCAAAGTGCTGGGATTACAGGCGTGAGCCACCGCACCCAGTTTATGGGCTGAATTTCATCTCCCCAACATTCATATGTTGAAGCCCTCACTCCTAGTACCTCAGAATGATCGTAAGACCTCATTAAGTACGCTAGGTGCAGTGGCTCCCACCTGTAATCCCAGCACTTTGGGAGGCCGAGGCAGGTGGATCACGAGATCAGGAGTTGGAGCCCAGCCTTGCCAACATGGTGAAACCCCGTCTGTACTAAAAATACAAAAATTAGCCGGGCATGGTGGCGGGTGCCTATAATTCCAGCTACTCCGGAGGCTGAGGCAGGAGAATTGCTTGAACCCAGGAGGCAGAGGTTGCAGTGAGCCAGGATTGCACCACTGCACTCTAGCCTGGGTGACAGAGCAAGACTATGTTTAAAGAAAAAAAAAAAAGACATTAAGTAAAAATGAGGCCATTAGGGTGGGTCCTAATCCAGTCTGACTGGTGTCATAAGAGGAAATTTGGACAACCAGACACCAAGGATGTGTGCACACAGGGGAAAGGCCACGTGAGGACACAGCTAGAGAGTAGCTATCTACAGGCCAAGGTCTAGGAAGAAGCCAACCCTGCTGGCCTCTGGATCTTAGACTTCTAGCCTCAAGATCTCTGAGAAAATAAATATCTGTTTACTTTTATTATGGTAGCCCTAGCAAACGAATACAGCTTCCGTCAAGAACTACTAGTTCTGCAGAATGGCTGGAGAGGTAAACAGGCGTCAGCATACAGGATCAGTGTGCCATTCCAACTAATTTAGATTTTATTCTGAGGGCAATGCAGAACTATAATTCATGACTAAGACAATCCAACCAGCTTCACAAAGACTAAAAAATGGCCAAGAACTGTTCCTGGACCACCATCCTGGGAATAAGTTAGAAATGCAAATTTTCAGGCCTCACCTCAGAACTACAGTCTCAGAAAATTGGGTGTGGGGCACAGCAACAAACCTTCCAGGCCATTTCGATGCAAGCTAAAGTTTGAGGACCTCCGGCCTATAAAGCAAGGCAAGACTAGAGGTCCTACTTACCGCACAGGTTAAAAGGATCAAATAAGATAAAATACATCAAAATGTTTTTGAAGCTGTTATACATGTCGTTATTAATACTGTTATGGCTCTAAAACTGTCACTTCCCAGGTCCCAGATTCTTTCCCAAGGCTGGACATCTGTAGTTTTTTAGAATGCTCCATCTGATGACTTTCTATAACTTTGAAATGACTGCAAATTCGACACTTTTTAACTTAATCTTCTATACTCATGATATAGGGATGATATACGGAAAGAGTTTTATAGGAAAGGTGGAAACAAAGAGCTATCAAGTGTCAAGATTTGAACTGAAACATGGACCTGTCTAGAAAAGACAGCTCTGTGGATTTGTTCTATTTCACTAAGAAATGTCTATTCATGTATTCTTCCAGGAGGACTTATCCACTACTATAGAATGCTCTGAGCATTTATTTCACCTGTTTAATAGCCTAGCTTTCTTTTCTGAGATTATTTTAGTTACTTAAGTCCTGTGAAAGAAAGAAAAATCTCGGTGTTAGCAGGGTCCCAATCCAGACCACAAGAGAGGGTTCTTGAACCTCATACAAGAAAGAATTCAAGGAGAGTCCATAAAATGAAAGCAAGTTTATTAGGTAAAGGAATAAAGAATGGCTACTCCATAGGCAGAGCAGCCCACAGGGCTGCTGATTGCCCATTTTTGTGGTTATTTCTTCATCATATGCTAAACAACGGGTGGATTATTCATGCCTCCCCTTTTTAGACCATATAGGGTAAACTCCTGGCATTGCCATGGCATTTGTGAACTGTCATGGTGCTGGTGGGAGTGTAGCAGTGAGGACAACCAGAGGTCACTCTCATCGCCATCTTGGTTTTGGTGGGTTTTGGCAGGCCACTGCAACCTGTTTCACCAGCAAGGTCTTTATGACCTGTGTTTTTTTTTTTTGTTTTTTTTTTTTTTGAGACAGAGTCTCACTCTCGCCCAGGCTGGAGTGCAGTGGTGCAATCTTGGCTCACTGCAACCTCCACCCACTGTTCAGTCGACTCTCCACCTCTCCCAGGCTTCAAGTTGATTTTTTTTTTTTTTTTTTTTTTTTTTTTTTTTTTTTTTTTTTTTTTTTTTTTTTTTTTTTTTCTGCCTCCCTCCAGTTCAAGTGATTCTTCTGCCTCAGCCTGCCGAGTAGCTGGGATTACAGGCATGTGCCACCACGCCCAGCTAATTTTGTATTTTTAGTAGAGACGGGGTTTCTCCATGTTGATCAGACTGGTCTCAAACTCCTGACCTCAGGTGATCCACCCGCCTCGGCCTCCCAAAGTGCTGGGATTCAAGGCATGGGCCACCGTGCCCGGCATTACTCATCCTCTTAACATGGAGGTGCTGTGGTTCAAACCCCTCTAACATCAGGACCCCAAAAATGACTAAGCCAAAGGGAAAGTCAAGCTGGGAACTGCTTAGGGCAAACCTGCCTCCCATTCTACTCCTAAAAAGAAGATAGCTACTAAGATAAAAAAGCTATATACCTCCCTCACGATTTGACACAAAGAAATTCCTTGTGGACAAAGGACAGAGATTCAAAGTCATCCCTCTGCTCATGAGATAAATGCATATCTGATTGCCCTTTTGTTTCCCTCAGCCAGACTAAGGTATAAGTGATTATTCCTGTAAATAGTGTATTCAGTGAAAGGCTAATCAGAAACTCAAAAGAATGCAACCATTGGTCTTTTATCTACCTATGACCTGGAACACCCCCCGAGCCCCCCAACCCCCACTTGTATTAATAGTTGTCCCGCCTTTCTGGATGGGACCAATGTACATCTTACACATATTGATTGATGTTTCATGTCTCCCTAAAATGTATAAAACCAAGCTGTGCCACACAACCTTGGGCACATGTCGTCAGGACCTCCTGAGGCTGTGTCATGGGTGTGTCCTTAACCTTGGCAAAATAAACTTTCTAAATTGATTGAGACCTGTCTCCGATTCTCTTGGTTTACAGATCGATGTATTCTGGACGAACTAATAAAATGGAGCTTTTGGATACGCAGAATTGAAATGCAGACCTGAATTCTGATAAGCCAAATGGTTCTCCAACTTAGCACTCTCACTTAAAAAGAAAAATATGGTTTTAAAATCGTATGTGTTCACTGTGGAAATCTAGAGAAATACAGAAATATAAATAATAAAAAGAAAACAAGAATCACCTGTGCCTCAGTACCCAAGAGAAAGTACTCCATATATTTAGTATTTTTTTCTTTGCTTTTTTTTTTTTTTTTTTTTTTTTGCCTCCCCAATAGCTGGGACTACAGGAGCACACCACCATGCCCAGCTAATTTTTTTTTTTTTTTTTTTTTTTTAGACTGAGTTCTGCTTGTTGCCCACGCTGGAGTGCAATGGCGAGATCTTGGCTCACTGCAACCTCCGCCTCCCAGGTTCAAGCGATTCTCCTGCCTCAGCCTCCCAAGTAGCTGGGGATTAGAGGTGCCCACCACCACACCTGGATAATTATTGTATTTTTAATAGAGACAGGGTTTCCCCACGTTGGCCAGGCTGGTCTTGAACTCCGACCTTAGGTGATCCGCCCGCCTCGGCCTCCCAAAGTGCTGGGATTACAGACGTAAGCCACCGCGTCTGGCCCCACCCAATTTTTGGTTATTTTTAGTAGAGACAGCGGTCTCCCTATGTTGCCCAGGCTGGTCTCAAACTCCTGAGCTCAAGGGATCCTCCCACCTCAGCCTTCCAAAGTACTGGGATTATAGGCGACAGCCACCAAGCCAGCCTCATATTCTTAAATGTCAAAACATGTTTTTACTACTGTGCATTATTTTGTCATATGGATATATCATAAACAACCAATTCCTTACTATTGGAGATAGAGATTTTCGATTATTTTCACCATTATAAATGAAGCAATAAATACCTTTATAAATGAATTCCACATTTGATTATATCTTTAGAATAAATTATCAGAAATAGCTTAAGTGAGCTAAACTTTTTTTTTTTTTTGAGAGACCGAGTCTCGTTCTGTTGCCCAGGCTGGAGTGCAATGGTGCCATCTCAGCTCACTGCAACCTCCGCCTCCCAGGTTCAGGCAATTCTCCTACCTCAGGCTCCCAAGTAGCTGGTATTACAGGCACATGCCACCAGGCCCGGCTAACTTTTGTATTTTTAGTAGAGACGGGCTTTCACCATGTTGGTCAAGCTGGTCTCGAACTCCTGACGTGATCTGCCCACCTTGGCCTCCCCAAGTGCTGGGATTACCAGCATGAACCACGGCGCCTGGCCCCTCTTATTTATTTATTTTTTTTAAGATGGAGTCTTGATTGGTCGCCCAGGCTGGAGTGCAGTGGCACGATCTTGGCTCACTGCAACCTCTGCCTCCCGGGTTCAAGCGATTCTTCTACCTCAGCCTCCCTAGTAGCTGAGATTACCGGTGCACACCACAAGGCCCAGCTAAATTTTTTATTTGTTGGCCAGGCTGATCTCGAACTCATGACTTCAAGTGATCTGCCCACCCCAGCCTCCCAAAGTGCTGGAATTACAGGCATGAGCCACGAAGCCCAGCCGAGAACTAAACATTTTTTAAGGTTTTTAGCTTCTTAATATTTTACGTCACTTAAAGTGCAACTTACCCTGCTGTTTGAGGTGACACCCTTAAATTCACAACCAATCCTCCGCAAAATGGGATAATGAAAAACAAAGCCAGCTGTATGTTAATAATATTAAGAACTTCAAAAAAAGAATGGAGGCAGTTATCCAGGTGATTTTTGTTTGTTAGTTTTGAGATGGAGTTTCGCTCACGTTGCCCAGGCTGGAGTACAATGGCACGATCTCGGCTCACCACAACCTCCGCCTCCCAAGTTCTAGTGATTCTCCTGCCTCAGCCTCCAGTGTAGCTTGGATTACAGGCATGCGCCACCACGCCAGGCTAATTTTGTATTTTTAGTAGAGACGGGGTTTCTCTGCCTGGTCTCGAATTCCCGACCTCAGGTGATCTGCCGACCTCAGGTCATCTGCCGGCCTCAGCCTCCCAAAGTGCTGGGATTACACGCGTGAGCCACCAGGCCCACCTCCAGATGATTTTTTTTTTTTTTAAGTTATGGGAAAGTTTTCTGATTAAAAAAAAAAAAATTGCATCAGGCCGGACGCAGTGGCTCATGCCTGTAATCCCAGCAATTTGGGAGGCCGAGGCAGGCAGATTGCCTGAGGTCAGGAGTTTGAGACCAGCCTGGTCAACATGGTGAAACTCTGTCTCTACTAAATTACAAAAAGTTAGCCGGGCGTGGCAGCAGGCGCCTGTAATCCCAGCTACTTGGGAGGCTGAGGCAGAAGAATTGCTTGAACCTGGGAGGCAGATGTTACAGTGAGCCGAGATTGTGCCACCGCACTCCAGGATGGGCAACAGAGGGAGACTCCATCTCCAAAAAAAAAAAAAAATTGCATCCACCGGGCACAGTGGCTCATGCCTGTAATCCCAGAACTTTGGGAGGCTGAGGTGAGTGGATCACCTGAGGTCAGGAGTTCAAGACCAGCCTGGTCAACATGGTGAAACCCAGTCTCTACTAAAATACAAACAAATTAGACGAGTGTATTAGCAGGCGCCTATAATCCCAGCTACTCGGGAGGCTGGGGCAAGGAGAATTGCTTGAACCCGGGTGGCGGAGGTTGCAGTGAGCCGAGACTACGTCACTGCACTCCAGCCTAGTCTCTGTTGGACATTCTGACCAAAGTCAGAATTTTTTTTTGTTTGTTTTTGAGACGGAGTCTCACTCTCGCCCAGGCTGGAGTGCAGTGGCGCGATCTCGGCTCACTGCAAGCTCCGCCTCCCGGGTTCACGCCATTCTCCTGCCTCAGCCTCCCGAGTAGCTGGGACTACAGGCGCCCGCCACCGCGCCCAGTTAATTTTTTGTATTTTTAGTAGAGACGGGGTTTCACCGTTGTCTCGATCTCCAGACCTCGTGATCCACCCGCCTTGGCCTCCCAAAGTGCTGGGATTACAGGCGTGAGCCACAGTGCTCAGCCTTTGTGTTTTTTGTGTCACATTGATCAAATATTTTAAAAATTATCTTTTATGTTGAAACAAGTATTAAGGAGATGATGGAAAGAGTCAATTCCTTGAGAAGGGTGAGAGCCAGAGTACAAGTGGTGGAATTTGCTTCTGACAGGACACATCTTACACTGTAAAGAAAAATGCAAGAGAAAATGAATGCAGATTGGAAAGTCTGACGTTGAAGCATTCCTCACAGGTGGTTTTTATTTTCTGAAGTTGAGGCAAGGTCACCAGCTAAAACTGAGAGGTGGGGAAAAAGGATGTGAAATTTGAGGAGATGTGAACATATGAATGGTTAATCCAGAGACTGGAATAGCATTGCCAGCCAGTGTTGAGTGCTCCTGAGAGGACTGAGGTCATGAATTAAAACCAGTTAGCTTGGCCAGGTGCGGTGGCTCACGCTTGTAATCCCAGCACTTTGGGAGGCCGAGGGGGGCGGATCACGAGGTCAGGAGATCGAGACCACGATGAAACCCCGTCTCTACTAAAAAAAATACAAAAAATTAGCCGGGCGTGGTGGCGGGCGCCTGTAGTCTCAGCTACTCGGAGAGGCTGAGGCAGGAGAATGGCGTGAACCCGGGAGGCGGAGCTTGCAGTGAGCCGAGATTGCGCCACTGCACTCCAGCCTGGGCGACAGAGCAAGACTCCGTCTCAAAAAAAAAAAAAAAAACCAGTTAGCTTGTTATATGACTGACTGACTTTTCTCCAGCAGCTTTTGCTGTTTGGATGCAAGCAATGAGAAAGTTCAGCTGGAGCACGGTTTAGTCCAAGCAAGGCTGAGATTCTTTCAAGCAAAAAAGGAGACATTGAGATCAGAGAGTTGAAAATGTTTGTAAAAGAGTGATGAAAAGGACTGATCAGGGAATTTAAGTCAGGTGAGTTGCAAAATTACTATATGATGGCAGAGGCAGAAGAGTTGAGTTTTTTTAAGTGTTGGGGTTAATAGCGTGGAGGTCTTAATTAGGTAAGTGAGAGTACCATAAATTAGCTGGGAAAAAAAGGCTAGTGATTGACAACTGGGAAGCTTGAAACAGATTTCAACTGATGACAAGGTACAGAATCTGACTGACACCGAAGTGGTTAAGACGCAATAGAGGAACAAATTGTTGGAGATGAAGAGGTCAGAGGCCTTAAGAGGCCAAGTGTTGGTGTTGCATGGGTCACCTACAAGCATGCTGAATTCACATAGAATGTAGACAAGAGGGATGGTGAGGAAAACCTACGGCAAGCAGCTCTATAATCTCTGGAAAGTTGCCAGGAGGCTCGTGGATGATGGCAGGAAGGAGAATAGAAGGTGATTTATCCAGAAGATATGAACTTCAAATATTTTTGAAGGAGAAAAGAGCAGAAATAGTTTGGAAGTAGCAATCAGGACCAAAGAAACCACCCAAACTCAATAGCTCAACCTCTTAGCCTTAGGGTACGCAGAATCTGAAAAGTGTAATCTCAATTTTGGAGCTCTACAGCAGTAAACCTGCAAGTAACCACCTGTAGCTAATGTCCAGGGATAAGAAAAAGATAATGAAAATGTTTTTGCCCAGGAAACATTAATTTCAGGCATATCTAGAATGCCGTTCTTGCATTATACATACTGGGTTACCAGTCATTGCAAAATCATGGTCCTTTGCCTCTCAGCTCAGTTCCCCTTCTGAAGATAAAAAACATTTGCCTATGTGTCCAGGCAAGCTGTGGGGGCAAAAAACCAAGCAACTTTTACAAGGGATCATAAAAACCTACCTAACAACCTGCTAATTAAAACCTGATTTTTAGTTTGAATTATTGAGCTTAATACCATTGCTTAAATGTATGTGAATACTGAGATTTTTATAAAGGAATTAGTTACCTCTAGGAAAATAATTATCACTAAAAGAAATAATATCGTAATTTGAATAAAAGTAAGTCGCTTAAATCCTAGGAAACATTTTTAGTGAAGGCGTTTGTTTTAAATGTATTCTAACCTAACAATGTAGAAAGCAGGCAAACATTTAAAAAAAAAATTTAACCAGTTCCTAAAACATAGTTTGGAGCTCAGATTCTGGGGAAATGATTAACACACCCTAAATCCAAGGTCTCCTTTCCTTTCTAGAAAGAAAGCATCTTTAAACATACATATTCATCAGAAATACAAATATTTGTCATCAGTGATACTAATTTCCAGGCAAACATTTTAATTGCAGTCAATGTATGAGATTCTACCAGGTTTTAATTTGGATCAGTAACATGGGTTTGATTAGGGTTCTAGGCCTAATTATAGGTCACTAGTCTTCCTTTAGGATTATGCACCATCTGTTATTTTAAATTGACCATTGAGGGGGTTCCCAAGGCTTCTGCTTCGTTTTGTTATCAAACGTTAGATTTAAGATTCTTACGGATGGTGGGATCCAAAGCCAGAGATGGGTTTCAACAAAAAGGCAAGAGCGAATTTGTCTTGAGTCTGAACGCACTGTTCAAATTAAACAATTTAGACATGCCCCAACTATGAGACTAAAAAGTGAATGGTATAGTACACTTTTGTCACAAATTCAAGGGTAATCTAAAGTGCCCGAAAGCAGAGGTCTGGCTTCCCCTGGGTTTCTGGAACAAAAGAAGCGTTCGCGAGGAGAGAGGGGTAACTCCCCGCCCTCCCCCTCCCAAAGTAAATCAAATCAAGGAACATGAGTGCCTGCAGACAAGCCTCGCTTCTTTTCTCCCTCTTCAGGGCTAGCGTTTGGGGAAGGCAAAGCTGCGGCTACTCTTCGGAGCTTCAGTGTCCCGGGGGGAAGAAAGGCCCAGCCAAGGGTCCTCACAGCTGGCGTGGAATTCGGCCCGTCCGTAGGCGATCGACCCCAAAGACGAAAGCTGCTTCTCAAGCTGGGGGAGGGAGAGGAAACGGCGCACAAAAGCACTACGACCTGTCCCTTATCGGCGTTTAAGGGGAAGTCTGGAGAAAACGAAAACAGAAGCGGGCCGGGAGCCTCGGCTCCCGCCCCAGCGCCTTTTAAACTGCGTTTCTACCTCCTCTCGCTCTGCGCGGCGGCTAATGGAACCCGCGCGAGCCGTCTCGCCAATCACCGCCGCGCTTCCTCCCGTCGCCCGCCAATGGCGGCGCGCGTTCTTGGGGCGTGGGCGAAGCAGGCTGCTCGCCTCCTGCCTGTAGTGTGTGGGCTCGGGTTGGTGCGGGCTTCCAGCTTGGCCGCACTTGGTTCGTAGTTCGGCTCTGGGGTCTTTTGTGTCCGGGTCTGGCTTGGCTTTGTGTCCGCGAGTTTTTGTTCCGCCCCGCCGAGCTCTTCCCGGGCAGGAGCCGTGAGGCTCGGAGGCGGCAGCGCGGCCCCCGGCCAGGAGCAAGCCCGCCGGCGTGAGCTGCGGCGGCAAAGGCTGCGGGGAGGGGGCTTCGCAAATCCCCGAGATGCCGGAGTTCCTGGAAGACCCCTCGGTCCTGACAAAAGACAAGTTAAAGAGTGAGTTGGTCGCCAACAATGTGACGCTGCCGGCCGGGGAGCAGCGCAAAGACGTGTACGTCCAGCTCTACCTGCAGCACCTCACGGCGCGCAACCGGCTGCCTCTCGCCGCCGGCGCCAACAGCAAGGGGCCCCCGGACTTCTCCAGTGACGAGGAGCGCGAGCCCACCCCGGTCCTCGGCTCTGGGGCCGCCGCCGCGGGCCGGAGCCGAGCAGCCGTCGGCAGGGTAAGGACGCGGGGCCGGGGCCACAAAGGCGGGCGTTTGGCGGTTGCCGCGCGCGCTCCCCGCCGTTTGCAGCCCCTCCCTCCCGGGCGCCCCCTCGGGCCTCCCAGGTGCGGGGCTGTCCCGGCACCCCCTCGCGTCGCCCCTTCCCCGCGGGGCTGCAGGCGCCGGAGCGGAGAGGCCAGAAGTTGGGGCCGCGGGGTTCGCGTTCTTTAACGTGTGGGTCTGGGAGGTGTGTAGTTGCGTTGGCGGCGGTTTTGTACGCGGGCGACGTCGCTTCCCTGGACCACCAGCCGCCTGCAGCGGGCGTTTAGACGGGGACTTCCGTGCCCTTTCGAAAGCTCTGGAGGGGTGGCCCCAAAATGCTATAGGTTAAGTTCGAGCGTTTTCCCGCTTTATTAACTGAAATGACTCGCAACAGAGTCTCAGAGCGCTCCCTGGAGGGCAACTGATGACACACTAATTTCTAACCAAAATTTGAAATAAGGAAATTCCCGCCTTTTTATACTTTTGCGTATGGAGGGCTTTTTGAACCGTTTATGTTTTCTAGTTTGTCTTAATTTTTCCAAGCAACAGGCCATCTTTTGGCGGAACAGCTTCATGCCGAATTAAAAGGAGCATTTTAAACCATATTTTTAAGCGCATAATTTTTTTATTTTTTATTTATTTATTTATTTTTTGAGTTGGAGTTTCGCCCTTGTTGCCCAGGCTGGAGTGCAATGGCGAGATCTCGGCTCACCGCAACCTCCACCTCCCGGGTTCAAGCGATTCTCCTGCCTCAGCCTCCCGAATAGCTGGGATTACAGGCATGCGCCGCCACGCCCGGCTAATTTTTGTATTTTTTAGTAGAGACCCATTTCTCCAAGTTGGTCAGGCTGGTCTCGAACTCCTGACCTCAGGTGGTCCGCCCACCTCGGCCTCCCAAAGTGCTGGGATTACAGGCGTGAGCCACCGGGCCCGGCCCTGCAAACAAATATTTGAAAATTGCAGTTTGGATTGCGTTTCCTCCCCCAATATTGGTAAATTTTGCTTGAGGAAAGGAAAGATTAGGATTCAGGAAAAATTTATTTCATGACGTTCTGGTGCATCAGTATTGCAATTTGGAATGTCTGATCCTGGTTAAATCTTAAATCGGCTCCAGCAAAGCGTGTTTTGTTTGAGAATAGTTTGCTTTTTTTCCTGTGGATTTTAATATGCATTTTGTGGGTTTGCTTATGCCTGCCGAGTTACCGGGCTTCAAATCGTAATAGGATGAAGCTAAAACTAGTAATTGGTGTAACATAAAATGCCTTGTAAGAGACAGTGAATGTGGTGTTTGGAGTTGTTGCGAATGATCACTAGTTTAAACCTAAATTATTCTTTCCTTCAAATTTTACTTTAGTTTTTAAGGAACCTGTCTAATGTGTTTTCCCGGCTACTCAGGCAGAAATGAAAGACAAATGTAATAGACACATGTAAATTTAATTGAAAATCTTATCCTCGGCTTTAGAGAAGTTGAAAGTTTCACCAAACGTCTTCAGTCCGGTGTCTGGCACATAGTAGTGCCAAATATTTGTACAATAAATAAAAGACTCATCACACCTTATTGTTTCGACATCTTGTTTTGTGGAAAGCTTCTTTAATTTCTTAATGAACAAATTTACTTTTGAAATAAAGCGTACCCGCTTATCCGTTACGTTTCCCTGCTCTGAAAAAGAAGGTAGTATTTAAACTCTTTAAGTAGAGTTAGTTGACGGCGGGCGCGGTGGCTCACGCCTGTAAGCCCAGCACTTTGGGAGGCCCAGGCGGGTGGATCACCTGAGGTCAGGAGTTCTAGACCAGCCTGGCCCATATGGTGAAACCCCGTTTCTACTAAAGAAAAATAGAAAAATTAGCCGTGCCTGGTGGCGGGGGCCGAGGCAGGAGAATCGCTTGAACCCGGGAGGCGAAGGTTGAAGTGAGCCGAGATCGCGCCATCGCACTCCAGCCTGGGGGACAAGAGCGAGACTTCGTCTCAAAAAAAAAGTTGTTTGAAAATGTAATATTTAAATCAGCACACTTTATAAAAAACCTAGTTTTTTATAGAATCCTTTATTGGTCCTCTGTGCAAATGTATTAAACCGTGGTTTTTGGTTGTATGTTTATAATAGAATTACTGGTTATTATTTTTAGGCGGGATCTCGCTCTGTTGCTCAGGCCAGAGTGCAGGGATGTGATCATAGCTTACTGCAGCCTCAAACTCGTTGGCTCACGAGAGCCTCCTGCCTCAGCTTCCCTGAGTAGCAAGGGCAACGGGGCATGCGCCACTACACCCGGCTAATTTTTTAATCTTTTTTTTTTTTTTTTTTTTTTTTTGGGTACACAGGTTTAATGTGTTGTCCAGGGTGGTCTAGAACTCTTGGCCTCAAGCAATCCTGCCTCAGCCTTGGTTCCTATTTATTTTGAGGATGATTTCTTTTACACAGAAACAACCATCTCAGTTTTAATGTTTTCCTGTCCGCCACTTGGTAAAAGAGAGTTTATGTCCCCATCTACCTTGTGTTCTTTGCGGGGGGGTAAGAAGACCTAAATGTAAAAATTTTTAAGTTAAGATTATCCAGCAATTTTGAGTTCCTACCAAGTGTTCTTAACTACTGGGTTTAAAACTTTGGGGATTTAAAAATGAATTGTGTTTATTTACTTGTCTGTCCAGCTCATATGTTAATTGAAGTTGGTTAGCATCATGTAAATAAGTTTTGAGTAAAATGAAGTATTTTTTTTTGAGACGGAGTCTCCCTCTGTCGCCCAGGCTGGGGTGCAGCGGCGTGATTTGGCTCACTGCAAGCTCTGCCCTCCGGGTTCACGCCAGTTTCCTGCCTCCGCCTCCCGAGTAGCTGGGACTACACCCCCAGCTAATTTTTTGTATTTTTAGTAGTGGCGGGGTTTCACTGGGTTAGCCAAGATGGTCTCGATCTCCTGACCTCATCATCCTCCCGCCCCAGCTTCCCAAAGTGCTGGGATTACAGGCGTGAGCCACCGCGCCCGGCCAAAATGAAGTAATTTTTGTTCTTGTTGTTTTGTTTTGTTTGTTTTGTTCTGAGACGGAGTCTCCATTGCCCAGGTTGGAGTGCAATGGCCGGATTTCAGCTCACTGCAACCTCCGCCTCCTGGGTTCAAATGATTCTCCTGCCTCGGCCTCCCGAGTAGCTGGGATTACAGGCGTGCACTACCACACCCGGTTAATTTTTGTATTTTTAATAGAGAGGGGGTTTCACCATGTTGGCCAGGCTGGTCTTGAACACCTGACCTCAGGTGATCTGTACCCCTGCGCTTCCCAAAGTGCTGGGAATGCAAGGATGAGCCACGGCACCCAGCCCAGAAGTAATGTTTTTTAGAGTACCTAGTAGGTCTGTTGGCACGGTAATTAAGCTCTTTACATTTCATTTAATTATTTCATCCATATAAAGAAAACTTCATAATTACAGGTTTAAATGTCTTCTACCTGGAATATTTAAAACTCAAGAGGTGTTTACCCTTGACTGGGCTTAATAGCCATGCCAACAACTTGAAGAAAAATATTGGTAGTCAGTAGCGTCATTTTCTGTTTTAAAGTACATTAAGTACAAGTGAGTTATAATTAGGAGTCTGGTCGATGTTTTTATCAGCCATGGGCAAAAATAATTTTAAACTTACAGGAAAAGAAGACATAATTGATGTATAAAATTATTCATGTCAATTGCTCTTATATGTACTATATTTTATGTTTTGGTCATTTTTAGCCCCATATAAAAATAATACCAGGTCGTATTTCTTTTCTTTTTTTTTTTTTTTGAGACGGAGTCTTGCTCTGTCACCCAGGCAAGAGTGCAGTGGCGTGATGTCAGCTCACTGCAACCTCTGCCTCCCGGGTTCAAGCGATTCTCCTGCCTCAGCCTCCCAAGTAGCTGGGATTACAGGTGCCCACCACCGCGCCCGGCTAATTTTTGTATTTTTAGTAGAGACGGGGTTTCACCATCTTGGCCAGGCTGGTCTCAAACTCCTGACCTCAGCTGATCCACCCGCCTGAGCCTCCCAAAGTGCTGGGATTACAGGCATGAGCCACCGCGCCTGGCCAACTATATTTCTTTTTTTTTCTTTTCTTTTCTTTTTCTTTTCTGTGTGTGTGTGTGTGTGTGTGTGTGTGATGGAGTCTCACTCTGCCACCCAGGCTGGAGTGCAGTGGCATGATCTCGGCTCACTGCAACCTCTGCCTCCCAAATTCAAGCAATTCTACCTCAGCCTCCTGAGTAGCTGGGATTACTACAGGCGCGCACCACTACTCCTGGTTAATTTTCGTATTTTTAGTAGAGACAGGGTTTCACCATGTTGGTCAGGCTGGTCTGGAACTCCTGACCTCGTGAGCCACCTCACCCGGCCAATACCAGGTCTGTCTGTCTTTCTTTCTTTCTTTCTTTCGTTCTTTCTTTTCTTTCTTTCTTTCTTTCTTTTCTTTTATTTTTTCTTTTCTCTCCTCTTTTTTTGAAACGGAGTCTCAGTCTGTTATCCCGGCTGGAGTGCAGTGGCGCAATCTCTGCTCCCTGCAAGCTCTGCCTAGCGGAGACTACAGGCGCCTGCCACCACACCTGGCTAATTTTATGTATTTTTAGTAGAGACGGGGTTTCACTGTGTTACCCAGGATGGTCTCTATCTCCTGATCTTGTTAGCTGCCTGCCTCGGCCTCCCAGAGTGCTGGGATTACAGGCGTGAGCCACCGCGCCCGGCCTCCAGGTCATATTTCTTAATATTTATAATCTTCTGCGTAATGGGGTGGTAAAAAAGGAATAAAATATTTATTTATATTATAGGAGAAAGCCAAATTATGTTTGAGAGTTGCAGATGAGGGAGATTTTTAACATTTTAAGACAAATCAAGCATTAATGTGGATTTGGCCAAGATTAACTATTTGCATGCATATACCTTCTATTTAATCAGGGGTTTATGAGGAATTTTTTTTTTGAGACGGAGTCTTGCTCTGTCCCCCAGGCTGAACTGCAGTGGCATGATCTCCACTCACTGCAAGCTCCGCCTCCCGGGTTCACGCCATTCTCCTGCCTCAGTCTCCCGATTAGCTGGGACTACAGGCGCCTGCCACCACACCCGGCTAATTTTTTTGTATTTTTAGTAGAGACGGGGTTTCACTGTGTTACCAGGATGGTCTGGATCTCCTGATCTTGTGATCCTCCCACCTCAGCCTCCCAAAGTGCTGGGATTACAGATGTGAGCCACCGCGCCCAGCCTATGGGGAAGATTTTTAATTAAATAAAAAATTGTTTCATTTCAGCCTCTACCATAGTCTCTTGGATTCATTGGTGTAATGTGACAAAACTTTCCTTCTTAAAGTTTTGTTTTTATTTTTTTTCTTATTTCTAAGCTTTTTATTTTATGTATCTTGCTACCAATATTTTTAGGTGTTGAAATTACCTAGTTTGTGGACACAAAAATAAACATTTACAGAGTTGGCAGTCTGCCTTTTTGTTTTAAGAGGCAGAGCCTGAAGGTGTAGCCATTTGGATCTAGTGCAGCATAATATTCTTGAATGATCTGTTCTGGTGAATTATGAGTGTGTGTTTGAGAAGGAGTCTTGCTCTGTCATCCAGGCTGGAGTGCAGTGGCGCAATCTCGGCTCACTGCAACCTCCGCCTCCCGGGTTCAAGTGATTCTCCTGCCTCAGCCTCCTGAGTAGCTGGGATTACAGGCGTGCACCACCATGCCCAGCTAATTTTTGTATTTTTAGTAGAGACAGTTTCACCATGTTGGTCAGGCTGGTCTCAAACTCCTTCCTGACTTTGTGATCTGCCCCCCTTAGCCTCCTAAAGTGCTGGGATTACAGGTGTGAGCCACTGCGCCTGTGTGTGTGTGTGTGTGGTTTTTTTTAGAGGTAGGGTCTTGCTCTGTCCCCTCAGACTGTAGTGCAGTGGTATGATCATAGCTCACTGCAGCCTCAAACTCCTGGGCTCAAGCCTCCGGAATAGCTGGGACTACAGGTGTGTGCCACCATGCCTAGCTAATTTTTAAAATTTTTATAGAGATAGTCTCACTATGTTGACCAGGCTGGTCTTGAATTCCTGGCCTCAAGGGATCCTCCCGTTTAGGCCTCCCAAAGCGTTGGGATTGTAGGTGTGAGCTACTCCTCCTGGCCAAATTATGAATTCTCAATAGGAAATATTTGAAGACCTGGAAAAGAACATAAAAGCATGCTACCAATAGGAAATGTTAATTAAATCACAAATTGACCACCACTGTATAATAAGGTGTTAAGTTTACAGACTTGTGAATCATAGATTCAAATTCCATGTCTGCCACTTATTCATATGACACTGAACAGTGTCTTAATCTAAGATCCTCTATTTTCACCTGAAATAGAGGAATAATCTAATAGCTACTTAATCAGATTGAGGAGTGCATGCCGTTGCATATGTGAAGTGTCTAGTGCTTAGTAATTAATAGCTATTACAACAAATGATTTCTGAATTTTTGTCTTTAATGTCAGGGCAATACAGTGCAAAGTTACTAAAATATAATTTTGGGAAACGAATAAGGTAGATACGTGAAAGTGACGTGTATATCACAGCATGCAGATTTCCTGAGTTAGTGAAGTGCATGCTTGAACCTCAATTTTCTGAGTTGTCAGATGGGGATATTAGCATCTTATTCCATAGATTTTTCAGATTCTGTAAGTTAATGCAAAGACACTTGGAACACAACTCAGTACATAATACGTAATAAGTGTCCAGTAGAATATATTGTTATGGTTCAGCATCTTTATACTAGAGGTAGAGATAAAGGAATTAGAGTAGCTCATCGGTGATACCATAGAGCTGGTGGGTTTTAAAGTTGAAAAAATACGTTAGAGATCATCGGGTAGCATAGTAGGTACTCACTATTTTTGAGTGAAACTCTTAAGTGATCTACTTAAAGGAACAAAGCCTTCTGGAGGCAGAATTTAATGCAACTAATGCTTCCTTTTTCCTGACTGAAACTGCTAATCATGTACAGCACACTGTTTCCTAATTTTTTATCCTTATTAAATCTAAGATTTATAAAATGACATCACTTTTCTGGAACTTTTTTCCTGACAGATTAAAAATCACATGTTTGGCTGTGCGCAGTGGCTCACACCTGTAATCCCAGCACTTTGGGAGGCCGAGGCAGGTGGATCACCTGAGGTCAGGAGTTCGAGACCAGCCTGGCCAACATGGTGAAACCCTGTCTCTTCTAAAAATACAAAAATTAGTCGGGTGCGGTGGTACACACTTGTAATTTCAGCTGCTTGGGAGGCTGAGGCAGGAGAATCTCTTGAACCTGGGAGATGGAGGGCATGCCACTGCACTGTAGCCTGGGCAACAGAGTGAGACTCCATCTCAAAAAAAAAAAAATCATGTTTTTGGTTTTAATCTATCTGATTACCTTATGTAGATTTGTTGGTCACTTATTTAAGATATCTTTGTTCAGCTGATGTTTTTCATTATGTTTGAAGGAAATATAATTGATTTTCTTTCTTTTTTTTCTTTAGGCGAAATCTGGCCTTATCACCCAGGCTGGAGTGCAGTGGCGCAATCTTGGCTCACTGCAATCTCTGCCTACCCAGTTCAAGTGATTCTCCAGCCTCAGCCTCCCGAGTAGCTAGGACTATAGGCGTGTGCGATCAGACCTGGCTAATTTTTGTATTTTTAGTAGAGATAGGGTTTCACCATGTTGGCCAGGCTGGTCTCAAACTCCTGACCTGAATTGATCCTCCCTCCTCGGCCTCCCAAAGTGCTAGAATTACAGACATGAGCCACTGCCGAGAATTGGTTTTTACTTAGATTTGATAGGCCTGTTATTTCTAATAAGAAATGGATTTTCAAAAATAAATTACTTTTTCCTTCCCTGGATTTGACAAAACATTTATCAGGGGGCTATTCCTGTATCAGTCTTTTTAGAAATTTTTAGATGCTTGGAATAAAAATATGAGGATGATAGTGCTCCTGCTTTCTGTTGCGTGCCTCAATGCTGCATCCAGATCACCTGGGCTACACAATTACAAACATTATCTGGCCCAAGGTGAAGAATCAGAAATGGGTAAGACCTTTCCAAATAGAGGTAATGAGTTAAGATTTTGGGCTGGGTGCTGTGGCTTATGCCTGTAATCCCAGCACTTTAGAAGACCGAGGCAGGCAAATCACGAGCTCAGGAGTTTGAGACCAGCCTGGCCAAAATGGTGAAACCCTGTCTCTACTAAAAGTACAAAAATTAGCTGGGCATGGTAGCATGCACCTGTAGTCCCAGATACTCAGGAGGCTGAGGCAGGAGAGTTGCTTGAACTTGGGAGGTGGAAGGTTGCAGCGAGGTGAGATGGCGCTACTGCACTCCAGCCTGGGCGACAGAATAAGAGACTCCACCTTGAAAAAGAAAAAAAAAAGATTTTTTTTGAGACAGTCTTGCTCTATCGCCTGGGCTGGAGTGCAGTGGCATGATGTTGACTCACTGCAACCTCCGCTTCCCAGGTTCAAGCAATTCTCCTGCCTCAGCTTCCCAAGTAGCTGAGATTACAGGCATGTTCCACCACACCCGGCTAATTTTTGCATTTTTAATAGAGACGGGGTTTCGCCGTGTTGGCCGTGCTGGTCTCGAACTCCTGACTTAAAGTGATCCACCCACCTTGGTCTCCCAAAGTGCTGAGATTACAGGCATGAGCCACTGCACCTGGCCCAAAGAGATTTCTTGAAAACCTCTCAGGCAGATTTGAAAAGTTGGAATTTCCTGGATGTTTTATTGATAGTAAATCTGAACATTCTCATGGTAGTGGGGATTATGTACAAATAATTTGAACCTGATTATTTTTCCATATTTTATTTTTATTTTAAGCATTATTTAGTTTTTCTGTACCACCTGACTGCACTTTTTGGAAAATTTGAGTAAGTCAGTAACATAGGATTAAGTTTGTTTGATTAAATCTTTTCTTGAATTCAGAAATAAGTCGTAAAACTCTTAGACTCTAGGCAACTATTTGGATATTATGGTGTGGGTTGCTTCCAGATTTGAGCCTGACAGTTCTAGGTCAGTGCAATGTATGTGAATTAAAGCCTGCTAAAAGTACTCTCACTGTAACTCTCCACAGCCATCTATTTAAGATTTCTCATAAGTTGACATAATTGTTCTTATGAGCAGCTATTTTTTTGGTGAACGTTTTTTGGCTTGTGATTATAGAATGATTAGCCATTGGCAGCTTTTTAAAAAGAATTTCTCATATCTTGCTTTATTTGAAGTATTTCAGGCCAGGTCCATGGCTCACGCCCATAATCCTAGCACTTTGGGAGGCTCAGGCAGGCATAATATTTGAGGTCAGGAGTTAAAGACCAGCCTGGCCAACATGCTGAAACCCCATCTCTACTAAAAATACAAAAATTAGCCGGACGTGGTGGTGCACACCTGTAATCCCAGCTACTGAGGAGGCTGTGGCAGGAGAATCACTTGGACCTGGGATGTGGAGGTTGCAGTGAGCCAAGATTGCGCCACTGCACTCCAGCCTGGATAAGAGTGAGACACAGTCTCAAAAAAAAAAAAAAAAAAAAAAAAAAAAAAAAAAAAAAAAAGATTTGATTTGAGCCTGAGAATTCTAGGTCAGAACATTTTTATTGTTAAAAACAGGAATTCCAGTACATACTCAAATAATGCCTGATTTTTCCCCCTAATATGATTGGAAAGTGAGCATTCCATACAACTTTATAATTTTAGCCTTTTTCGTAAAATATACTTTGATGTTGCCATTGTTTAATTAGCCATTTTTTTGTTCAGTACTCTCTTGTTTTTTCTGTGATCACTGAGGCATTTGTCAGGCTGTTTGCCACAGCCTTAAAAGGTGTGCGTACTTTTGCTTCCTTTTTGTTTGTTCAACCTTGGAAATTTATAGTTTTTCCAGTAAATACTGCCTTTGTAGAAATTAATTTTAAAATTTTTAAGTTTTCCCTCAAAGTTTGTTTCAAGTTGTTTTGACTATTTTTAGTAAACTGGTGGTACAGAAGTTAATCTGGTGACTAAACTGTGTCACAGGTGATAATGTAACCATGAAGTCTGTCAGATTTCCTTCCTAAGTCATAAACTAGCTACTAAAATAACTGTGTTACAAGGAGTTTACAGTCCTGTCTCCTATCCTTGGGGTGGAGATTGGTTCCAGGACCCGGCCATGGATATCAAACTCTGGGGATGTTTTAGTAAGTCCCTTAATATAAAGTGGTGTAGTAACCTACACACATCCTCTCTTATATTTCAGATCATCTCTAGATTACTTATAATGCCTAATACAATGTAAGTGCTATGTAAATAGTTGTTATTCTGTATTTTTATTGTTGTACTGTCATTTCTTTTCCCCAAGTATTTTTGATCTGTGGTTGGTTGAATTCATATATGTAGAACCCAGCTGTATTCATTTGGGAGAATGGAGAGCCAACTGTATTCATTTGGCCTTCTTAAGTTCTCATATGCTATTTAAAGAAAATCATTTCTGGCTGGGCGCAGTGGCTCACGCCTGTAATCCCAGCACTTTGGGAGGCTGAGGTGGGCGGATCACGAGGTCAAGAGATTGAGACCATTCTGGCCAACATGTTGAAACCCCGTCTCTACTAAAAGTACAAAAATTAGCTGGGCGTGGTGGCGCACACCTGTACTCCCAGCTACTCGGAAGGCTGAGGCAAGAGAATCCCTTGAACCCGGGAGGCGGAGGTTGCAGTGAGCCGAGATTGCGCCACTGCACTCCAGCTGGCGACAGAGTGAGACTCCATCTCAAAAAAAAAAAAAAAAAGAAAAGAAAAAATCATTTATATATATATATAAGTGTAAGCCTGTATGGTAAAGTCTTAAACTTTCTTGGATTAATTTAAATTTTTAAGGATTATCAAAAAGTAAGTAGCATTCATGATCATTTAGATGAAAAATTTTAAGCCCAGTCTGGCTTTACTTTGCAAGGTTCATGCTGATCTGTTTCCCTTGCCATTGGAGTTATATGCTTTAAGAAATGAAATATAATTTTTGGTTATTTAGGCTGTGTGCAGTGGCTTACAACTGTAATCCTAACTCTTTGGGAGGCCAAGGTGGGCTGATCACTTGAGTCCAGGAGTTCGAGACCAGCCTGGGCAACATGGCAAAAACCCCATCTCTACAAGAAAAAAAAAAAAAAAAAAAAAACACGCAAAAAGCCAGGGGTGGTGGTGTGCACCTGTAGTCCCAACTATTTGGGAGACTGAGGTGGGAGGATCGCTTCAGCCTGGGAGGTGGGAGTTGCAGTGAGCTGAGATGGAGCCACTGTACTCCAGCCCAGGTGACATAGCTAGACCTTGTGTCATTAAAAAAATAAAAAGGTTATTTAAAAGAAAATGTTATCCAAAGTCAGTTTTAGTTGCTCTTTTGCATTTTTGATGCCATTACTACCTCTTTTAGATAGGTAATCCAGAATGGATTATTTTAACAACAGTGTCTTTAAAATTTAAGTTACTTGCTTGGCTGTGCGGTTTGTATGGTTACAGTTCAACTTAGAAAATGTTCTCCAATAATGAGTTGCTCTTAATTTAATCAAATTGCTAAGGCCTAACATTACTATAAACCAACTTGGTAGTGAATTTGCATGTTTATGTTATACAGGTTATTATCTAGTAAGTGAATACTTTAATTCATATAGAAATGATTACTGGACTTTGTTTACAGAAAGCCACAAAAAAAACTGATAAACCCAGACAAGATGATAAAGATGATCTAGATGTAACAGAGCTCACTAATGAAGATCTTTTGGATCAGCTTGTGAAATACGGAGTGAATCCTGGTCCTATTGTGGGTAAGTTGATAAAATTTCAAGTATAGTATCTTTTCTCTGAAGCAGGACCCCAAATTATTTTCTCCTTTTGTTTAGCAGTTAGTTTAGGTTCTAAGGACTGGTTTGTCATTAATCATTTGTATCAGCAGAACCTGTGTTTCTTTGACTCTAAATGAGTGAAATAAAATGAGAGGATTGAATTAGATAATCTCCAAAATTACCTCTATTGTTGAGATTGTGTTTTTTTTTTTTTTTTGAGACAGTCTCGCTGTTGCCCAGGCTGGAGTGCAGTGGCGTGATTTTGGCTCACTGCAAGCTCTGCCCCCCGGGGGTTCACGCCATTCTCCTGCCTCAGCCTCCCAAGTAGCTGGGACTGCAGGCGCCCGCCACCTCGCCCAGCTAATTTTTTGTATTTTTAGTAGAGACGGGGTTTCACCGTGTTAGCCAGAATGGTCTCGATCTCCTGACCTTGTGATCCGCCTGCGTTGGCCTCCCAAAGTGCTGGGATTACAGGCGTGAGCCACCGCGCCCGGCTGAGATTGTTTTATATATCGTACTTCTTTTTTTTTTTTGGGTTTTGTTTTGTTTTTTGTTTTTTTGAAATGGAGTCTTGCTCTGTCGCCCAGGCTGGAGTGCAGTGACGTGATCTTGGCTCCCTGCAAGCTCTGCCTCCCGGGTTCATGCCATTCTGCCTCAGCCTCCCGAGTAGCTGGGACTACAGGTGCCCGCTGCCACGCCTGGCTAGTTTTTTGTATTTTTCAGTAGAGACGGGGTTTCACCATGTGAGCCAGGATGGTCTCGATCTCTTGACCTTGTGATCCGCCTGCCTCAGCCTCCCAAAGTGCTGGGATTACAGTTGTGAGCCACCGTGCCCAGCCACTTATATCATACTTCTGCTGAGACATGGGTCTTATATGACAATTGAGGAAAATCTGAGGTAACATAGCTGGGCACATTTGCCCAAATAAATGAGTTAATGGCTGGGCGCAGTAGCTCACACCTGTAATTCCAACACTTTGGGAGGCCAAGATGGGAGGATTGCTTGTGCCCACGAGTTCAAGACCAGCATGAGCAACATAGGGAGATCCCATCTCTGCAGAAAATTTTAAAATTAGCACTGTGTGGTGTCACAAATCTATTGTCCCAGCTACTTAGGAGGCTGAGGCAGAAGGATTGCTTGAGATGGTGGGGGGGGGCGGTCAAGGTTGCAGTGAGCCGTGATAGCTACTGTACTTCAGCCAGGGGCAGTGGAGCAAGACCCTGTCTCAAAAAAAAAAAATAAGTAAATAAAGGAAAAAAGAAAAAGTGAGTTAGTGGCAGACTTTTTCTTAATGAGGTTATTAAATTTTTTTTTTTTTTTTTGAGACGGGGTTTCACTCTTGTCGCCCAGGCTAGAGTGCAATGGTGTGATCTTGGCTCACTGCAACCTCTGCCTCCCAGGTTCAAGCAGTTCTCCAGCCTCAGCTTCCCGAATAGCTGGGATTATAGGCACCTGCCACCATGCCCAGCTAATTTTTATATTTTTAGTAGAGATGGGGTTTTGCCATGTTGGTCAGGCTGGTCTGAAACTCCTGACCTCAGGTGATCCCCCCCACCTCAGGCTCCCAAAGTGCTGGGATTACAGGTGTGAGCCACTGCGCCAAGCCCTTTTTTAATTTATCATTAAAAGTACCCTTTTGAAAGTCCTGTCTTGATTGGAATTGAAGAATTATACCCTTAAAAAACAAAAACCTAGGACTAAATACACTGGATTTCCATCGTTGTATTACTTTTAGGTGATGAAAATTTTGCAGTGTTGATTATGGCTTAGTTTTGGAGGGTCTTAGCAATAACCTCAAGATGAGAAAATTCCATTTTAATTTATTTTATTTTATTTTTTTTGACAAGCTCTTGCTCTGTTGTCCACGCTGGAGTGCAGTGGCACAGTCATGGCTTACTGCAGCCTCAACCTGGGCTCAAGCAGTCCCACCTCAGCCTTTCAAGTAGCTGAGAACACAGGCACGTGCCACCATTCCCGGCTAATTTTTGTAGTTTTTGTAGGGATGGGGGCACACTATATTGCCCAGGGTGGTCTTGAACTCCTGGGCTCAAGCAGTCCTCCTACCTAGGCCTCCCTAAGTCCTAGGCTTACAGGCATGAGTCACTGCGTCTGGTCTTGATCTTCTAAGTTACATAAAATTGTGGACACTAGAGATTTGGTAGGTTTTGCTATAGGTATAGTTGCAAATAAGCATTTAGAATATTTTGCTTTAATGTATAAGCTGCTTCCAAATAATCATAAGCTTACTCATATACAGTCACCAACAGATACATAACACTTTTAAAAAAATTTTTGTTTAAAGTTCTAAAAGGCCTGGGCATGGTAGTTCATGCCTGTAATCCCAACACTTTGGGAGGCCAAGGTGGTGGAATTGCTTGAGCTCAGGAGTTGAAGAGCAGCCTGGGCAACATAGTGAAACCTTGTCTCTATTTAAAAAAAAAAATTAGCCAGGCATGTAGTGCACACTTAGTCCCAGCTACTCAGGAGGCAAAGGTGAGAGGATTGCTTGAGCCCACAAGTTCAAGGTTGCAGTGAGCTATGATCGCACCACTGTACTGCAGCCTGGGCAACAGAGCAAGACCTTGTCTCAAAAAAAAAAAAAAAAAAAAAAAAACCGAAAGGGAGACACTGAAAAATGTGTGTTATAATATCAGCATACATTAAGTTATATGTTGATATATGACCTGTTCATCTTAAGGCTATTTATATAACATTTCTGGACACATGTTGCTTCTAAAAAATATCCATTATCATTTTGCTCATCTTACAGGAGTTAAGGAAAGATAACACAGTTAATGTAAAACAAAATAAAATCTATTTTGGTTTTAAACGGTCACTGATGTTCAAATGTGTTAAGAATTTGTAATCAATTTTGCTTTGTGATATGTGTTTTCCATAAAAGGTCATTTTAACTGCGAAGTTGTTATATTTAAATCTGATTTATAGAACTTATCTTTTCCCCATAACTGAATACAGGCATATTAATGTCTTAGAGTTGTGGAAGTTTAATCATAGTTATTTTTCATAGAGGTAAATCCACTTACATGTGATTTTTCTACCTTGGCAAGTACTATTACGTAGTAGTAGAGAAAATAGATGCAAGACTTCAGTCAAAAATAGTTATACATGGCTTTTCAGTAGATGGTCTATAGTAAGGCCTGTATTAATCTACTATGTATTTCATGCTATTAAAAGAAATGTCGTTTCCCAAAAAACCACCTGTTGTGAAAAGAGTGCATTATATAGTTGTGTAGAATGGAATGGTGCGATATCAGCTCACCGCAACCTCCATCTCCTGGGTTCAAGCAGTTCTCCTGCCTCAGCCTCCTGAGTGTCTGGGATTACAGGCGCCCACTACCAGGCCCAGCTAATTTTTTGTATTTGTGGTAGTGACGGGGTTTCACCATGTTGGTCAGGCTTGTCTTGAACTGCTGACCTTAGGTGATCCACTCGCCTTGGCCTCTGGAAGTACTGGGATTATAGGCATCAGCCACCACGTCCTTTTTTTTTTTTTTTTTTTTTTTAGACGGCGTCTTACTTCCTCTCCTAGCTGGACAGTGGTGCGATCTCAGCTCACTGCAACCTCTGCCTCCCAATTTCAAGTGATTCTCTGGTCTCAGCCTCCCAAGCAGCTGGGATCACAGGCGTGTGCCACCATGCCCGGCTAGTTTTTGTATTTTTAGTAGAGATACAGTTTACCTATGTTGGCCAGGCTGATTTCGAACTCCTGACCTCAGGTGATGCACCCGCCTCGGCCTCTCAAAGTGGTGGGTTTACAGTCGTGAGCCACTATGTCTGGCTACATTATATAGTATTTTTTTTTTAAGAACTCGAGTTTAGAAAAAGAAAGGGTGAAAATAGCTTAAAATGTTGCTGAAGATAGTGTCTGAGCTGCACCCTAAATGAAACGATACAAGTACTAAAGCAAGTTCTGCCTTAATCCAGGAACAACCAGGAAGCTATATGAGAAAAAGCTTTTGAAACTGAGGGAACAAGGAACAGAATCAAGATCTTCTACTCCTCTGCCAACAATTTCTTCTTCAGCAGAAAATACAAGGCAGAATGGAAGTAATGATTCTGACAGATACAGTGACAATGAAGAAGGTAAAATTTTAAATGATGTTAATCAAATGTATGTAATTTTTTCACACTCAAAATACAGTGACCACGAAGAAAGTAAAATTTAAAACAATATTGGCAAGATACACAAATTTTATTCATGTCATTAGAGTAATTCTGTAATTGGATTTAAATACATTTTATTGAAAATTCTAAGAAACAACATAGTACAAATTCATGATTTTCCATTACCTGAAATTGCAAGTTAACTTTGCCTTTTTTGCTTCAAATCTCATTTTTCTGAGAGAATAAAGTATTACAAGTAAAGGCAAAGTTCCTCGTACTTACCTGTACCTATCACCTCCACAGAAGTAACTACTATTATTAATTCAATGCCCATCTTTCAAGTTTTATATTTCACATACACATCTGTCTAATACATGGTATTATTTTATACTTTAAGAATAAAAAACTTAAACAATATGCTAAATCTTATCACTTGCTCTTTCTTACTCCATTATTTTTGAAATTAATCCTATTATTTACATATCTGTTTATTCTTCATAATTAATACATAGTGGTAGCATTTAAATACGGCATATTTTCTCTGTTCTCTATTGATAGGCATTTAAATTGTTCACAATTTTTGTTAATTTGACCTCAAGGCAACTTTAAAGTAAATATTTTGACGATATTTTTAGTAGACTATATAGTATCTTAAAATTTGATCATGATGTTTAAAATTTTTTTGAGGATAGTACGTGAAATAAATGTCCTTTAAAAATTATAAGTACAACTTGATTTTTGTAAACTTTTAATTAATATGACTTGTGATTATTTATTTTGACCCAGATTGTTTATATCTCAATAAGCTTTGTCTACCAGGGCAAATCTGGCAGATTAGTTCAGAATATGAAATTATAGAGTCTTTTCCTTTGGCAGCACTATTTTTAGCAAAGAGGCAAAGAATAAAATCAGCTCAAACACAGGTAATGCTTAAACTTCCTGCCTCTTTTGCCTCTACAGGAAAGAAGAAAGAACACAAGAAAGTGAAGTCCACTAGGGATTTTGTTCCTTTTTCTGAACTTGGAACTACTCCCTCTGGTGGTGGATTTTTTCAGGGTATTTCTTTTCCTGAAATCTCCACCCGTCCTCCTTTGGGCAGTACCGAACTACAGGCAGCTAAGAAAGTACATACTTCTAAGGGAGACCTACCTAGGGAGCCTCTTGTTGCCACAAACTTGCCTGGCAGGGGACAGTTGCAGAAGTTAGCCTCTGAAAGGAATTTGTTTATTTCATGCAAGTCTAGCCATGATAGGTGTTTAGAGAAAAGTTCTTCGTCATCTTCTCAGCCTGAACACAGTGCCATGTTGGTCTGTACTGCAGCTTCTCCTTCACTGATTAAAGAAACCACCACTGCTTACTATAAAGACATAGTAGAAAATATTTGCGGTAGAGAGAAAAGTGGAATTCAACCATTATGTCCTGAGAGGTCCCATATTTCAGATCAGTCGCCTCTCTCCAGTAAAAGGAAAGCACTAGAAGAGTCTGAGAGCTCACAACTAATTTCTCCGCCACTTGCCCAGGCAATCAGAGATTATGTCAATTCTCTGTTGGTCCAGGGTGGGGTAGGTAGTTTGCCTGGAACTTCTAACTCTACACCCCCACTGGATGTAGAAAACATACAGAAGAGAATTGATCAGTCTAAGTTTCAAGAAACTGAATTCCTGTCTCCTCCACGAAAAGTCCCTAGACTGAGTGAGAAGTCAGTGGAGGAAAGGGATTCAGGTTCCTCTGTGGCATTTCAGAACATACCTGGATCCGAACTGATGTCTTCTTTTGCCAAAACTGTTGTCTCTGATTCACTCACTACCTTAGGTCTAGAAGTGTCTAAGCAATCACAGCGTGATAAAACAGATGCCTCAGAACTATCTTTTCCCTTCCATGAATCTGTTTTAAAAGTAATTGAAGAAGAATGGCAGCAAGTTAACAGGCAGCTGCCTTCACTGGCATGCAAATATCCAGTTTCTTCCAGAGAGGCAACACAGATATTATCAGTTCCAAAAGTAGATGATGAAATCCTAGGGTTTATTTCTGAAGCCACTCCACTAGCAGGTATTCAAGCAGCCTCCACTGAGTCTTGCGATCAACAGTTGGACTTAGCATTCTGTAGAGCATATGAAGCTGCAGCATCAGCATTGCAGATTGCAACCCACACTGCCTTTGTAGCTAAGGCTATGCAGGCAGACATTAGTCAAGCTGCACAGATTCTTAGCTCAGATCCTAGTCGTACCCACCAAGCACTTGGGATTCTGAGCAAAACATATGATGCGGCCTCATATATTTGTGAAGCTGCATTTGATGAAGTGAAGATGGCTGCCCATACCATGGGAAATTCCACTGTAGGCCGTCGATACCTCTGGCTGAAGGATTGCAAAATTAATTTAGCTTCTAAGAATAAGCTGGCTTCCACTCCCTTTAAAGGTGGAACATTATTTGGAGGAGAAGTATGCAAAGTAATTAAAAAGCGTGGAAATAAACACTAGTAAAATTAAGAACAAAAAGACATCTATCTTATCTTTCAGGTACTTTTATGCCAACATTTTCTTTTCTGTTAAGGTTGTTTCAGTTTCCAGATAGGGCTAATTACAAAATGTTAAGCTTCTACCCATCAAATTACAGTATAAAAGTAATTGCCTGTGTAGAACTACTTGTCTTTTTTAAAGATTTGCATAGATAGGAAGCCTGGTACAAACAATTTAAAGCTTTCTAGATCACATATTAGTCTCTAAATTGTTTTCTATTTCCTGCTTTACTTATGCTTTTGCAATTCTCCAAAACTAAGAAAATTCTAATTAGGATAAAAGGAGTATTTACTGTTTAATAGAATAATATGCATCTTCCTTTATACCTAGGACAGAATTAAACATTTGTTACACATTCAGAACAGTGATTTTGTTCTTTTTGATACTTTTATGTCAGTATCTTTTCACGTTCCATAACTTGTCCATATTTTTGCTCATACTTTCTTACTTTTGCTTGTTATTTATTCGTGTCTGCAACATCAATCATAGTAGTCTAGATCAATGCAACTCAAAGCACCAGTCTACAAACTGTTACTTATCCACAGGCAAGATAAGCATGCACAAGAATTTAAATCTAGACATACTTTTTAGGTCAATGACAGGATTTGACTTTTTAGCAAAATTTTATTAATAGCTAAAGCAATGTATTGATTTACACTCTGATGCAAGTAATTTATCTCTTCATTGACGGGTAGCAACCAATTCATGGACCACTACCATGGACCACACTTTGAGAAACACTTCTTTGGATAATAATAGATATCCTGGGATAGTGCATGTTCACCATCTATTTTGTCAGATGATGGGGCTTTTTAAAAAATAATACTTTGCTTTCATGATATATTGTATTTTGTGGAAAGTTAAGTTTAGCAATATAGACTCTAAAAGCAAATTAAATTTTTTTAAAGCCATAAGAAATTATACTATATCCCAGTATCTGTATGTCTGTATAAAGCAGTGTATTACCATCTTTTCATTTCTATGATTGTAAGATAAGAGTCTTAACTGCAGAGGTATTGTGGAAAATAGTAGCCTTAAGCATAATAAAATATGGTCTCTTGGGTACTCCCTCTGGCCATTACGACATTCTTAGATTATATGTGTCCATCTTTGCAGCTTTCTGAGAGTAATTTTATTTGTTGTCTTCTGAAATGTACATGTATACATGTACCTACTGAGTGCTATGTGATTTTTAAAAATGTATTACTGTAGAATGCTTCTGCAAATTCAATAAAGTTGTTAAATTTGAACAGTGTTGTGTGGTCTCCAGAAACATGTTCTGTGTGCTTTATTCTTGGAGTTGCAACAAGTTACACATTTGTATATGAACACCCCTTTTCCATTTCATCATTGAAACTCACTTTGACATTTCAGTGGTATAATTGAAAATATTCTGATTATTGTATGGTTTTTCTTCTGTTTGAGGACCATGTTTTTATTGACTGTTGGAATCTAAATTTATAAGAGGAATTAATCTGTAACCAGATACCTTATTTGTTTAATCGATTTCTATTCCACTACTAATGGTTTTTTTTACTTTGTGCTTTCTAGTTCTTAGATTCTGAGTTAACAAAGCATAAAATAGATTTTATATTGCTGGGGGTTGTACCAAACGTAGATATATTGACAGATCCATTGATAGAAGTGTTGGGAGATGGACTCGAAATCTTAGTCCTAAATAAAGATTGAACTGTTTAAACTAACTTGGTAAAAATCACTGTTCTTTTCTGGGAAACCTGCAAGTATTAAATAGATTCTGTACTAACTACTATTAACACTGGAAAGTTAGCAAGACACATAGAGAAGTCTTGACCACTTTTTCACATAAGTTCAGAGTTCATGTAAAACTTTAGAATTGACTTCGTTTCTGTCTCTTTGATAAGAAAGTAATCTAACTTAGATTTTTGGTAGTAGAAGTTTTAGAAGTAATAACTGACTTATTAATTTTGCTCTACCATGATAAATGTCTACAAAAAGGGATTTTTTTTTTTTTTTTTTTTTTTTTTTGAGATGAAGTTTCGCTCTTGTCCCCAAAGCTGGAGTGCAATGGCGTGATCTCGGCTTGCCGCAACCTCTGCCTCCCGGGTTCAAGCGATTCTCCTGCCTCAGCCTCCTGAGTAGCTGGGATTACAGGTGCCTGCCACCAACCCTGGCTAATGTTTGTATTTTTAGTAGAGACGGGGTTTCACCATGTTGGCCAGGATGGCCTTGAGCTGACCTCAGGTGATCTGCCCACCTCAGCCTTCCAAAGTGCTGGGATTACAGGCGTGAGCCACCATGCCCGGCCAGGGATGTTAACTAAAATCAGTCTTCAAAACCTAGATCTTCAAATGATGATGAATTTAAGACTAGGAGACTGGAATATTGAAGCCTATTAAAAAATACATATCCTTGCATTGTTAGGTTAATAACTATCATGGTGACAAGTCAAGTATGTAAGTATTGACTTCTCTTCAAAGAAATGTTATTTTTATTATAAGGAATGGGACAAGAAGTGACCTGTGATTGGTCGTATTTTTCTGTGAACAAGATTCCTTCTTTACCTGAGTTGTACCTAGGTTTTTTGTAACTACATCAAAAAAGCTTTTATACTGTACTTATTAATGTTATGACAGTTACCATTTATTGTTATAGAAGCTTGGTACTATATGGAATTTTTTCATTTTTAAAATTTCCCTTCTCTATTCCAAATTTTAATTTAGTAAGCCAACCTTTGCTGTACAGTAGTAGTATACTGTATGGACAAAACAGTGGTAACAACTATGTATTTTAAAAGGCCTTTTTCCACATCTAAATTGTTCTTACTGAAAAGCTTTCGTGGGAGCATTTTGAATTCACTTCATGTTCAAAGCTGTGAGTCCCAGATAAAGGAGAGGAGAATAGGTAGGAAGAAGTGGTTGTCAGATGAAAGGGTAAGGGAGATAAGCAAAAATGGGATAAACAGTTTTCAAGACAAATTTCAGTTAAACAATTTTGGACTAGTGAGGTATTACCAGTAGACTTGTTTTTTACCTTTTAATGTGCCTAAAACCAGGGTTCCCGATTAATGTTAGGATAACATCATCGTTTATTGAGTGTTTCAGAGAGTAATGGTTTCTCCAATGTTATTTCCAGACTCTAAAATAGAGCTCAAGCTTGAGAAGAGAGAACCACTAAAGGGCAGAGCAAAGACTCCAGTAACACTCAAGCAAAGAAGAGTTGAGCACAATCAGGTATCTTTAGTTTTATTATCACCGTGTACAGG
The DNA here is from genome assembly GCF_006542625.1 of Nomascus leucogenys. NCBI lineage: Eukaryota > Metazoa > Chordata > Mammalia > Primates > Hylobatidae > Nomascus > Nomascus leucogenys. Next base: position 6,952,632 of record NC_044390.1, on the reverse strand, counting down.
TATAAATAACCTCCTGACAACACTAATCCGTGTCTTAGCCTTTAATGGTTGACACCCAGATTCCAGCACGCTCAATAAACTTAATTCTGTTGTTAAATGATACTAAAAATCTAAACTTTGTGGGTTTTGTCAGTAGTGTAGCCTGTGATTACAGCAAAAGCAAATTTTTAATGTCTCATTTGTGTTTGAGTCTGTGCTAGATGTAGTTCAAAGCCAGTTATACGGCGTTTTGAAAGATATTTTAAAAGGTGGAAATATCTAGACACTTTGGATGCAATTTCTTTAAAAAGCAATGGAAAGGTTTTATATTTATGTCTTTGTCTCTAGATTTCTGAGTTTGATTTTATGTTTGCCTGTCTTGTCTTCTGTGATTCTTTCCTAAACTCAGAAGCTAGTCTGGTCCTAAGACCACAGTTTTCTTTCCTTATTTCAGATGAAAATTTACCTTTTCTATTGTGGAAGAGGCATTTCAGTTTTTCAAAAGGGAAATGTAGGAAACTAAGGAGAAAATAAGTATAGGTATAAATGAACAGAGAACAAATTATTGACTAACCTAGTATTGTTTACAGAGAACAAAGTATTGACTAATGTAGCATTGATTTGGCTGATGCTTTATAAGACAGCTATTCCTAGAGTCATTTTCCTTACCCCTACTATGTCTAGCTGGAAGATTTGTCCAGTTGGTTATGTTTTCCATCTCCTATTTATCACTTTTTTTGTTTGTTTGTGACTGAGTTTCGCCCTTGTCACCCAGGCTGGAGTGCAGTGGCATGATCCCAGCTCACTGCAACCTCCACCCTGCCGGGCTCAAGCGATTCTCCTGCCTCAGCCTCCCAAGTAGCTGGGATAACAGGCACATGCCACCACACTCAGCTAATTTTTGTATTTTTAGTAGAGACAGGGTTTCACCGTGTTGGCCAGGCTGGTCTCAAACTCCTGACCTCAGGTGATCCACCTGCATCAGCCTCCCAAAGTGCTGGGATTACAGGCGTGAGCCACCCCGCCCAGCCTGTTTGTCGTTTTAAAATCAAATCCTTAGAGGAATTATTCTTGATTCCTTAAGGCAAGTCAGTCTCTCTCTTCATTTGATGTAGTTGGTAAGTCGAATTTCAGAACGATTTGTTAGAAATGAGCTTTGTGACAAGAACATACAGAGCATTGAATGAATGAAGATTTTGTTAACATGGAACCAAATACTGGAATACATGTTTTATTGTCCTTTTATGTAGTAGTCCTAACAAATAGCTTCAGGAGCATGCTGAAGAATAAGGAAATAGGCCGGGCATGGTGGCTCACGCCTGTAATCCCAGCACTTTGGGAGGCTGAGGTGGGCGGATCACCTGAGGTCCGGAGTTTGAGACCAGCCTGACCAACATGGAGAAACCCCGTCTCTACTAAAAATGCAAAATTAGCTGGGCATGGTGGCGCATGCCTGTAATCCCAGCTACTCAGGAGGCTGAGGCAGGAGAATCGCTTGAACCCGGGAGGCAGAGGTTGCTGTGAGCCGAGATCACGCCATTGCACTCTAGCCTGGGCAACAAGAGCGAAACTCTGTCTCAAAAATAATAAATAAATAAATAAATAAATAAATAAATAAATAAATAAAAAATAGAGATGGTCAAAGGGATAATTGATTTGGGGGAATCCAAACTGAGGGGCAGAATAACTAGTCAAAGGAGTGTAGGTTTAGATGACAGGCAGAATTAGACAGTGGCTTTATTGCAGAAAATTTAAAACATGTAGAAGAGTGGAGGGAAGAGTTTAATGACCCTCCAGTCATAGATGTGCCACAGTTGTCAGTGTTTTACCAGTTTGGTTTCATCACCCCACACCCTCCAGCTTTTTAAATTACTTTTTTTTTTTTTCGGAGTCTCACTCTGTCGCCCAGGCTGGAGTGCAGTGGCACAATCTCGGCTCACTTGCAGCCTCTGCCTCCTGGGTTCAAGCAGTTCTCCTGCTTCAGCCTCGTGAGTAGCTGGGATTACAGGTTCCTGCCACCATGCCCGGCTAGTTTTTGTATTTTTAGTAGAGACCAGGTTTCACCATGTTGGCCAAGCTGGTCTCGAACTCCTGACCTCAGGTGATCTACCCGCCTTGGCTTCCCAGATTGCTGGGATTACAGGCATGAGCTACCGTGCCTGGCCCTAAATTGCTTTTGCTTTTTTTGTTTTGCTTTTTCCTGGAGTATATTAAAGCAGTCTTTGACATATTGTTTCACGCATTAAAAAGTCAGCATTTTAGCATATATCTCTGAAAGATAAGTGCTGTTCCAGTGACAGTGCCAATATCACACCTAATAAAATTAATAATTTATTTGTATCTAATTCATGTTTAAATTTCTCTAGTTTCAGCAATGTTTCATTTATGATTATGTTATTCAAATCAGGATCCAAACAGGATCCACATATCCGGTTTAATTTTTGATTGTTTTAGTCTCTCAAGTCTGTAGCTATTACCACTGTAACTGTTTCTCTTCCCTCCATTTATTTGGTGAAGAAACCAGGTCATTACAGAATTTCCCAACATTCTGGATTTGTTAGGTTGCTTCTTTATGTCATTTAATTAGCTTCTCTATACGCTGCATTTCCTGTAGAGTGGGTTAGATCTGTAGTGAGGCTATGCAGTAGACCTTTCTGTGATAGAAATTTTTCATATCCGTGCTATCCGTTACAGTAGCCACTAGCTATTGAATACTTGGATGGTGACTAGTGAGGCTGAGAAACTCTCAGTTTTTCTTTGCTGTTGTTGTTGTTTTTGTTTTTTTGGTTTTTTTTGAGATGGAGTTTCACTCTTGTTGCCAAAGTTGGTGTGATCTCAGCTCTCCACAACCTCTGCCTCCCAAGTTCAAGCGATTCTCCTGCCTCAGCCTCCTGAGTAGCTGGGATTACAGGCATGTGCCACCACGCCCGGCTAATTCTGTATTTTTACTAGAGACGGGGTTTCTCCATGTTGGTCAGGCAGGTCTCGAACTCCCGACCTCAGGTGATCCACCCGCCTCAGCCTCCCAAAGTGCTAGGATTACAGGCGTGAGCCACTGCGCCTGGCCGAAACTATGTTTTAATTTTAATTTAAATTAAATTTAAATGACCATATGTGGCTAGGGGCCTACCATATTAGGACAGCACAGATCCAGAGGGTTGGTCAGATCCACGTTCAGTTTCTTTCACAAGAATACTTAAATGATATTGTGGCCTTCCTATTACATCGTTTTAGGAGATATAGAATGTCTTTCTGGCGATGCTAAAATTAGTAATTGATTAAGATTTTGAAAGGTTAATCCATCTGTTATAAAGATCCACATTGTCCTTTCATTTAATGGTTCTAACAGCCATTGTCATATGATTATTGCCTAGGTCTATTATTTTGAGGTTTTTTATGTATTGGATTTATGATCAGTTACAGTCATCATTCTTTTTTGGTGTTCACATTGTGCCATCTCTAGCCATTAGGAATTACTAAGTTGGATCCTGTATTTTTTAATTCCTTCCCCCATTTATCTTTGATAGTTTCTTGTTTTCTGGAATAGTAAGACATCCCAGGCTCATGTATACTTCCTGCGTCATACCTGGAATCAGCCATGTTTCCAAGGAACCCTGATCCTTTTAATAGAAAATACTGTTTGGGAGAAGCAATTTGGATGCTGACGTGTTCATTCCTACTGGTTGTCATTGTTTCTGGGTCTTTTCAGTAGGTAGTGCTAGGTAAATCATGAATTAATGGTGATATTTCAAATTTACAAATACAGGCTAATTTTGGGTTATGTTATACTTGTATCTTTTTTATCTTATGCTGAATATCTTGGTTCTTCAAATGATATTGTTACTTATGTAAGTATCACAACATATATGTGTTTCTAAATAATACAGTATTACTACTAACAATAAGACTGTTAAATGCAATTTGGGGTTTTGTTTTCCTTGTCTTTAGGACATATCCCACTAGAATGTAAAGTCAAAACACTGTGCTTAAAGTCACTTGAAAGAATTTTTTTGTGTCATACAGCCACCAACTTAATAGTTAGGTTTTTTTGTTCTCTAATGCTAGGATTGCTTTTTCTTTTATTATTTTTTAATGGTGTTGAGAGTATAATGAAATAAGGTAGAGTCAGAATTTTGGCTTCTGTCCTTTTCCCTTCCATCTATAGATAAGCATTTTTATTAAGTTTTGATGTATATTTTGTTTCTTTTTGAAAATATAAGTAAATATATAGATTTTTATATGCTCCCCTTTTACATAAAATGCAGCCTGCTTTGTACGTTTCCATTTTTAACCTAAACACATAACCTAGAGATCACTCCATATCGGAATGTAGCCATCTTCCTCATTGCTTTGTACAACTGCATTTTATGGATGTACTGTAATTTATTTAACCACTCTCCATTTGGTGAATATTTGAGTTGTTTTCAGCTGTATGTTATTATGAATAATGCCAGGATGAACCATGGAGCAGCATTTTGCATGTGTCATTGCATATTTTTTGCCAGTTTATCTTGGGGAAGCGTACAAGTAAAATTGCTAGGTAATTTCACCATTACATTTCTCTGCATATGAGTTGAAGCAATTTGCATTCCCACCAGCAATGTTTGAAAGTACTGTTCTCAAATGGAGGAATATGAGGCTATTTTGTTTTTTGTTTTTGTTTTTTGTTTTAATAAAAGTATGAGTAACCATATTGGTCATGTTTTACTTAAATTGATAGGCCTTTAAGATGGCTTTTAGTTATCTCAGGAGCTTTAGAAATTATCTATTCCCAGACCTGAAGAGATTCTGATTTAATTGGTTATGGTAGTTGGGGGCATTTGCCTTTTTTTTTTTTTTAAAGCTCTCCTTGATGGTACTGTGCCACAAGGATTGAGAATCTCAGATTATAAAACTACCTTTCTGTCTATTCAAATAGTCGGTAATTTGACTATTAAAAAGCACTTACTCTGGCCAGGTGCAGTGGCTCACACCTGTAATCCCAGCACTTTGAGAGGCCCAGGTGGGTGGATCACCTGAGGTCAGGAGACCAGCCTGGCCAACATGGCAAAACCCTGTCTGTACTGAAAATACAAAAAAATAAGCCAAGTGTGCTGGTGTGTGCCTGTAATCCCAGCTACTCAGGAGGGTGAGGCAGGAGAATCACTTGAACCTCGCAGGTGGAGGTTGCGGTGAGTGGAGGTTGCGGTGAGCGGAGGTTTTTTGACAATTTTGCATTCAGCAAATACTTCCTAATTGATAGGATAAGGAACCCAGAGATTCAGATTGTGACTTAAAACTCTTACAATGTCAATTCCAAATATAGATAAATACAAAACCATGATTTATGAGACTATGTCTGTAACTTGTGGAGTTTTGGTAGTATTACATCCAGCCATTTAGGCGTATTTATTGGATGACCACTCCTGTCACAGGATTAAAGTTTAAAAAAAAAATGTCTTTAAATTTAATAGACATTGACTTGGACATAAAACCATCAGTAATCTAGGTTAAATATTGGCGTGAAAGCAAAAGTGACAACAGAAGGACACTCTACTATAATACTGATCATTGATGGATATTCTCTAGTTAAAAGAATTTAAAAGAATCATCTGGTAATAGCGGCTTCAAAACTGAAAACCTTGCTACTTGGAATGCGGAATTTTGGGCCCTACAGCTACAGAATCAGAATCTGCATTTAACAAAAGCTTCAAGTGATTGATAGGCACATTACAATTTAAGAAGAACTGATCTAATGGGTTTTAAACCAGTATGTAAGAAATGCTGGATTCTTTAAAATGAGGAATGATCAGTGGAACATAGAAATTAATCTGAGACTGAGAATTAATCTGAGGCAGCTGTTTTCTGTCTTTCTATAGTGACATGGATAGCGTTGAGATTTGAAAGTGACATTAGGCTTGCATATTGATTAAAGAGTGACCACAGGGTTTTTGTGGCTACCTAATTTTGTATCTGTTTCCAAGAAAAGTTTGACACCTGAGAATTTTTTAGTTCAAATAAGCTATATGTGGGATTATAATTTAAACTGATTCTACTAAAGTGATTCTGACCATATGAAAATAATAATGTTTAATCTATGCTAACAATTACAAAAGTTTGTGTTTTTGTTTTAAAAGGAAACTGACTTACAATAGATGACTTTCTTCTAAGTCATGATCAGTCTGCTTTTTGTTTAGACAGAGATGTAGCTCCAATACTAGAGCCAAATAGCAAACAGTGAGTCAAAACGGGAACTGGTGATAGTTGATGTGCTTTTTTTCCCATCATTTTTATGATAATTTGTGAGCTACTATAGGTGGATTCTTTAGTGTATGTTAGCACTTTTTACGTGTTTTCTGATGCCTAAATATCAGTTCAATTAATACATAATTAGGAATATTTTGAGGGCATAGCATTGTTTGTAAATGCTGGCATTTGGAGACTTTTATTTCTTGGCTTCTCAGTATGCCAGTATGGCCGTTATTAAAGTATTTGATGTTAGAATATGACTTGTTAATGTGTTGATGCTTGAATAGAGCTATTCTCAAGCTGGAATAACTGAGACTGAATGGACAAGTGGATCTTCAAAAGGCGGACCTCTGCAGGCATTAACTAGGGAATCTACAAGAGGGTCAAGAAGAACTCCAAGGAAAAGGGTGATGCAAGGCTTATTCCTTAGAATTGGGTTTTCAGATTGGTAGGGTTTTAGTATTATTTTATATTTATTGTTTTTGTTTTGTTTTCAAACTAACAGGTGGAAACTTCAGAACATTTTCGTATAGATGGTCCAGTAATTTCAGAGAGTACTCCCATAGCTGAAACTATAATGGCTTCAAGCAACGAATCCTTAGTAAATATGTTTCATAAACTATACAAGTGGTATTCTTTGTAAATTACCCTTTAATTGGAAATGGGGAGGTGGTGAATTTTGGCAAATCTCAAATTTATATGTTTTTTTTAAATAATTTTAAACTGATTTTCCCCATATAGTTCTGAATTTTAGAATTTTCCTATAATATCCAATTTATGTAAAGAAATCTAATTCATTGTTCAAGAAAGTAAAAGGATATTTTTTGTTAAAATATTTGAAGAATGAGGCTTCATATGTGAGGCACTAAGTTGCGTTTGTAGGCTCTGTTGCTTAAATCTCTACTAAGGGAAAATTTCTAATATTACAGAGATAAAATATCTTTCTTTTCTTTTTAAGTGTCTGTGTTATGTTTGGATAATTCTGAGTCTGAATAATTTGAATCTTGGCAGGTTGTCAATAGGGTGACTGGAAATTTCAAGCATGCATCTCCTATTCTGCCAATCACTGAATTCTCAGACATACCCAGAAGAGCACCAAAGAAACCATTGACAAGAGCTGAAGTAAATGAATACAATTTAGATCGATGCTATCATTGATCTTTCAAAGAGGAAATATTTATATATATATATATTTTTTTGGAGTGGGAGGGAGCAGAGCTTTATTGGGTGGTGTGTGTAAATATGCATAAATTATTTTAAGGACACTTTTATTAGTGAAAACAGAAATTAACTAATATAGTTTGACATGCTAATACTATCCTCTTGCCACTGTATCCCTCTTAAGTTCCAGTTTTCAAGGGAGTGGTCATTTGTGTTCTGCTTGTAATATGTTCTGTTTGTCATGGATGCAAGTTTTAAAGTGCTGCTGGGCTGTGAGGGAGGCTACACTTCTTTTGTTGACGGGTCAAATAAGAGACTTTAACATAACTCTATGTGGTGCTGGAATGGGTTAACTCCTGTGTAATTAAGCTTGAAAGTACTAACTGCATGGTGCATTTTAATTTGAATGAATCTTTACAAAAGGAGCTGAAACATTTATTACTTTGTTCTGGACATAAAGGTAAACAGTGAAACAAGCTAAACATTATTATTTTTTTCAATTTGGGCATATTGCATTGACTATAATTTTAAAACATATAATAAAATTTGCTAAAGGTTCATGTTGAGTATCTTCTGTATTTTATCTTTTACTACAGAATTCTTAATAAATGAAGAAACAGTATACTTTTTTTTTGAAACGGAGTCTTGCTCTGTTGCCCAGGCTGGAGTACAGTGGCACGATCTCAGCTCACTGCAACCTCCGCCTCCTGGGTTCAAGCGATTCTCCTGCCTCAGCTTCTTGAGTAGCTGGGATAACAGGTGCCCGCCACTACGCCTGGCTGATTTTTGTATTTTTAGTAGAGACGGGATTTCACCATGTTGGTCAGGCTAGTCTCGAACTCCTGACCTCAGGTGATCCACCCACCTCGGCCTCCCAAAGAGCTGGGATTACAGGTGTGAGCCACCGTGCCCAGCCCAACAGTATACTCTTAATAGTAGAAAACAGAAAATCAATGAGGGAATTAGCATTGCCATGTTAGATTACTGAATTTTTTCCCCCCAGTTATTTAAATGTGTGGCAGTTTTTCACTCCAATAACCACATATATAAGGTATCTTCAAGAAATTTGAAGAGAGCCTTGGAAGCATGTGGATACCTAGATAATAATTTAGAAATGGCAGCTGTAAAATCTATGATAGATTTAAAGGCATTTTGTTCTCTAAAACTTATTTATGTTTTAGTTGTTGCATGTTTACACTAAATTTTAACTTGTGGTTGTTTGTTTGTTTCTTACTAGGTGGGAGAAAAAACAGAGGAAAGAAGAGTAGAAAGGGATATTCTTAAGGAAATGTTCCCCTATGAAGCATCTACACCAACAGGAATTAGGTATTCAGATACATTTAAACAAGTACTAGTGTATTCTAGTAGGGAATCTTTATTTTTAATTCTTCATCACAAAGTTACTGTACTTCTGCTCAGAATTAAGCTGTTCTTTTGGAGCCAGGTACGATGGTACATGCCTATAGTCCCAGCTACTCAAGAGACTAAGGCAGGTGGATTGCTTGAGCCCAGAAGTTCGAGACCAGTCTGGGCAACATAATGAGACTCTGTCTACCCACTGACTCTTAAATAAATAAGTGAACGAACTGTTCTTTTGGGAGCAGTTTAATTCCCCTAAGCCCACCAGTAAATATTCTTGAAAGTTGAATGAGTTTCGAAATTGCAATTGGTAAATGGAGGATTTAAAATAAATCACTTACTTACTACTTAATTCATATGTTAAAATCTAAACGAAAATCTAGTGAGAAATACTTTTTTCCCCCCGAGTTTCTCTTTTCTAATTGAAAAGGCTGTGTTTATATACCTTAATTTTTAACTGAAAGAAACACAACCAAAACTGTTTTGTTTTTCCTCTTTACTCCTAAACATGAGCTTTGAAGAGCCTTTAAGAAGGCAGGTTTAGTGACTATCAGTGTTCTGAATATTCTTTTCTAATATGCATCGAACCTTTTTTTTTTTTTTTTTGAGACGGAGTTTTGCTCTGTCGCCCAGGCTGGAGTACAGTGGCATGATCTCAGCTCACTACAACCTCCACCTCCTGGGTTCAAGCGATTCTCCTGCCTCAGCCTCCTGAGTAGCTGGGATTACAGGCACCCACCATCATGCCTGGCTAATTTTTGTATTTTTGTAGAGACAGGGTTTCACCATGTTGGCCAGGCTAGTCTTGAACTCCTGACCTCAGGTGATCTGCCCGCCTTGGCCTCCCAAAGTGCTGGGATTGCAGGCGTGAGCCACCATGCCCGGCCCATCTAACTTTTAAAATAGAAAATGTGTAGAAGTTTTAAATAGGCTGACTGACCTCACTGCTTTATATGTATCAATTTTCTACTGTTACCTCAGGGACTGTGCTTGGAATTAGGAGTGGCAATGACATTTTATGTTATTTCTCTAAATCATGGCTTTATCTAAAATTATTTTTCTCTTCCTCCTTTCACTCCCAACAGTGCTAGTTGCCGCAGACCAATCAAAGGGGCTGCAGGCCGGCCATTAGAACTCAGTGATTTCAGGATGGAGGAGTCTTTTTCATCTAAATATGTTCCTAAGTATGTTCCCTTGGCAGATGTCAAGTCAGAAAAGACAAAAAAGGGACGCTCCATTCCCGTATGGATAAAAATTTTGCTGTTTGTTGTTGTGGCAGTTTTTTTGTTTTTGGTCTATCAAGCTATGGAAACCAACCAAGTAAATCCCTTCTCTAATTTTCTTCATGTTGACCCTAGAAAATCCAACTGAATGGTATCTCTTTGGCACATTCAACTTGGTCTCCTATTTTTAATAACTGTGTTGAAAAACATTTGTGTACACTTGACTCCAAGAACTAAAAAAATGTGATTTTGCCTCAATAAATGTAGTATTTCATTGAAAAGCAAACAAAATATATATAAATGGACTTCATTAAAATGTTTTTGAACTTTGGACTAGTAGGAGATCACTTTGTGCCATATGAATAATCTTTTTTAGCTCTGGAACTTTTTGTAGGCTTTATTTTTTTAATGTGGGCATCTTATTTCATTTTTGAAAAAATGTATATGTTTTTTGTGTATTTGGGAAACAAGAAGGGCGAAACATGATAGTATAATGTGAAGCTACACATTTAAATACTTAGAATTCTTACAGAAAAGATTTTAAGAATTATTCTCTGCTGAATAAAAACTACAAATATGTGAAACATAATGAAATTCAGTAAGAGGAAAAGTAACTTGGTTGTACTTTTTGTAACTGCAACAGTTTGATGGTGTTTATGAGGAAAAGTACAGCAATAATCTCTTCTGTAACCTTTATTAATAGTAATATTGTTGTAGCCCTATCATACTCACTTTTTAAGACACAGTATCATGAAAGTCCTACTTCAGTAAGACCCATTTACATACAGTAGATTTTTAGCAGAGATCTTTTAGTGTAACATACATATTTTAGAGAATTGTTGGCTAGCTATACATGTTTTGAAAAGCTGTTTAGCTAGCTATAAGGCTATAATTGGAAATCTGTATTTTTTATTTACAGCAAAACATTTATTCAGTCATCCACTTTGCTACCAAAATATGTTTTAGATAAGTGTGTGTATGTTTGTTTAGAAGTTAGAAATTGTAAACACTGGTCTTATGTTTCATTTGGATTCATTATTGCATTGTCTTGTTACCAGAAACAAATTTTGCTAAGCTTTTTTGGCCCTATATTTCCCAGCATAATTTGATTAGAAAGTACAAAAAGGACTGGGCGCAGTGGCTTACGCCTGTAATCCCAGCACTTTGGGAGGCCAGGGCGGGTGGATCACGAGGTCAAGAGATCAAGACCATCCTGCCAACATGGTGAAACCCCGTCTCTACTAAAAATACAAAAAATTAGCTGGGCGTGGTGATGCGCACCTATAGTCCCATCTACTAGGGAGACTGAGGCAGGAGAATTGTTTGAACCTAGGAGACAGAGGTTGCAGTGAGCCGAGATTACGTCACTGCACTCTAGCCTGGCGACAGAGCGAGACTCCATCTCAAAAACAAAAAAGAAAGTACAAAAAGTACTTGCTTTTATATTACATCATAAGTGGTAGTTAATAAAGTTGTATACTCTGAATAAGAGGTGGGCATTATGATTATTTTTTATTTATTTTATTTTTTTATTTTTTTTTTTTGAGATGGAGTCTCGCTCTTGTCACCCAGACTGTAGTGCAGTGGCACGATCTGGGCTTGGTGCAACCTCTGCCTCCCAGGTTCAAGCAATTTTCCTGCCTCGGCAGAGACGGGGTTTCACCATGTTGGCCAGGCTGGTCTCGAACCCCTGACCTCAAGTGATCTGCCCGCCTCAGCTTCCCAAAGTGCTGGGATTACAGGTGTGAGCCACCGCGCCCGGCCGGCATTATGATTTTGTGTACTCTTGAAATGGTTATCTTTGTGGTTGATTTTTTTTTTTTTAAGCTGAAACTTACCTCATGAATAACTTGGTTAAAGTAGTAGGTGATTAAAATTTCAATAGAATCAAATGAAACAAAAATTTTAAACCGACTCATTTGAGTTTCAACTTCACAGTCATTGACCATAAAGCACACTAAAAATGTAAGTTATTTTTAAATGCATCTGAAATAAAAATACTTATTAAAAAGGAAGAAGCTGAAGATGTATATTTAGACCAGCACACAATTTTGATTTCAATTAGCCTTATTCTAATATTTAGCTTTTAGATCTTTCATACACATTTTCACATACTTTGCAGTTGAGACCAGAAAGACTTGTAGGTCTTCCTGCAGAATGAGTGGGTCCTTGCAAAGTAAGTGGGAAACTTACTCCTAGATCAGAAATGTTTGCCTCTCTGAGTAAAATGTTTCTTTGAGATGAGCCATAGAGGGGGCACCTTTTACTCAAATTTTCTTTGTTTTGAAACTTTGTTTCCCATATTGTTTTCAGCCTTTTGTTTATAATTAGAAATTGTGAGAAGCTTCATTTAGTGTTTAAAAATGTGGGGAGATAAATCAGACTTAACATGTATGTAAGATCAATTCACTTAAAAGTGTGGTCCAAATAGCAAAAATGGACCAAGTGAAACATGTAGTCATTTTTTAAAAACATGTACTCGGTCTTTTGTGTGTGTCTGTTTTATTCCATTAGAATAAATGTGTCCTTGATGTAAATGCAAAGCATTTCTTCCTGATTAAATTGTAGATGTAGACTTTGCAGTATAATTCAATAATAAAAAGTAATTAACCTCTAGTTTTGTCGTTGCATAAATGGTTTTCAGATAGCACAAACTGTGATTTCTGGATAACATTTCTTATGTGGTATTTATGGATTATTGTGTTTTATTTCAGTCTGTTCATATGTTTTACTTCTTATCATTGTAATCAGGTTCTCATTTATTCAAAGGTAAGCAACGTGTAGCTATTGCACTCACAGAATGACATTAAGAAGCGCTCCAAGGCACCTCTCCCACACCTAGTTCCTTTTTCCCACCAGTTTTACTGTCTTTAGTATTTACCTATGACCCTTATGATTGTTAGTCTTGCTGTGAGACTAAGCCAGTGTCACTGTGATACGTCATGGAGCTGTGCTCACAAGATGAAAGTGCCATTATGTCTTCATCATTCATGTGTCCCCAGAGGTGATTTGACTTAAATTAGTGTTTCTCAAGATAGTATAGACACCATAATTAATTAGAAGGCAAATCGCATCAAAGGCTTAAAACAAGTTTTATTGCATGCTTACCATGTGCTAGGTACTTTTCTGTGTGTTTAATATGTATTGATTGACTCAATCCTCACGATAATCCTTTGGAGTAGGCATTTTTGTAATCTCATTACAGATGAGGAAATTGATGGTTAGAGGTGTTAACCTTCGTCATGTTTGCACACAGCTGAGACGTGATGGATCTGGTTGCATATAATATGGCAGAGGGAACCTAAAAAAAACAAACAATTCTCTGTTTACATGCTTTAAACCAGTTCTTCTGTGTTCAGCCCTGCTCCTTTCACAACTTTGGTGGTGCCTTTTAAGTTTCAAACCTCTGAAGCGTTCTTTTGGGTAAACTAGCTCACTCCTAGTTTTTCTTATCTTTTTGTTTTCTTTGAGACAAGGTCTCACTTAATCTTTCTCTGTGGCTATTTAAATTTAAATCTTCTGGCCTGCAATCCTAGAACTTTGGGAGGCTGAGGCAGGCAGATCACCTGAGGTCAGGAGTTCGAGACCAGCCTGAACAACATGGCAAGACAATTTTTAGTCTCTACTAAAAATACAAAAATTAGCCAGGTGTGGTGGTGGGTGCCTGCAATCCCAGCTACTCGGTAGGCTGAGGCAGAAGAATGACCCGAACCTGGGAGGCAGAGGTAACACTCCAGCCTGGGTGACAGTGAGACTCCATCTCAGAACAACAATAATAATAATAAATTTAAGCCTTCTTTAATTTTGCTAATTCTTTTTCTGTTTCTTAATCTGTTTTTTTTTTTGATAGGGTCTTGCTCTGTCGCCCATGCTGGAGTGCAGTGGCGCCATCTTGGCTGACTGCAACCTCTGCCTCCAGGGTTCAAGTGATTCTCCTGTCTCAGCTTCCCAAGTAGCTGGTACTACAGGTGCGCCACCATGCCCAGCTAATTTTTGTATTTTTAGTAGAGACGGGGTTTTACCATGTTGGGCAGGCTGGTCTTGAACTCCTGACCTCAGGTGATCCTCCCAAAGTGCTGGGATTACAGGCGTGAGCCACCGCCCCTGGCCTAATTTTTTTTTTTTAATCTTCCAAGCAGCTTTTTGAAGTATCTTTTGCTATCTCACGCTACCTCTTTGTCATTGTGTTAAACACTTCTTTATTCCCTTACAGTATTCAAATCTCAGTAGAAAGAGGCTGTAAGCATGTGGTCAGCCTGTCACCTTGAATTGATGGTCACTGAGAGCTTTTCAGAATTCACATATCTTCCTTTCCACCAAAGATTTGGGGAGAAAGTAGAGGAGCAAACAGGGTTTGAGTGCAAGGGGACTCCATGTGTTTTGTTAAGTTATCCTAATTATGGAATCATTAGTTGAACTGACAACATTTATACTATATTTACAGTGTTTTTAAATGGATTGAAATTTATTGGTTACCAAATTTTGCCACTTAATGCAACAGACATTTGATACTTTCTCTGTGATAAAAATGTGTAGTTGATGGTGCATGGGTGCAGTTTTAGAATTTTCTTTGAACTTATATTGAGGCATTCTTTGGGGAAGTTTTTTTTAAAGCATCTGATGCTGGGTGTGGTACCTCATGCCTGTAATCCCAGCACTTTGGGAAGCCGAGGTGGGTGGGTCAGCCAAGGCCAGGAGTTTCAAGACCAGCCTGGCCAACATGGCGAAACCTTGTCTACAAAAAAAACAAAATTAGCTGGGGGTAGTGGTGCACCCCTGCAGCCCCAGCTACTCAGGAGACTGAGGCAGGAGAATCCCTTGAACCTGGGAGGCGGAGGTTGCAGTGAGCCGAGATGGTGCCATTGCACTGTGGTCTGGGTGACGAGCAAAACTCTTGTCTCAAAAATAATAATAGGCCAGGTGCATTGGCTCACGCCTGTAATTCCAGCACTTGGGGAGGCCGAGACAGGGATCACCTGAGGTCAGGAGTTTGAGACCAGCCTGACCAATATGATGAAACCCCATCTCTACTGAAAATACAAAAATTAGCCGGGTGTGGTAATTAGCCGGGCATGGTGGCATGTGTCTGTAATCCCAGCTACCCCGGAGGCTGAGATGAGAATCGCTTGGACCTAGGAGGCGGAGGTTTTAGTGAGCTGAGATCTTGCCATTGCACTCTAGCCTGGGCACAATCCAGCCTGGGCAACAAAGGCGAAATTCCATCTCAAAAAATAATAATAATAAAATTGAAGCATATTGTCTATTAACTAATAACCATATAGGTTTATTAGCAATTTAAATATTGCTGTTGTTCATTATATTGAGAGAAACTAATGACCTTATAGTCGAAGAACTAAAAACTTGCTTATTTGGAATAAAAGCTGAGTATGAAAATTAAGTCCTGACAATAGACCACTAATGACTATTGTCCAGAAATTGACACATTGATCTTGTGACAGTGAATACATTTTCCTTCCTTTTGGAGGAAGGGGATGTAAGCCTTTAGGAGCTATAAATGCATTCCCAACTTATGTTTATGATGAGTTTATTGGCACATATGCCCCATCATAAGTTGAGCATCTCTACATGTCACATCATGATGGACCCAACAGACAATGTTGAATGGAGCAAGCCTGGGAAAAAGTAGGGCATTGTTCCATTCAAAATTCCTAATGTAGAAAAGCAAAAATAGTCCATGGCGATAGAAGTCAGAATACTACATACCTTTAGGGAGGAGTGGCTATTAACTGTGAGAGATTCTTGCAAGGTGATAGAAATGTTTGTGTCTTGGCCAGGCATTGTGGCTTTTGCCTGTATTCCCAGCTCCTGGGAGGCCAAGGCAGGAGGATCACTTAAGCCCAGGAATACAAAACCAGCCTGGTCAACATAATGAGACCCTATTTCTTTTTTTTTTTTCTTCAGGAAATATATAGGTGTGGTGGCTCATGCCTATAGCCCCAGCTACTCAGGAGACGACCCTATCTTAAAAAAAAAAAAAAAAAATTATCCAAACTGAAGCAGAGAGAGGAAAAGGCTAAAAAGCACCTCAACAAAGCCTCAGTAACCTGTGTGTGAGACAATATCTAGCAGTCTTTTTTTTTTTTTTTTTTTTTTTTTTTTTGAGACGGAGTTTTCGCTCTTGTCGCCCAGGCTGCAGTGCAATGGCGCGATCTCGGCTCACCACAACCTCCGCCTCTTGGGTTCAAGCAATTCTCCTGCCTCAGCCTCCCGAGTAACTGAGATTACAGGCATGCGCCTCCACGCCTGGCTAATTTTGTATTTTTAGTAGAGACGGGGTTTCTCCATGTTGGTCAGGCTGGTCTCGAACTCCTGACCTCAGGTGATCCGCCTGCCTCGGCCTCCCAGTGCTAGGATTACAAGCGTGAGACATCGTGCCAGGCCAATATCTAGCAGTCTTTCATAGATGTAATAATGGTAATACCAGGGGAGGAGGGAGTGCAGGGGGAAATAAAATTTCTTAAGAAATGGCTGAAAATTTACTAAGTTCCCAGAAACTATATAAGCCCAAGTATGGGAAGTTCAAGTGACCCCCAAAACAAAGTCAAACCAAGGCAACTGTGGCCAGGCGCGGTGGCTCATGCCTGTAATCTCAGCACTTTGGGAGGCCGAGGCGGGCGGTTCACGTGGTCAAGAGATTTGAGACCATCCAGGCTAACACGGTGAAACCCCATCTCTACTAAAAATACAAAAAGAAATTAGCCGGGTGTGGTGGCGGGCCCCTGTAGTCCCAGCCACTCTGGAGGCTGAGGCAGGAGAATGGCGTGAACCCTGGGAGGCGGAGCTTGCAGTGAACCTGGATTGCGCCACTGCACTCCAGCCTGGGCGACAGAGTGAGACTCCGTCTCAAAAAAAACAAACAAAAAAACCAAAAAAACAAGGCACTTTACTGAAGCTATTGCGTACCAGTTTATGATAAAGGGTGGGGGAAGAAAAACAATGAAAGACAACTTAGCAACTGGAGAAAGCTGTACACATGACATGGGTAATCAGCAATTAGTTACTACTACTCATTAGTAATAGTGCAAGTCAGACAGTAATGAAACATCTTTAAAGTGATGAAAGAAATATCAGTGTAGATACCCAGCAAAAATATCCTTCAAAATAAAGATATCTTCAGATTAAACTACAAATGGAAAAGAATACTAGATTTAAAACTGGAATTACACAAAGGAATGAAGAGTGCCAGAAATGGTAAATTTATGGCTAAAGACTTTATTGTTTTTCTTTAAAAGGTAGTTTACTGTTCAATACAAAATTGTAATCATGTATTGTGGGATGTGAAATGTAAAATGTATGTCAATAAAGATAAAAAATGAATATTGTTATCACGTTCTTATATGTAGATTAATATTTGAAAATAGACTTTAATAGGTTAAAGATGCATATTGTAAACGCTAAGGTAGCCATTAATAACAAAACAGAGGTATAGCTGGTAAACCAATGGAGTACATAAAGTGTAACACTAAGAAAAAGACTCAATCCAAAAGAAAGTGGGAGAAGAGGAAAAAACACTGGAGGGATGGGAAAAGTAGAAAACAAGTAATAAGATGGTAGTCTTAAATCCAACTACAGATGCCCCTTGATTTACATTGGGTTTATCCAGATGTTACACCATCACAAGTCAAGGAGTATACTGAACTTGTGTTGCTTTAGCAGCATCACAAAATCGAAAAATGGTAAATCGAACTTTTTTTTTTTTTTTTTTTGAGACGGATCTTGCTCTGTCGCCAGGCTGGAGTGCGGTGGCGCAATCTCGGCTCACTGCAAGCCCCGCCTCCCGGGTTCAAGCGATTCTGCCTCAGCCTCCCAAATAGCTGGGACTACAGGCATGCGCCACTACGCCCAGCTAGTTTTTTGTATTTTAGTAGAGACAGGTTTCACCATGTTGGCCAGGATGGTCTGGATATCCTGACCTCGTGATCTGTCTGCCTCAGACTCCCAAAGTGGTGGGATTACAGGCGTGGGCCACCGCGCCCTTCCTCGAACTATCTTAAATTAGGGACTGTCTGTATATCATTGTATTAGAAGTGATTTAAGAAAGTTTATGAATTTGTGTTGGGCCACATGCAGCCATGGGCTGCGGGTTGGACAACTTTGGTCTAAATTAAAATGTGGAGATTGTCAGCTTGGATTTTTAAAAGTAATATCCAACTATATGCTGTCTACAAGAAACATTTAAAATATAGAGTTACAGGTTTAAAATGAATGAAAGAGTACACCGTGAAAAAACTAAAATAAATCCAGAATGGTTACATTAATACCAAAGTAGACTTTAGGAAAATGACTATTACTGTAGATTTTTAAAAAGACATTCAGGCTGGGCACGGTGGCTCAGGCCTGTAATCCCAGCACTTTGGGAGGCCGAGGCGGCAGATTACAATGTCGGGAGATAGAGACCATGCTGGCTAACACGGTGAAACCCCGTCTCTACTAAAAATACAAAAAAATTAGCCAGGCGTGGTGGCGGGCGCCTGTAGTCCCAGCTACTCGAGAGGCTGAGGCAGGAGAATGGCGTGAACCCAGGAGGCAAAGCTTGCAGTGAGCCGAGATCACGCCACTGCACTCCAGCCTGGGCGACAGAGCGAAACTCTGTCTCAAAAAATAAAATAAAAATAAAAAGACTTTCATAAAGGGTCAGTATTAAAAAGACAAAGTCCTAAATGTGTATGCACCCAGTAACAAAACTTCCAAATACATGAAGCAAAACGTGACAATCAAAAGGAGAATTAGACAAATACCAAAGTCTAGTTGGAGATTTCAACACTCTTCTTTCAGTAGCTGGTATAACAAAAATTCAGCAAGTTTATAAAAGACATTAACAGTACCTTCAACTAATTTGACCTAATTGACATTTATAGAATGCTACATCCAATGACAGCAGAATACACATTCTTCTCAAGGGCACATGGAGCATTCATAAAGATATAATTTTTGTTGGGTAATAAGTCTCAGTAAAGTCTCAAAAAAATTGAAACTATACTTTCTCATCAGGATAGAATTAAAAGTCAATAACAAGTATATCTGGAAAACCCTCAAATGTTTGGAAGTTAAATACCATAATTAAATCCATGGGCCAAAGAAATCAAAAGGGAAAGTATTTTGAACCAAGTGATAACGCAAATAATAATGCAAATTTAATATAATCACATGTATCTGCATACGCAGAGAAAATATTTCCATTATATAGATCTGACAAAGAACTTGTATTCAGAATATATAAAGAAAACCTAAAGAATTGGTCAGGCATGGTGGCTCACACCTGTAATCCCACCACTTCGGGAGGCCGAGGCGGGCAGATCACGAGGTCAGGAGTTTCAGACCAGCCTGGCCAATATGGTGAAACCCTGTCTCTACTAAAAATACAAAAATTAGCCGGGCATGGTGGCGCACGCCTATAGTCCCAGCTACTTGGGAGGCTGAGGCAGAAGAATCACTTGAACCCGGGAGGCAGAGGTTGCAGTGGGCCGAGATTGCACCACTGCACTCCAGCCTGGGTAACAGAGCAAGACTCCATCTCAGAAAAAAAAAAAGAAAGCCAAAAGAATTGAGGGTTTCAGCAGATATTTAACAAAATATAGGAATGGCTAATAACCACTGGTGCAACATTATTAGTATTCAGAGGAATGCAAATTAAAATTACAATGAACTACATACCCGGTGGAATGGCTAAAATTAAAAAGCTTGACAACAAAATATTGATGAGGATGTGGAGAAGCTGGAACTCATACATTGCTGGTGGGAGTGTAAAACATTTGAAAAACAATTTGGCAATTTTTGTATATTGTTAAGCATACACTTACCATAAGATGCAATAATTCCACTCCTAAGTGTTTTCTGAAGTGGAAATGTGTCTACAAATCTTTTATTCATAATAGCAAAAAACTAGAAACAACCCAAATATCTAACAAAGGACAATGGTTAAATTCTAGTATATGCATTCAGTCAGATTTAACAAAGAAGTATTGATACACACAACATATGTGAATCTCAAAAACGCTGAGAAAAAGAAGCAAGGTGTGCCGGGCACGGTGGCTCATGCCTGTAATCCCAGCACTTTGGGAGTCCGAGGTGGGCTGATCACCTGAAGTCAGGAGTTTGAGACCAGCCTGGCCAACATGATAAACTCTGTCTCTACTAAAAATACAAAAATTAGCTGGGCATGGTGGTACGTGCCTCTAATTCCATCTACTTGGGGGGCTGAGGCAGGAGAATCACTTGAACTTGGGAGACTAAGATTGCAGACAGCCAAGATCACACCACTGCACTCCAGCCTGGAAGAGAAAGCGAGACTCTGTCTCAGAAAAAAAAGAATAAAAAGGGGCTGGACACAGTAGTTCATGCCTGTAACCCCAGCACTTTAGAAGGCTGAGGCAGGAGGATTGCCAGAACCCAGGAGTTCAAGACCAGCCTGGTCAACATATTGAAACCTCATTTCTATTTAAAATACATATACCTTTTAAATATATAATGTTATACAGATAGATAGATAGATGATAGATAGATAGATAGATGATAGATAGATAGATAGATGATAGATAGATAGATAGATAGATAGACAGATAGATAGATTTTTTCTTTTGAGACAGAGTCTCACTCTGTTGCCCAGGCTGGAGTGCAGTGGCGCAATCTCAGCTCACTGCAACCTCCGCTTCCCAGGTTCAAGTGATTCTCTTGCCTCAGCCTCCCGAGTAGCTGGGATTACAGGTGCATGCCACCACGCCGAGCTAATTTTTGTATTTTTTAGGAGACAGGGTTTTGCCATTTTGGCCAGGCTGGTCTTGAACTCCTGACCTCAGGTGATCTGCCTGCCTGTGATAACAATGCCTTCTTGTGGATACCTCTTGAAGGACCTGTCTGAGAATGTCTTACAATTAACCTCCTTTTTTTTTTTTTTTTTTTTTTGAGATGGAGTCTTGCTCTGTTGCCAGGCTGGAGTGTAGTGGTGCGATCTCGGCTTACTGCAGCCTCCGCCTCCCGAGTTCAAGTGATTCTGCTGCCTCAGCCTCCTGAGGAGTGGGACTACAGGCGTGCACCACCACGCCCAGCTAATTTTTGCATTTTTAGCAGAGACGGGGTTTCACCATGTTGGCCAGGATGGTCTCAATCTCTTGACCTTGTGATCTACCCACCTCTGCCTCCCAAAGTGCTGGGATTACAGGCATGAGCCACCGCGCCTGGCCTTAACTTTCTTTTAATAAGTAGGAGAAATACACTCTAAAATAATGATAAAAAGTACAATAAACACATAAACCAGTAACACTCGTTTATTATCAAATATTAAGTACTGTACATGATTTTGCTATACTTTTATATGACTGGCCACACAGTAAGTTTATTTAGACCAGCATGGCCAGAAATATGTGATTACTGAATTGTGCTACATTATGATGGCTACAGTGTCGCTAGGCAATAAGAATTTTTCAGCCTCTTTATAATCTTATGGGACCACTGTTGTATATATGGTTCATCATCGATCAAAACGTCGTTAAGCAGTACCTGACTATAAAAAGAAAGCCTGGAAAGAACGCCTCCTGGGTTCATGCCATTACTCACAGATGACATGATCGTATATGCAAAAAAGCTGAAAGAATCTATAGAAGAACTATTATAATTAATAGGTTTAATTAGCAAGGTCTCTAAATATAAGATTATTACACTAAAACCAGTTGTGTTGCTGTGTCAACAAGAAACAAATAGAAAATGAAATTTTGAAAAGTATCACTTATAACAACACCAAAATATATCAAAAAACATTAAATCTAACGATGTCAAAGACCTTTGCACTAGAAACTACAAACCATTGAGAAAAAAATAAAGAAAATCAAAATAAATACCACATTTATAGACTGGAAGAGTTAATGTTGTAAAGATCTTATTTCTTCCCAAATTGATCTACAAGTTCAATATAATCCCAATCAAAATTCCAGCAGATTTTTGGTGTGGAAATTGATACAACATTTTGACTTAGTTGATTCTAAAATTTAAATGGCAATGCAAAGACCAAAGAATAGCTAAGGCAAACCTCAAGAAGAACAAACCTGTAAAATGACACTGACTGCTTGATATCATGCCCTATTATAAAGCTGTGGCAATTTAGACAGTGTGGTTTTGTTCCAACAATAGACAAACAGGCCAATGGAACACAACAAAGAGTCCACAGACAGGCTGAAGGGTCACCTGATAGATGACAAAGTCAACACTGCTGTGTAGTGGAGAAAGGCTGGTCTTTTTGGGATGGATCAATTGAATATCCCTGTGGAAAAACATTAAACTTGATCCCTACCTCACAATCATTTAAAAGTTACTTTTATTATTTATTTATTTCTTTATTTTTGAGATGGAGTCTCACTCTGAGCTGGAGTGCAATGGCATAATCTTGGCTCACTGCAACCTCCGCCTCCTGGGTTCAAGTGATTCTCCTGCCTCAGCCTCCCAAGTAGCTGGGATTACAGGCGTCTGCCACCACGCCCGGCTAAGTTTTGTGTTTTTAGTAGATATGGAGTTTCACCATGTTGGCCAGGCTGGTCTCAAACTCCTGACCTCAGGTGATCCCCAACGTCGGCCTCCTAAAGTACTGGGATTACAGGCATGAGCCACCATGCCCAGCCTAAAAGTTACTTTTAAGACAAGTTAGTTTCAGATGTATTATCCTTAAAATTGGAAAGGTAAAGCAATACATATTTTAGAAGAGAGGATAGGAGAAGAATATTTTCATAAACTTTGAGTAGGTAAAACTTTCTTAAATGTTTTTGAAAAGCAGTGATCATAATTAAAATAATTCATACATGGGACTATAGTAAAATTAAAAACTTCTGTTCACCAAAAGCCATCACTGAAAGAGTGGAAAGGCAAACCAAAGAGTGGGAGAAAATATTTGCTGTACATGGGTCTGATAAAGCAGTCATATCGAAAATATATAAAGAACTTCTACAAACTGATCTAAAAAAAAACTAATATAAAAGTGATCCAAAACTGAGGGATTTCACAAAACTGGATGCCTAAATTGCAATAAATATTCAAAACATATAAAGAACTTCTACCAATAGGCTGGGCATAATGGCTCATGCCTGTAATCCCAGTTCTTTGAGAAGGCAGAGGCAGGAGGATCACTTGAGCCCAGAAGTTTGAGACCAGCCTGGGCAACATACTGAGACCCCCACCTGTATTTAAAAACAAACAAGCAAACAAACAAAAAACAAAAAAATTCCAACAAATAAACAAAGAGACAATCTTTTGCCAACAATGGGCAAAAGTCTTTAACAAGCAGTTCACGCAAAGCTAATAAACATTAAAAAGTGTATGGCATGACTGGTAAATAAACCACAGAGAGATATCATTACACACCCATCAGCCTGCTAAAAATTAAATCATGCAATAGCAAAAGAGTATGTGGGGCCAGGAACAGTGGCTCACACCTGTAATCCCAGTACTTTGGGTGGCTGAGGCGGGTGGATCATTTGAGGTCAGGAGTTCAAGACCAGCATGGCCAACATGCCGAAACACTGCCTGTACTAAAAATATCCCAAAAATTAGCCGGACGCTGTGGCAGATGCCTGTAGTTCCAGCTACTCGGGAGGCTGAGGCAAGAAAATCACTTGAACCTGGGAGGTGGAGATTGCAGTGAGCCAAGATCGTGCCACTGCACTCCAGCCTGGGCAACAGGGCGAGACTCCATCTCAAAAAAAAAAAAAAAAAAAAAATTAGCTGGGTGTCGTGGCACGCACCTGTAATCCCAGCTACTGAGGCAGGAGAATCGCTTGAACCTGGGAGGTAGAGGTTGCAGTAAGCTGAGATCATGCCACTGCACTCCAGCATGGGCCACAGAGTGAGACTCCATCTCAAAAAACAATAAACAAACAAACAAAAAAACAAAAGAGCACGTGGAATAATGGAATAATAATTATAAGCGATTACAGGCGTGAGCCACCGTTCCTGGCCCCACATACTCTTTTGCTATTGCATGATTTAATTTTTAGCAGGCTGATGCGTGTGTAATGATATCTCTCTGTGGTTTACTTACCAGTCATGCCATACACTTTTTAATGTTTATTAGCTATGTGTGAACTGCTTGTTAAAGACTTTTGTCCTTTTTTGGCAAAATATTGTCTCTTCATTTATTTGTTGGAATTTTTTTTTGTTTTTTTTTTGTTTTTTTTTTAAATACAGGTGGGGGTCTCAGTATGTTGCCCAGGCTGGTCTCAAACTTCTGGGCTCAAGTGATCCTTGGGGGATACCCAGGTGCACTGGTGGAAGTATAAATTGGAACAACTCTGAAAAGCAGTTTGACATATCTATTGAATGTAGTGTATCCAACAATTGAGTAATACCACGATTAGATATACACCCTAGGTAAATTTTGTTGTTGTTTTTTTTTAACAGTCTTGCTCTTTTGCCCAGACTGGAGTGCAGTGGTGCTATTTCGGCTCATTGCAACCTCCACCTCCCAGGTTCAAGCAGTTCTCCTGCCTCACCCTCTCAAATAGCTGAGACTACAGGCACACCACCACCACACCTGGCTAATTTTTTGTATTTTTAGTAGAGACAGGGTTTCACCATGTTGGCCAGGCTAGTCTCAAATTCCTGGACTCAAGTGATCAGCCCCCCTCGGCCTCCCAAAGTGCTGGGATTACAGGTGTGAGCCACCGTGCACGGCCTCTAGGTAAACTCTTACACCTGCAGACCAGAACACATGTAAAGAAAATTTATAGCAATACTGTTCATAGTTACCAAAAGCCAGAAATATAATATATGTAATGTGTGAATTACTGCTACACAGCATGGATGAATTTCATGATGTTCAGTAATATATGCAAGTTAAAAATAATACATGATATGATTTAAATTCAAGTTGAAAAATAGGTAAAATTATATTGTTTGAGGATGCATACTTGTGTTAAAAATATAAAGAGAAGTAAGAAAATAATTACCAAAAAAATCAGAATGCTGATAACCTGTGGAAAGGAGAGAATTGTAATCAGGGAAGGATGCATGAGGAAGGGAAGTAACTGGGGAGTGCTGTGTTTCTTGATCAGGGTTGTGGTGAAATAGGTGTTGTTTCATGGTCACGAAATTGTATACTTAATTAGCTGGACATGGCGGCACACATCTACAGTCCCAGCTACTTGGGAGGCTGAGGTCGAGGGATCGCTTGAACCCGGCAGTGCAGTGAGCTGAGCTCGCACCACCACACTCCAGGCTAGGCAAGAGTGAGACCCTGTCTCCAAAACAAACAAACAAACAAACAGAGTTTTGTCTTACCTGAATAGCAAAAACAATCTTGAAAAAGAACAAAGGTGGAGGTTTCACACTTTCTGATTTTATTATTAGTATTTTTTTATCTCTTATCTTTTTTTTTTTTTTTTTTTTGAGACAATCTCTCTCTGTCTCCCAGGCTGGAGTGCAGTGGTGCGATCTTGGCTCACTGCAACCTCTGCCTCCTGGGTTCAAGCGATTCTCCTGCCTCAGCCTCCTGAGTAGCTGGGACTACAGGGCGTGCGCCACCATGCCCAGCTAATTTTTGTTTTGTTTTGTTTTGTTTTGTTTTTTTGAGACAAAGTCTCACTCTGTTGCCCAGTCTGGAGTGCAATGGTGCGATCTCCGCTCACTGCAACCTCCGCCTCCCAGGTTCAAGTGATTCTTCTGCCTCAGCCTCCCAAGTAGCTGGGATTACAGGCACCCGCCACCACACCCAGGTAATTTTTGTATTTTTAGTAGAGATGGGTTTCACCATGTTGGTCAGGCCGGTCTCGAACTTCTGACCTCAGGTGATCCACCAGCTTTGGCCTCCCAAAGTGCTGGGATTACAGGCATGAGCCACCGTGCCTGGACACACTTTCTGATTTTAAAACATATCACAAAGCTATAGTAATCAAAACAGTGTAGTACTGGCATAAAGACAGACATATACCCCAATGGAATGGAATAGAATAGAGAGCCCAGAAATAAACCCTAGCATATATGGTCAAGTAATTTTCATTAAGCATGCCAAGACTGCTCATGCGGAAAGAACAGTCTCTTCAACTAATGGCGTTGGAAAACTGGATATCCATATGTAAAAGAATGAAGGTAGACCCTTTCCTAGCACCATGTACAAAATTTAATTCAAAATAGATTAAGGAGGCCAGGCAAGGTGGCTCGTGCCTGTAATCCCAGTGCTTTGGGAGGCCAAGGCAGAAGGATCTCTTGAGCCCAGGAGTTCAAGACCAGCTTGGGCAACATAGTGAAACCCCATCTCTACAAAAAATAAATAAAATTGGCCAGGCCTGGTGACACGTGTCTGCAGTCACAGCTACTCAGGATGTTGAAGTGGGAGGATCGAGTGATCACATCTAGGAGGTCAAGGCTGCACTCCAGCCTCCATGACAGAGCAAGACCCTATCTCAAAAAAAAAAGAGATTAAGGACCTAAACATAACACCTAAAACAATAAAACTCTTTGAAGAAAACATAAGGGGAGAGCATCATGACTTTGAATTTGGCAATGAATTTTTTTATATGGCACCAAAAGCATAGGCAACAAAAGCTAAAATATGCAAATGGAGCTACATGAAACTTAAAAACATTTGTGCATCAAAAGACAACCTATGGAATGGGAGATACACATCCAGAATATATAAAGAACTCCTGCAATTCAACAACAAAAAATCCAAATAATCTAATTTTAAAATAGGCCAAAGACATGAATAAACATTTCTCCGAAGAAAATAGACAAAGAGGTCGGGCATGGTGGCTCACGCTTGTAATCCCAACACTTTGGGAGGTCAAGGTGGGCAGATCACCTGAGGTGAGGAGTTCGAGACCAGCCTGACTAACATAGAGAAACCCTGTCTCTACTAAAAATACAAAATTAGCCGTGCATGGTGGCACATGCCTGTAATCCCAGCTACTCAGGAGGCTGAGGCAGGAGAATTGCCTGAACCCAGAGGTGGAGGTTGCAGTGAGCTGAGATTATGCCATTGCACTCCAGCCTGGGCAACAAGAGTGAAACACCATCTCAAAACAACAACAACAACAACGAAAATAGACAAAGGGCCAATAAGCATATGAAAATCATCATTAATCATTAAGGAAATGCAAATTGAAATACAATGAGATATCAGTTCATACCTATTAGGACTATTGAAAAAACAGAAAATAACAAGTATTGGCAAGGATGTGAGAAATGGGAACCCTTATGCTCTGCTGGCGGGAATGTAAAATGGAATAGCCATTATGGAAAACAGTATGGAGGTTCCTAAAAAAATTAAAAAGGGTATTGCCATATGATCCAGCAAACACACTTCTGGGAGTATATCCAAAATAATTTAAATCAGGCCAGGCGCAATGACTCATGCCTATAATCCCAGAACTTTGGGAGGCTGAGGCGGGCAGATCAAGAGGTCAGGAGATCGAGACCATCCTGGCTAACACAGTGAAACCCCGTCTCTACTAAAAATACAAAAAAAAAAAAATTAGCCTGGCGTGGTGGCACACGCCTGTAGTCCAAGCTACTCAGGAGCCTGAGCCAGGAGAATGGCGTGAACCTGGGAGGCAGAGCTTGCAGTGAGCCTGCCTGCCTGCCTGCCTGCCTGCCTGCCTGCCTGCCTTCTCTTCTTTCTGATGGAGTCTTGCTCTGTCGCCCATCTTTCTGACTGAGTCTTGCTCTGTCACTCGGGCTGGAGGGCAGCGGTGCAATCTTGCCTCACTGCAAACTCCGCCTCCTGGGTTCAAGCGATTCTCCTGCCTCAGCCTCCTGAGTAGCTGGGATGACAAGCACGCACCACCACAGCCAGCTAATTTTTGTATTTTTAGTAGAGACCGGGGTTCACCGTGTTGACCAGGCTGGTCTTGAACTCCTGACCTCAAGTGATCCACCTGCCTCAGCCTCCCAAAGTGCTGTGATTATAGCGTGAGCTACTGCGCCCAGCCGGAGTTAAGTAATTTTCATGAGGCCACACATCTAGTTGATAGAGACTAAAGTTTTGAATCCAGATTTGCCCCAAGGGTTTACTTTTTTTTTTTTTTTTTTGAGACAGAGACTCACTCTGTTGCCCAAGCTGGAGGGCAGTGGCGTGATCTCAGCTCACTGCAACCTCCGCCTCTGGGTTTACATTCTTACCTGTGATAACAGCAAAGAAATATCCAGCCAGGCAAACTAATGAAGATAAGCAACTCCAAACATTCAGACTCTGCTCCTTAGTTAAGTATGCATTTGGTGGGTAGCTCTTTTTGCCCAGGCTGGTCTCGAACTCCTGACCTCAGGTGATCTGCCAGTCTCAGCCTCCCAAAGTGCTGGGATTACAGGCATGAGCCATCATGCTAGGCTCTGGATATCTTTGATTAATGGAATGAAGGCTGCCACCATCAGATAACAGAACATGTGGAATTTTTTCTTTGTTTAAGGGACCAGAAGAGATTCAAATGAGGTTTATTCAGGTATGTTTTCAGGTATCATAACAGTGACCGTTTTCTTGTTTTGTTTTGTTTTGTTTTACTGGAAATGCGCTGTTGCTATGTTGCCTAAGCTGGATCTCAAGCTCCTGGCCTCAAGTGATCCTCCTGCCTCAGCCTTCCAAGTATCTGGGATTACCGGCATGAGCTACCACACTCAGTTCCTTAAAGCTATTTCAAGTAGACATAATAGCCAGGCACGGTGGCTCACGCCTGTAGTCCCAGCACTTTGGAGGCTGAGGTGGGTGGATCACCTGAGTTGAGGAGTTCGAGACCAGCCTGGCCAACACGGCGAAACCCCGTCTGTATTAAAAATGCAAAAATTATTAGCAGGGCGTGGTGGTGCCTGCCTGTTGTCCCAGCTACTTTGAAGGCTGAGGCAGGAGAATCGCTTGAACCTGGGAGGCGGAGGTTGTAGTGAGTCAAGATTGCACCATTGCACTCCAGCCTGAGCAACAGAGCATGATTCCATCTCAAAAAAATAAATAAATAAAAACAAAGTAGATGTAATAGGGCTGGGTTCAGTGGTGTGTATCTGTAGCCCCAGCTACTCAGCAGGCTGAGGCCAAAGGATCTCTTGAGTCCAGGAGTTTGAGGCTGCAGAGTGCTATGATCACACCTGTGAATAGCTCTACTGCACTCCAGCCTGGGCAATATAGTGAAACCCTGTATCAAAAAAAAGTCAAAACAATTTTTAAATAGATACGACAGAAAAACATTTTATGGTATTATCACTAAATGTTTACTTATAAGTTGTTTTGTTTTTATAAATAAGTCACTTTAGGGCTATTGTGCATTTTTACCATACCAAAGAGAATGTCTGATAGTAGTCCCAAAGTATTTGCTTATTATTGTCTGGTACTCCTTTATTAGTCAAGAATGTCACTGATATTTTTACTTGGGTGATTTATAACTTTCCAATATTCTACAAATAGAATTTTAGTTTTGTGTGCAGAGATCCTTCTATACTATTTTCATACTATACTACCCTGCATTAGGTAGCTTTGAATTGAGGAAAAATTTGCAGATGAATTCATAATATTCCTGATCTTTTTCTCATTACAAACTATGTAAATTTTACGGTAAAATTTTAAAGCAACCAAAAGTAACTATTTTTATACTGCAGTGTCAAGTGCTGTAGTAAATTCTAATCCAGCTAAAACATGGACAGTGAGAACCCCAAACATTTCACACAATAAGAATTAATAAGCAGGCTTTAGTTAGGCCGTTTATATCAGGATTTAAAAAATAATACCTAGTCATATGGCCACAAACTGGTATTCCAGCCATTGAGTTTAAATGATTTTACAAAAAGGGTACACTAGATGTCGCTGTGAAACTCAGTGTAGTTTGTAATGGTTCTACTATAGGAGAGCTCTGTGAAGTAGTCTGTCATTTGTTATTAAAATGTGAGTTGCTGGCTGGGTGAGGTGGCTCGCTCCTGTAATCCCAGCACTTTAGGAGGCTGAGGTGGGCGGATCGCTTGAGCTCGGGAGTTCGAGATCAGCCTGGGCAACAGCGTGAAACCATGTCTCAAAAAAAAAAAAAAAAATTGTGTGCCGGGTGCAGTGGCTCACACCTGTAATTCCAGCACTTTGGGAGGCTGAGGCGGGTGGGATTGCCTGAGGTCAGGAGTTCGAGACTAGCCTGGCCAACATGGTGAAACCTCGTCTCTACCAAAAGTACAAAAATTAGCTGGGCGTGGCGGCCGGCGCCTATAATCTCAGCTACTCGGGAGACTGAAGCAGGAGATTCCCTTGAACCCGGGAGGTGGAGGTTGCAGTGAGCTGAGATGGCGCCATTGCACTCCAGCCTGGGCGACAGAGTGACGCTCCGTCTCAAAAAAAAAAAAAAAAACGTGAATTGCTGTTAGTTTTGGTCTTCTTTTATTATTACTTTTTTTATTATTTTTTTATTTTGAGACAGAGTCTCGCTCTGTCGCCCAGGTGAAGACTGCAGTGGCACGATCTCAGCTCACTGCAACCTCGGCCACCCGGGTTCAAGCGATTCTCCTGCTTCAGCCTCCTGAGTAGCTGGGATTACAGGCGTGAGCCATCTCGCCTGGCTGACAAAATATTTAAAAATTAGCCAGGTGTAGTGGCGTGTGCCTGTAGTCCCAGCTACTCGGGAGACTGAGGCAGGAGGACCAATAGAGGCTGGGAGGTCAAGACTGCAGGGAGCTGTGATTATACCACTGCACTCCAGCCTGGGTGACAGAGTGAGACCCTGTCTCAAAAAAAGAAAAAGAAAAAAGAAACAATGAAAAGTCTCCCTTTCACCTCTGACCCCCACTCTCCAGTTCCCCACCCCATAGGCAACCAATATTATTACTTTTTGTGTGTATTTTTCCAGAGATATCACATGCACACACACACACACACAATTTTACTCTTCTCTTTCATAGGTGGTGTCATAGTCTACCTATTATTAATACCTTAAATTTTTCATTTAACAGTGTTTGGAATCTTTTGACGTCAGTACAAAAGGTTTCATTTTATTTATTTATATTTATTAGCAGTTTCATAGTGTTCCATGTGTGGCTGTATCATAATTTATTTAACCCTATTGATCGATTACTGCATTGTTTCCAATCTGTTGTAGTTATAAGTAATGCTACAATGAATCATCTTGTACCCATATCATTTTGCACATGTGCTGTAATTGTAAGAATAGTTCCCCGAAATGAAATAAATGGACCGAAAAATATATGAGTTTTTTCTTTTAAGAGATAGGGTCTTGGCCAGGCGTGGTGGCTCACATCTGTAATTCCAGCACTTTGGGAGGCCGAGGCGGGTGGATCGCTTGAGCCCAAGCGTTTGAGACCAGCCTGGGAAAAATGATGAAACCCCATCGCTATTAAAAAAAAAAAAAATACAAAAATTAGCCGGGCATGGTTGCGTGCACCTGTGCTCCCAGCTACTTGGGAGGCTGAGGTGGGAGGATCACTTCAGCCCAGGAGGCAGAGGCTGCAGTGAGCCATGATGGCGCCACTGTACTTCAGCCTGGGTGACAGAGTGAGACTCTGTCTCAGAAAGAGAGGGAAAGAGAGAAAGAGATGAAGTCTCACTACGTTGCCCAGGTGATCTTCCCACCTCAGCCTCTGGAGTAGCTGGAACCCCAAGAAAACACCACCGTGGCTGGCTTGTGATTTTTGATAGACAGATGTTGTCTGCATAATGTGTCTTGACAGCCAGGATGCTCTTACTATCACTTTCTCTGCCCTCTCCACTTATAGGGGTGCGCACATGTGCGTGTTGTTGTTATAAACAAAAGCATTTATAACCGTGTAAAGTTGTTGATGTAGTTTGGCTGTGTCACCACCCAAATCTCATCTTGAATTGTAGCTCCCACAATTCCCACCTGGCATGGGAGGGACCCAGTGGGAGGTAATTGAATCCTGGGGGTGGGTCTTTCCCATGCTGTTCTCGTAAGTCTCGTGAGATCTAATGGTTTTATTTATTTATTTATTTATTTTTTTAGACGGAGTCTCGCTCTGTCGCCCAGGCTAGAGTGCAATGGCGTGATCTCGGCTCACTGCAACCTCCACCTCCCAGGTTCAAGCAATTCTCCTGCCTCAGCCTCCCGAGTAGCTGGGATTACAGGCACCCACCACCACGCCTGGCTAATTTTTGTATTTTTAGTAGAGACGGAGTTTCACCATGTTGGCCAGGATGGTCTCAATCACTTGACCTCATGATCCGCCCACCTCGGCCTCCCAAAGTGCTGGGATTAGAGGCGTGAGCCACCGCGCCCAGCCGAGATCTAATGGTTTTATAAGGGGGAGTTTCCTTGCACAAGTTCTCTTTTGTCTGCCACCATGTTAAGACATGCCTTCGCCTTCCGCCATGATTGTGAGGCCTCCCCAGCCGTGTGGAACTGTGAGTCCGTTAAACCTCTTTTTCTTTATAAATTATGCAGCCTCAGGTATGTCTTTATCAGCATCGCGAAAACAGATTAATACAGTTGTTTAATCCTAAATGGGGCTGGAGCCAGCTGTATTATTTTAGATTATGAGGTTTTAAAATTCTGGTTCTTCTCATTTTTATCTGTTATCTATCCGTCCTTTTAGCTGCCAGCTGACTCGGTATCTAATAGCCTCTCCTTTGATCCCTATTAATTTTTATCTTCTAACCTTTCGGTGGTTCAAAATGCTGATCTCCAAGCTTACTAGGTTTCAGTCAAGAAAAGATCAAACTATACTCACTAACATTATGATTTATTTCTCAAACTAGAGATCAGAATTCTACTTTTGTTTCAAATTTGTAATCTGAGTTATTCACAGTCTGTTTTTTTTTTGAGAGGGAGTCTTGCTCTGTCACCCCAGCTAGAGTGCAGTGGCACAATATCGGCTCACTGCAACCTCCGCCTCCTGGGTTCAAGCGATTCTCCTGCCTCAGCCTCCTGAGTAGCTGGGATTACAGGTGCCCACCACAATGCCTGGCTAATTTTTGTATTTTAGTAGAGACGAGGTTTCACCATGTTGGTCAGGCTGGTCCCAACCTCCTGACTTCGTGATCCGCCTGCCTCGGTCCCCCAAAGTGCTGGGATTACAGTCGTGAGCCACCGTGCCCAGCCTATTCACAGTCTTTGTATGTGTTTTCTTCCCAGTGAGGCTTTAATTTTTTTTTTTTTTTTTTTTTTTGAGACAGAGTTTCACTCTTGTTGCCCAGGCTGGAGTGCAATGGCGTGATCTCGGCTCACTGCAACCTCTGCCTCCCAGGTTCAAGCAATTCTCCTGCCTCAGCCTTCTGAGTAGCTGGGATTACAGGCATGCACCACCATGCCCGGCTAATTCTATATTTTTAGTAGAGATGGGGTTTCTCCACGTTGAGGCTGGTCTTGAACTCCTGACCTCAGGTGATCTGCCTGCCTCGGCCTCCCAAAGTGCTGGGATTACAGGCGTGAGCCACCGTGCCCGGCTGCTTTAATGTTGTTTTGTTAATTAACCATATAAATCTTGGTGTAAGAGGACTTTAACAAAGCTGAACATAAAGAATTGAGTTTATGTATGTATTCAATCCATCAAGTGAGCATTCAAATGTTCTCTCTATAGCATGTTATTTCAGGGTCTAAATGTGTTGCTATAATAGATTGCTTTCAAACAGAACTCCTATATTGCTGTGCTGGTTAAGCTATTGTTTCTCAGCTCCAAACCCACTCCTCTATAGTTTCTGACAGTTGGGCTGAGACAATGCAAAAGACTATTATAAGCTCACCTGAACAGGGGGTACTAAAGGAGATTGGACATCAGGAGGAGGATGGGACTTGGCTGCTGCTCCTGTCCCAACCCTTCACATCACATCTTCCTCCCTTCACTCTGGCAGCAACAGTTGGTTTGTACCCAGCATTTTTTTTTTAGACAGAGTCCAGCTCCGTTGCCCAGGCTGGAGTGCAGTGGTGGGATCTTGGCTCACTGCAACCTCTGCTTCCCGGGTTCAAGAGATTATCCTGCCTCAGCCTCCCGAGTAGCTGGGATTACAGGTGCCTGCCACCATGCCTGGCTAATTCTTGTATTTTTAGTAGGGATGGGGTTTCACTGTGTTGGCCAGGCTGGTCTTGAACTCCTGACCTCGTGATCTGCCCACGCTGGCCTCCTAAAGTGCTGGGATTAAAAGCATGAGCCACCAGGCCTGGCCTTTTTTTTTTTTTGAAACAGGGTCTCACTCTGTCACCCAGGTTGGAGTGCAGTGGTGCAATCTCAGCTCACCACAGCCTCTGCCTCCCAGGTTCAAGGGATTCTCCTGCCTCAGCCACCAGAGTAGCTGGAATTATAGGCACGTGACACCACGACTGACTTTCTATTTTTTTTTTTTTTTTTTTTTTGAGACGGAGTTTGGCTCTTGTTGCCCAGGCTGGAGTGTAAGGGGTGGCACGACCTCAGCTCACTGCAACCTCCACCTCCCAGGTTGAAGCGATTCTCCTGCCTCAACCTCCCAAGTAACTGGGATTACAGGCATGTGCCACCATGCCCAGCTAATTTTGTATTTTTAGTAGAGACGGGGTCATGTTCCCCAGGCTGGTCTCAAACTCCTGACCTCAGGTTATCCACCTGCCTTGGCCTCCCAAAATGCTGGGATTACAGGCATGAGCCGCTGCACCTGGCCTATGCCATTAGCTCTTAATAGAAGGGAGAAGGTTGAAATTGTGGTGTCTTGAAATAGCCCAGCTGGTAAATGACTAGAAGAGTTTTGTGATACAGCCGGTATGTTTGGGTTATTTTTACACTAGATAACCTGGAAGGGTACTTTCATATGAACAAAAATGATAAAAGGATATTTTGACTAGCATACCCAGCTTTTTCTAGCATTTCCAGAATCAGCCTCATTGAGTTCCTTTGGAGACAAGCTCTAGCCAGGCAGTGCCTTCTCAGAGGTTTGGGTCCTAGTTCCACAGGGAACTGCCCGCTGCTAAATTCTAACTCCAACCTCTTCCCTTTGTGCCTCCACCACTAAGGGTGGTAGCTCTTTCTGCAGTTATTATGTGTGCAGACTCAGTCTTCTCTCGGTGCCTTTAAACTTCTCCAATGCCCATTTAATCTATTCCCATAGGCAACACTCTGTTAAAATAACAGTGTGGTTTATTTTTTTCCTGATAGAATGATTATAGTCACAGTTTTATCAAGGAAAAGAGCATAAAGTGCTCTACTTAACTATATACAGTGTATTTTGAATTAATACCTTGTTTGGAAAAATTATAATTGTGTTTTTCCCATTGTCTCACTCAACAACACAACAACAATCAACACAGCAGAATTTTGTGACCAAATGTGGAGGATTTCTCCCCACCAAGAAACAAGCAATCAATTCTGCAGCAGACACCAGCTGAATGTCCTCTAATTCAATTCCAACATCATTTACCTGGAGATAGTGCCAGATCCCACAGGTTGAGGGCTCAGTCTCCAAACCCGCCCCCCACTTCAGACACCCTGGCAAGTCTGGGCCTCTGGAACTTCTGACCAACTGGCTTCAAGTTGGGGTTCCCAGAATTCCCTCTTTGGGCTCAATTAATTTGCATGCGTGGCTCACAGAACTCAAGGAAACATTTATTTACATTTACTGGTTTATTATAAAGGATATTACAAATAATACAGATGAAGAGCTGCATAGGGCAAGTTATGGGGGAGCAGGCGTAGTGCTTCCACGCTCTTCCCAAGCACACCACTCTCCAGGAAACTCCACGTGTTCACCTGCCCTCTTGGGACTTTTTACGGGGACTTCATTGGATAGGCATGATTGAAGCATGGACAACCATGTGATTGGACAAAAGGGGTATGCTCTAAACCCAGAAAGATTATTATTATTATTTTTTCAGACAGGCTCGTACTCCCATTGCCCAGGCTGGAGTGCAGTGGCACCATCTTGGCTCACTGCAACCTCCACCTCCCAGGTTGAAGCAATTCTCCTGCTTCAGCTTGCCGAGTAGCTGGGATTACAGGCGCACACCACTATACCCGGCTAATTTTTGCATTTTTTGTAGAGACAGGGTTTTACCATATTGACCAGGCTGGTCTGGAACTCCAGAGCTCAAGTGATCCACCTGCCTTGGCCTCCCAAAGTGTTGGTCCAGCAAGATTCTTCTTGGCCACTCTGTGCAATATTCCTTCCTCCAAGTTAGGGGACAAGATCCTCTCTGGAATGATGAGATTAGAGTCCTGCCATGGGCAGGCGAAGGGAGGGCCAGAGAAGATCAGAGAGATTCTCTTTATTGTAACAAGGGCTATGGGAGTTATGAGCCAGGAACCATAGACGAAAACCTATATGTATGTCACGTGCCTCAGAGTTTATAGGTTAGTTCTGTCACAGTTTAAGTAACCGCATTTGCTAAAATTGCTTCTTTTTTTTTTTTTTTTTTTTGAGACGAAGTCTCACTGTGTCACCCAGGCTGGAGTGCAGTGGCGTGATCTCAGCTCACTGCAGCCTCCACCTCCTGGGTTCAAGCTATTCTCCTGCCTCAGCCTCCCGAGTAGCTGGGATTACAGGCAAGGGCCACCACACCCAGCTAATTTTTGTTTTGTTTTTGAAACGGAATTTCGCTCTTATTGCCCAGGCTGGAGTGCAATGGCATGATCTCGGCTTACTGCAACCTCCACCTCCCGGGTTCGAGCAATTTGCCTGCCTCAGCCTCCTGAGCAGCTGGGATTACAGGCGTGCATGCCACCATGCCCAGCTAATTTTTGTATTTTTACTAGAGACAGGTTTCACCATGTTGGCCAGGCTGGTCTCAAACTTCTGACCTCCCAAAGTGCTGGGGTTACAGGCATGAGCCATCGCACCTGGCCTAAAATTGCTTCTTAACCGTTTAGAGAATCTTGAAAACAAGGCATCTTGGAAAAGGGCCCCTGAAAAACAGTTGTTGTAGACTAAGCTGTTGGCTTCTACAGGCGTCTAATACAATATAAATACTAAGGTAAACTGTAGGACAGATAAGTCTATTTTAGGCTATGACTCTGTAACATAGTGAGTGCAAAGAATGTAACTGCTCTGTAGTGACCCTTGAACTTAGAATTGGAACCATATCTCAAGTAGGTTTCTCTAAGGTAGGCTTGGCAGCATTAAATCATTCAGAAAATATTTACAGAACACTTTAGATATACCTGGTTGGCACCCTAGGGGCAAAGAGTCCACTGATGAGCAACTCAGACTCTTGCAGAACTTAGGATCTTATGACTAACGTAAAGGAACTAAATGCTTTCTCAGCCTGAGTAAATGGGACCAATTCAACCCTGCAGTTCAGAATGCCTGAAATGAATAGATTCAATAAGGTGAGTTATTCCTGAAGAAAGGATTAAGGAGTGCCCAGGTTCCTAAATACCATCACCCTATAAAAGGTACCAGGGCTTCTTGGAGAAATGACTGATGCCAGGGTTAGAACATGAAAAGTACAGAGAAGCCAGAAATGTCTTGCATCAGAAAGTAAGGAAGGCCAGAAGCCATGGCTTACACCGTAATCCCAGCACTTTGGGAGGCTGAGGCGGGAGGATCCCTTGAGCCCAGGAGTTTGAGACCAGCCTGGGCAACATAGCGAGGCTCTTGTCTCTATAAAAAGTTTTAAAAATTAAAATTAAAAATAAATATATAAATATTTTTTAAAGGAAAGTAAAGATATGCTCAAAAAGTAATGGGACATGTTGAAAGTACACAGGAGCCAGCTGGCAGGGACTCCCAAATGGGATAATTTGAACATCAAAACAAAAGTAGGCTGGGCGCAGTGACTCACACCTGTAGTCCAAACAGTTTGGGAGGCTGAGGAGGGCAGATCACTTGAACCCAGAAGTTCAAGACTAGCCTGGGCAACATGCTGAAACCCTGTCTCTACGAAAAATACAAAAATAAGCTAGGTGTTGTGGCATGCGCCTGTAGTCCCAGCTATTTGGGAGGCTGTGATGAGAGGTTCGCTTGAGCCCAGGAGTTTGAGGCTGCAGTGAGCTATGATTCCGCCAGTCTGCAGCACTGCACTCCAGCCCAGGTAAGCCCCTGTGTCAAAAAAAAAAAAAAAAAAAAGCCAACGGAACACCTAACTAGTAATGTGTTATAATCTAGATTCCAGAGTCCGTATCTATACTGATAACACATGAATGAATGAATAAAAAGGAAAGCTCATTCTTTTTGTTTTGTTTTGTTTTGAGACAGAGTCTTGCTCTGTCACCCAGGCTGGAATGCAGTGGTGTGATCTTGGCTCGCTGCAACCTCTGCCTCCCAAGTTCAAGTGATCCTCCCCATCTCAGCCTCCTGAGTAGCTGGGACTACAGGTGTGTGCCACCATGCCTGGATAATTTTTGTATATTTACTAGAGATGGGGTTTTCCCATTTTGGCCAGGTTGGTCTCAAACTCCTGGCCTTAAGTTATCTGCCTGCCTTGGCCTCCCAAAGTGCTGGGATTATAGGCGTGAGCTACTGTGCCCAGTGAAAGCTCATTCTTATAGTAGAATGGTCAGCTAAAGAAAAAAATAGAAGAAACAAAGATTTATTTTTTGTTGTTGTTGTTTTTGTTTTTGAGACAAAGTCTCACTCCGTTGCCCAGGCTGGAGTGCAGTGGTGCTATCTCGGGTCACTGCAACCTCTGCCTCCCAAATTCAAGTGATTCTCCTGCCTCAGCCTCCCGAGTAGTTGGGATTACAGGTGCCCACCACCACGGTGTGGTGCCTGGCTAATTTTTACATATTTAGTAGACATGGGTTTTCACCATGTTGGCCAGGCTGGTCTCAAACTCCTGACCTCAGGTGATCCACTTTAGTCTCCCAAAGTGCTGAGATTACAGGCATAAGCCATGCACCTGGCCTGAAGCAAAGATTTAGAAAATCATGTAATCATGGTAATTGTTGATTCAGGCAAGAATAATCAATAGATGTGAAAATTACTGGGTATGTGATTTTTTAAAAACAGGATATTTACATAGCCTCAAAAGTATCTCTTTATAAATTACTGATTAATTACAAAGGGAAAAATAATAACTTTACAGTGAAGAAATTTGATAGACACCATCTTAAACCAAGTGATCAAAGTTAACCTCACCCTGGGAATCATATAAATCACCAAGTGTTTCCTGAGGGGTGCACTGAGCAGAATACATCACTCACGCAGTATCCTTTTTCTCTCTTTTTTTTTATATGCTTTTATTTTTCCGTGATTACAAACACAACTAAATATCAAATGCACAAAGTAAGAATTATACGGGGAAAAAAAATCAGATACATTCATATATATATCACCTTTTCAAGACTATTTCCATCCAGAATAACCTTGGTTTGCCAGGGCCAATAGAAAGAAGTCACAAAATCACCTTTAGTCAAATTTTGTGTTTGCTTTCTTCTATAATTCCAATACCTCCACCATCGACTTGAGATAGCTGCCAAGGTGTTATACAATCAGTGCCAGTGTCTTCATTCATTCTACAACGAAGGCTGTCACTTCACACTTGGAAGGTTGCACAGCGGCCAGGCAGAGGCGCTCCTCACTTCCTAGACGGGGTGGCGGCCGGGCAGAGGCTGTAATCTTAGCACTTTGGGAGGCCAAGGCAGGCGGCTGGGAGGTGGAGGTTGTAGCGAACGGAGATCACACCACTGCACTCCAGCCTGGGCAACATTGATCATTGAGTGAGCGAGACTCCGTCTGTAATCCCAGCACTTCGGGAGGCCGAGGCGGGCAGATCACTGGAGGTCAGGAGTTGGAGACCAGCCTGGCCAACACGGCGAAACGCCATCTCCACCAAAAATACAAAAACCAGCCAGGCGTGGTGGTGCGCGCCTGCAATCTCAGGTATTCGGCAGGCTGAGGCAGGAGAATCACGTGAGCCCGAGGAAGGGAGGTTGCAGTGAGCCGAGATTATGCCGCTGCACTCCAGCCTGGGCAACAGAGGGAGACCGTCTCAACAAAGAGAAGGAAGGAAGGAAGGGAAGGAAGGGAAGGAAGGGAAGGAAGGGAAGGAGGGAGGGAGGGAGGGAGGGAGGGAAAGGAAGGACGGACGGCGGGCAGGCAGGCAGGCAGTATCCCTTCTCTAAATGCACAACCTGAATGGAATCACAAGAAAACTTCAGACAACTCTCAATTAAAGGAAATTTTACACAAATCGCTGGCCTGTACTCCTAAAAAATGTCAGGCCATTCTAACTGGCATGAGATGGTATCTCATTGTGGTTTTGATTTGCATTTCTCTAATGACCAGTGATGATGAGCTTTTTTTCATATGTTTGTTGGCCGCATAAATGTCTTCTTTTGGGAAGTGTCTGTTCATATCCTTCACCCACTTTTTCATGGGGTTGTTTTTTTCTTGTAAATTTGTTTAAGTTCCTTGTAGACTCTGGTGATCATTAAAAAGTTAGGAAGCAACAGATGCTGGAGAGGATGTGGAGAAATACGAACACTTTTACACTGTTGGTGGGACTGTAAACTAGTTCAACCATTGCGGAAGACAGTGTAGCAATTCCTCAAGGATCTAGAACCAGAAATACTGTTTGACCCAGCAATCCCATTACTGGGCATATACCCAAAGGATTATAAATCATTCTATTATAAAGACACATGCACACATGTTTATTGCAGCACTATTCACAATAGCAATGACTTGGAACCAACCCAAATGCCCATCAGTGATAGACTGGATAAAGAAAATGTGGCACATATGCACCATGGAATACTATGCAGCCATAAGAAAGGATGAGTTCATGTCGTTTGCAGAGACATGGATGAAGCTGGAAACCATTATTCTCAGCAAACTAACACAGGAACAGAAAACCAAACACCACATGTTCTCACTCATAAGGAGTTGAATGATGAGAACACATGGACACAGGGAGGGGAATATCACACACTGGGGCCTGTTAGGGAATGGGAGGCTAGGGAAGGGATAACATTAGGAGAAATGCCTAATGTAGATGACAGGATGATGGGTGCAGCAAAACACCATGGAACATGTATACCTATGTAATAAACCTCCATGTTCTGCACATGTATCCCAAAACTTAAAGTATATATATATATATAAAATTATCTGAGGATGGCAGTGGCAAAAAAAAAAAAAAAAAGAAAAAGTCAGGCCATGTGCCATAGCTCATGCCTGTAAATCCTAGCACTTTGGGAGGCCCATGCTGATGGGTCACTTTGAGCTCAGGAGTTTGAGACCAGCCTGGCCAACATGGTGAAACTTCATCTCCGCTAAAAATACAAAAATTAGCCAGGCATGGTGGCTCACACCTGTAATCCCAGCTACTTGGGAGGCTGAGATGGTAGGATTGCTTGAGCCGGGGAAACAGAGGTGGCAGTGAGCTGAGATGGCGCTGCCACCACAGTCCAGTTTTAGCAAAGGGAACTAAAGAGGCATGTGTACTAAATGCAATGTGTCATCCAGGATTAGATATGGACCAGAAAAAAAGGCATTGTTGTAAATAAAGGACATTGTTGGGACAATTAGCAAATTTTGA
Organism: Nomascus leucogenys; assembly: GCF_006542625.1. NCBI lineage: Eukaryota > Metazoa > Chordata > Mammalia > Primates > Hylobatidae > Nomascus > Nomascus leucogenys. The sequence goes on along the minus strand of NC_044390.1, from coordinate 6,911,318 downwards.
ATGTAGATTATAGGTTAGATTATTAGTGTTAAATTTCCTGATTTTGATAATTATACTGTGCTTATGTAAGAGAATATCCTTGTCCTTTTTTTTTTTTTTTTTTTTTTTTTTTTTTTTTTTTTTTTGAGACAGAGTCTGGCTGTCGCCCAGGCTGGAGTGCAGTGGCGCGATCTCGGCTCACTGCAGGCTCCGCCCCCCGGGGTTCACGCCATTCTCTTGCCTCAGCCTCCCGAGTAGCTGGCACTACAGGCACCCGCCACCTCGCCCGGCTAATTTTTTTGTATTTTTAGTAGAGACGGGGTTTCACTGTGTTAGCCAGGATGGTCTCGATCTCCTGACCTCGTGATCCGCCCGCCTCGGCCTCCCAAAGTGCTGGGATTACAGGCGTGAGCCACCGCGCCCGGCCTATCCTTGTCCTTAAGAAATGCACTCTGAGGCCAGGTGCGGTGGCTCACACCTGTAATCCCAGCACTTTGGGAGGCTGAGGCGGACAGATCACTTGAGACCAGGAGTTTGAGATCAGCCTGACCAACATGGCAAAACCCCATCTCTACTAAAAATACAAAAACTAGCCAGGTGTGGTGGCACATGCCTATAGTCCCAGCTACTCAGGAAGCTGAGGCATGAGAATCACTTGAACCTTGGAGGTGGAGGTTGCAGTGAGCTGGGATCGTGCCACTGCACTCCAAGCCAGGGTGTCAGAGCAAGACTCTCCCCACCCCCCACCCCCCCAAAAAAAAAAAAAAAAAAGAAAAGAAATGTACCTGAAGTATTTAGGGGCTAAACAGTATACTCTGCAGTTTACTCTCAAATGGTTCAAATTATATGGATAGGTGGATGGGTGGAGGGATAATAGGTAAGTAGGCAGATAGATAAATAGCCAGACATAGAGATAGATGGGGAAAAAAAACTATTAAAGCAGTTGTGACAAAATATTAAAAACTGGTAAGTCTGGATGAAGTATATATGAGTTATTTGTACTGTTCTTACATCTTTTCTGTAAGTTTGAAATTACTTGAAAATTTAAAAACAATTACAATTAGAGGAGGAAGCACAGGGCTGTATTTTATACTGCAGTTTCTGAATGAACTCTGAATGATTACATCCAGATACTTACTAGGGCCACCAGGAAAAAACATGCTAGCCTTTGGACTAGGTGTGGCTGTGATAGACATGAGCCTGCTAACTACTGCTAGAAAAAATGGCTTTAACTCAACTAATCCAAAACCAAAATCATATTTTATGGATGACTGTTGCATGTCACCACCTTATAACTAAAAGTTGGATATAATAGTTTTGCTCATTGTTTCCTGGTGAACCTCATTGTTACCTTCTAAGAATGTCCACCAGGAAGCTACACATAGCTTATGTTATCTAGATACAAAATCCATTCCAATATATCTATTGGGTGTGGAGGAGACTGTTAGTGCTATCTGAAAATCCACGTGCTCCTCCATATTTTCTCAGTCCTGTGCACCTGGGTGGTGTCACGGGATTAATTCTTGCCAAAAGAACATAAACGGAAGTGATGTGTCACTTTTACTCTGAGGCAGTTGAGTGCAGATGTGCCTTCTTGTTCCACCTCTTCCCCTTTAGCTGAACCTGTAGAGGTCATGGGGTGAGGTGGCAGAACCATAAAATGAAAGCAGCTTGAATCCCTGAGTCACCACTTCAGGGAGAGTTCTCTGGAAAACCACCTGATCAGCACCAAACCTTACAGGATCAAGAAATGTTATTGCATTATTTATTGTGTTATATTGTTAAGATTTTAGGTTAATTCGTTCATTCAAGATAGCCATATCGACTTACCATTCCTCTTTCTCTTCCCTCTTGTTCCTTTTTCTTGTCTTTAAAAAACATTATTATTATCATTATTGTTATTATTATTATTATTTTCTTCTCTTCAGGCAGGGCACGGCCAGTGAGACCTATAAGGTTGGTACCAAGGAGGCACCCAGCAGGGTTAGGAAGTTGGTTACATACGGGGGTAATAAGCAAGTAAGTAAGCATATTGAAGATAATGAAAGCCAGGTTTATTATCTCGGTCAGAGAAGGGGGTTACAAATGTGGAAAGAAAAATAGACTGGAATGAACCCTGTGGTGTTGTGATTTGAAGATTTGAAATTGGAGACATCAGTGTGAACTCACGTGGTTTTTTGTTTTGTTTTGTTTTTTTCTTAGAGTCTCACTCTGTCACTCAGGCTGGAGTGCAATGGCGTGATCTCTGCTCACTGCAACATCTGCCTCCAGGGTTCAAGTGATTCTGCTGCCTCAGCCTCCTGAGAAGCTGGGATTACAGGTGCTTACCACCACACCCAGCTAATTTTTCTATTCTTGGTAGAGTCAGGGTTTCACCATGTTGGCCAGGCTGGTCTGGAGCTCCTGACCTCAAGCAAACCCCTGCCTCAGGCTCCCAAAGTGCTGGGATTACAGACGTGAGCCACTGTGCCCATTCAGAACTCATGGTTTTTAAAAGAAAAGTTAGATGATAGACAGAGATAGATAGATAGATAGATAGATAGATAGATAGATAGATAGATGATAGGATAGAGATGGATAGAGATAAATGGATGACAGATAAAGATAGATATAGATTGATGGATGATAGAGATAGATCAGATAGATAGAGATGAATGATAGAGATGGATAGAGATAAGTGGATGACAGAGATACAGATCAATGGATGACAGAGATAGATGATAGATAGATAGATAGATAGATAGATAGATAGATATGCATGATATACAGAGATGCACAGACAGAAATAAATAAATGAGGCTGGGCATGGTTGCTCACACCTGTAATCCCAGCACTTTGAGAGGCCGAGGTGGGCGGATCACCTGAGGTCAGGAGTTAGAGACCAGCCTGGCCAACATGGTGAAACCTTGTCTTTACTAAAATACAAAAATCTAGCCGGGCATAGTGGCAGGTGCCTGTAATCCCAGCTACTTGGAATCCTGGGGCAAGAGAATCGCTTGAACCCAGGAGGTGGAGGTTGCAGTGAGCTGGGATTGTGCCACATTGCACTCCAGCCTGGGTGACAAGAGCAAGACTCCATCTCAAAAGAAAAAAAAAAAAAAAAAGAAATTGGCCAGGCACGGTGGCTCATGCCTCTAATCTCAGCACTTTGGGAGGCCAAGGCAGGCAGATCACCTGAGGTCAGGAGTTTGAGACCAGTCTGACCAACATGGAAAAACCCTGTCTCTACTAAAAATACAAAATTAGCTGGGCATGTTGGCACATGCCTATAATCCCAGCTACTCGGGAGGCTGAGGCAGGAGAATCGCTTGAACCCGGGAGGCAGAGGTTGCGGTGAGCGGAGATTGTGCCATTGCCCTCCAGTCTGGGGAACAAGAGCAAAACTTTGTCTCAAAAAAAAACAAACAAACAAATGGATGACAGAGATAGATGATAGATATAGAGAGATGGATGATAGATAGAGATGATAGAGAAAGAGATGGCAATAGACAGAGATAGATAGATAGATAGATAGATAGATAGATAGATAGATGTAGAAGTAGAGGTGCACATTATACAATTGGCCCTCCACATCCATGGGTTCTGCATCCATGGGTTCAGCCAGCTACGGATCAAACATATTAGGAATAAAAAATAACAATACAACAATTTAAAAAAAACGCAAATAAAAAATACAGTATAACAACTATTTACATAGCATTTACATTGTAGTGTGTATTATAAGCGATCTAGAGATGATTAAAATATACCAGAGGATGTGTGTAGGTTATATGCAAATGCTATACCATTTTATGTAAGGCTCTTCTTGAGCATATGCAAATTTTGGTATCTGTGGGGCAGGAGAGTGGTGGGGGGCAGTCCTGGAACCAATCCCCCACTGATACGAGGGACAACTGTACATGCATTATGTATATGTGTATGTATATATATGTATATCCCCTGAAAGAGCCTAGAGGCAACAGCTTTGCAAAAGCAACGAGCATATTTTGCTCCCAGATCTTGGTTTATAGATGCTATTCTCCTCTAAAAGAGACAAGAGCACTTTGGAGAAATGGCTGATTCGCAAAAAGTATAAGCTTAGCTAGGAACATCTTGCTGTGCCAGGAAGTGAGGAAGTGGTTAAAAAGTGATGCGGGCCGGATGCAACAGCTCACGCCTGTAATCCCGGTGCTTTGGGAGGCCAAGGCAGGAGGATTGCTTGAGCCCAGGAGTTCAAGGCTGCTGTAGTGAGCTATGATCACACCACTGCACTCAGCCTGGGCAAGAGAGCAAGATTCTGTCTCCTAAAAAAAAAAATTTGTCAAAAGAATAAAGGAGGCCGGGCGCGGTGGCTCACGCTTGTAATCCCAGCGCTTTGGGAGGCCGAGGCGGGCGGATCACGAGGTCGGGAGATCGAGACCACGGTGAAACCCTGTCTCTACTAAAAAATACAAAAAATTAGCCGGGCGTGGTGGCGGGTGCCTGTGGTCCTAGCTACTCGGAGAGGCTGAGGCAGGAGAATGGCGTGAACCCGGGAGGCGGAGCTTGCAGTGAGCCGAGATTGCGCCACTGCACTCCAGCCTGGGCGACAGAGCAAGGCTCCGTCTCAAAAAAAAAAAAAAAAAAAAAAAAAGAATAAAGGATCAGATTAAAGGGGTGCCCACTGGCCAAATATGAAACAATATGAGCATCAAAGTAAATAATGTTAGTGTTAGATTATAACACTTAAATTAAGATTCATTAATCAATACTGATAAAAATAAATGAAAAATGAACTAAATAAATGTAGAGAAAGAAAGGCACTTCCTTACTTTTCCTGCATTTAGAAGTGGAATACCAACTTCTAAATGTAGAAGGACTGATGGAGTTAAAAAGTTACCACCTGGCAATCATTATAGTACTAGTTGATTCAGGCAAGAATCATTGATGGATGTAAAAATTAGTGGGTGAAAGTGTGCTGAGCAGAATACTTACATGGTCTCACAGTATCTCCCCATAAATTACTTATAAATAACACAGAAAAACAGTAACTTTACAATGAAGAAACCTGGCCGCCAACTCCTTGATCAAATGATCAATGTTCACCTCACCAGTAATAGAACAAATCAGTATCATGTACTTCTTGACATGATATGCCAAAAAGAACAAAGCATCCCTTCTATGATATTCTTGCCTAATGCATAACCTAAATCTGATCGTGGGAAAACATCAGAGAAACCCAAATTGAGTAACATTCTCCCAAATAAATGTCCCGTACGCTTCAAAAATGCCAAGGTCATGAGTGGCAAAGAAAGATTAGAAGAACTGCTTCAGACTGAAGAAGGGTAAAGGGACATGAAAATCAACACTACGTGTGTTCCTGGATAATAGACTAAAATAAGAAGTAATTTTGTCTTGTTTTGATTTGTTTTTGCCATAAAGGACTTTATAGGGAAATTTGGAGGATTTGGTAGCATTATATCCATGTTAATCTTGATGTTGATGGTTGTGCTTGGTCCTTTAGGAAAGTATTTAAGGGTTATGCCACGTCATGTATTTAACTTAACTCTCAAATGATTCAGGAAAAATATGTATATGTGTGTGTATGTGTGTAGGTATACATTTTTTATATGTGTACAATCTGTATATCTATATATGGGTATATATATATCTCTGTGTGTATATATATGTGTATATATTTATTATAAATATGTATATAGATGGAAGATAGAGAGAAGAGAGAGAGGGAAAGACAGAGAGAGAGAGAATGATAAAGCAAATATAGTAATATGTTAACATCAGGGAAGCTGGGTGAAGGGTTACAGAAATTCTTTTTACTATTCCTGCATCTTTTCTGTAGCACTGAAATTACTTCAAGCCAGGTGTGGTAGTGGATGCCTGTAACCCCAGCTATTCGGGAGGCTGAGGCAGGAGAATCGTTTGAACCCAGGGAGGTGGAGGAGGCAGAGGTTGTGGTGAGCCGAGATCACGCCACTCTACTCCAGCCTGGATGATAGAGTGAGACTCCACGTCAATAAAAATAAAAATAAAAGCCAGGTGCGGTGGCTCACGCTTGTAATCCCAGCACTTTGGGAGGCCGAGGCGGGCGGATCACGAGGTCGGGAGATCGAGACCACGGTGAAACCCCATCTCTACTAAAAACACAAAAAATTAGCCGGGCGTGGTGGCGGGCGCCTGTAGTCCCAGCTACTCGGAGAGGCTGAGGCAGGAGAATGGCGTGAACCCGGGAGGCGGAGCTTGCAGTGAGCCGAGATCGCGCCACCGCACTCCAGCCTGGGTGACAGAGCAAGACTCCGTCTCAAAAAAAAAAAAAATAATAGTAATAAATAAAAATAAAAATAAATAAATAAATGAAACCCTAAAATATGAAAAATAAAAGATTGAGAATTTTCCCACTAAGGATGAAAGCTGATCCTATGGGAGTAAAGGAGATTACTGGGAAGAGAATGTAAAAAAAGAGAGGTCAAAGAGAACTTTGAAAATATTCACAGTACTCTCAACTAGATGTTCAGTAAATATTAAGTAATTTTAAATAGATAGCCCAGGTTAACCTGGCTAATACATTGGGTTTTTAATTATTGAAACCTAAAGACTGTCTTGCTTCTATTTTTCCTAGACGTATTTACATATTTTAATAATCATGCTACAATAAACATCTTAACAGTCAAAACATGTCTCTAAGTTCTTTTCCAATTACCCTGGAACCACTGTCATAAAGCAAACTCCCAAATCTTTCAACAAAAAAAATTTTTTTTTTTTTGAGACAGCATCTCGCTCTGATAGTGCAGTGGTGCTATCTTAGCTTACTGCAACCTCCACCTCCTGAGTTCAAGTGATTCTCCTGCCTCAGCCTCCCAAGTAGCTGGGACTACAGGCGCATGCCACCACGCCTGGCTAATTTTTTGTATTTTTAGTAGAGACAGTGTTTCACTGTGTTAGCCAGGATGGTCTTGATCTCCTGACCTCGTGATCTGCCCGCCTAGCCTCCTAACGTGCTGGGATTACAAGTGTGAGTCACTGCGCCTGGCCCTCATCAAATTTTTCAAGATATGTGGCATTACCTTGCCTTGTTTCTGATTTACTTTTTTCAGTGATATTTCTTTTCCTTTTTTTTTTTTTTTTTTTTTTTTTAGACTGAGTTTTGCTCTTGTTGCCCAGGCTGGAGTACAGTGGCATGGTCTTGGCTAACTGCAACCTCCGCTTCCCAGGCTCAAGCGATTCTCCTGCCTCAGCCTTGTGAGTAGCTTGGATTATAGGCACCTGCCACCACACCCGGCTAATTTTTGTATTTTTAGTAGAGACAGTGTTTCACCATGTTGACTAGGCTGCTCTTGAACTCCTGACCTCAGATGATCCACCCACCTCAGCCTCCCAAAGTGCTAGGATTACAGGCATGAGCCACCACACCCGGCCAGGTATTTCTTTTTCTTTTTCTATTTTTTTTTTTTTGAGATGGAGTCTCACTGTTGTACAGGTGGGAGTACGGTAGTGAGATCTCGGCTCACTGCAACCTCCACCTTCCTGGCTCAAGTGATTCTCCTTCCTCAGCCTCTCAAGTAGCTGGGACCACAAACGCACACCACCATGCCTGGGTAATTTTTTTCGTATTTTTTTGGTAGAGACGGGGTTTCACCATGTTGGCCAGGCTGGTCTCAAGCTCCTTAAGTGATCCACCAGCCTCAGCCTTACAAAGTGCTGGGATTATAGGCATGAGGCATCGCACCCGGCCGATTTCTTTTTTCTAAACTGAGCACTTTTTATATTTATGGCAAACTGGGTAATTTAAACTGCTGTCTCGTTTTACAGGAGAGACACCCCTCTCAAGTTCGTTCCACATGCTATGTCACTCATGCTGATCTTGGAATTCCTTAGATCTATTGGTTTCAAAACATGGTTGATTATAAGATCTGGGATTTTTGCCTGGGGATCTTTTATTTTTTTTAATTTTTATTTTTCCGAAATGGAGTATGGAGTCTTGCTCTTGTCGCCAAGGCTGGAGTGCAATGATGTCTCAGCTCACTACAACTTTCGCCTCCCAGGTTCAAGTGATTCTTCTGCCTCAGCCTCCCAAGTAGCTGGGATTACAGGCACGCACAACCGTGCCTGGCTAATTTTTGTATTTTTAGTAAAGGCAGGGTTTCACCATGTTGGCCAGGCTGGTCTTGAACTCCTGACCTCAGGTGATCCACCTGCCTCAGCCTCCCAAAGAGCTGGAATTACAGGCGTGAGCCACCACGTCCAGCTTTGCCTGGGGATCTTTTTTTTTTTTTTTTGAGACGGAGTCTCGCTCTGTCGCCCAGGCTGGAGTGCAGTGGCGCAATCTCGGCTCACTGCAAGCTCCGCCTCCCGGGTTCACGCCATTCTCCTGCCTCAGCCTCTCCGAGTAGCTGGGACTACAGGCGCTCGCCACCACGCCCGGCTAATTTTTTGTTTGTATTTTTAGTAGAGACGGGGTTTCACCGTGGTCTCGATCTCCTGACCTCGTGATCCGCCCGCCTCGGCCTCCCAAAGTGCTGGGATTACAAGCGTGAGCCACCGCGCCCGGCCTTGTTTTGTTTTTTAAGTGACTACTAGATACTGTGATTCACTTAAGTGAAGCGAACTGAAGCCCGTGGTCAAGGAGAGACACCTGAAGGTGAAGGGACAAAGCGAGCAGGATAAGAGCCCGAGCCCGACCCCTCTCAAAAAATATAGACCCAGAACGCGCGCCTGCGCAGAACGAATCCTCCTGTGCACAAGCCGGGCGGAAGAGCTGGGGCGGGCAGGGGCGGGAATAAGGTTGCTAGGAGAACGCGATGACGCTACGGTCTCGGCGCTCTTCTCCACCAATGGGCGACGCGTACTTCCACTGACGCGCTGTGTGCGTCACGCCGACGACGCGCGAAGGGCACACATTTTAGGGCCCGGAGGACGTTCGGCCTCTGTGAGTCGCAACCTTTCCAAGGGAGTGGTTGTGTGAGCGCCATCTTAGGGAGTGAGTGTGGCCGGGCCTTCCCCTGTGGCGGGTGCGGGGAGCAGAGCCCAGAGCCCCTGTGGGGCCGCTGCTTTGGCAGTGGGCCCAGTTGGTAGCCTCTTTCGAAGGCCGCCGTGACCTCTTCAAGGGCGTGGAGGCGGGAAGGAAAAGGCCCCAGTTGGGGTTCCAGGGCACCGGTAACGTTAACCGGCGCCTTGCCTGTCCTCTAACCGTCGCTCCGTCTTCCCCTAGAAAGATGTTCTCGTCCGTGGCGCACCTGGCGCGGGCGAACCCCTTCAACACGCCACATCTGCAGCTGGTGCACGATGGCCTCGGGGACCTCCCCAGCAGCCCCCCAGGGCCCACGGGCCAGCCCCGCCGCCCTCGCAACCTGGCAGCCGCAGCCGTGGAAGGTGAGATCAGACCCTGCCCAATACAGTCGTGTGGTCTACTCGTGGTCCGCCCAGCCTTTGAGGCCTGGACCAGGCTTGGAGGACAGGGAAGGACGAGTCCAGCCCGCTGCACCGTAGGACGGCGCCCAGTTGCTTGCCCTGGGATATCGGCCTTTTCCGCCGTAGGCGGGTGTCAGATCCTTGGCCTTCCCTCAAGGGCGTGGAAGGGCTGAGGCTCTGTGTCCCTTCGTGACCTCCATGTCCCCGAGGGAAGAGAGGCCGTGACTAGCTCCTTCTCTGCCGTGAGCTCGCTTGGTCAGCCAACTAAGTATTGGGTAAAGTCTCCTTCCGAAACTACTGACCACCCACAGTTCTACTAACTATATTACCTGTCCTTTGATTTGCCCTTAGTTTTCATAAAAATAGTCCTTTCCTAAGTTTTATATTCGTCGACGCCAGGTCAGTCATTTTTGCACTTAATTGTATATGAGATAACTAGATGTCCTGTTTTCATGCGACTGGAGGAGGCAGCTTGCAGCCCTACATAGGCAATAGAAAGGAGATAATTGAGTGGGCATCCCTTTGGTGTGATTATCTCTTGGGATTCTTCTTGGTGGTTGGGCCCAGCTTTAATTTAGTTGTGTGTGTTTTAAATCCTAGTGAAGTATGTACATACAGAGAAACCTGAAAACTGAATTGTAGGAGTCCTAAGAATGTTATCTACCTTGTGCCTGTAAAATCGAAAGATTTCTTTCTTTAAATCATTCATGTGCTTCTGTTATGTCTTTAGTATGGATAAAGAGTCCTTACTTAACACTATCTGTCGTTCAGTTTAAAAGTTAAAGCTAACATTATTTGTGTATTAAATGTATTTGACTGCAGGAATTGATGCGTATCAGTTTTTATGTTATAGGAGCTCTTAAGTGGGGATAGTATTGGTTAGTGGCTAGGATAAACTTTGAAGTTGTTTGCAAGCCTTTTACATGTCGAGTGATCTTTCTGAGTTTCATTTGTGCTCTGAAGTGTGCTCTTACCAGTGGTTAATAATTTGAAGTTTGACTTTAATTGTAAAAGCCGTTAATGTAAAAAACTTTAAAAAAAATTAATACGGCAGAATACGAGCTATTAATAGTATCAGATACAGAACCCTCATAATTTTTAAATGATCTGATTTTGGCAGTGAATATTTTTTTTAAGCCACTTAATTGTGGCCAAAGCTATTCAGCTGTGATAATAGTATTTCACAGGGAAACATTTTCTTTCATTCCAGTGGCCTTAGTCATCTCTGAAGAAATACTTACTTGATTCTTTTTTTTTTCCAATCAAACAGAGCAGTATAGCTGTGACTATGGATCTGGCAGATTCTTTATCCTTTGTGGACTTGGAGGAATTATTAGCTGTGGCACAACACATACAGCATTGGTTCCTCTAGATCTGGTTAAATGCAGAATGCAGGTTTGTTTTGCATGCTGGACTAGAGCATATTGAAGCATGACTGACTGTTAAGTTATAAGATGTAGTCATCTACTAACAAGCTGTGTGGAAACCTAACTGTCCAGGAGGTAAGTTTATGACCAGTAACATGAGTTTTATATTAAAATGCATGGTGTGTCTTCTCTTACTACAGAGTACAGTTGTGAATTTGGCTCCGCGAAGTATTATGCACTGTGTGGCTTTGGTGGGGTCTTAAGTTGTGGTCTGACACACACTGCTGTGGTTCCCCTGGATTTAGTGAAATGCCGTATGCAGGTTTGTATTGAGATGACAGCATTGAAAGTATCTTTCATGTGACTTAGCTCTAAATAAAATCTTAAAGCACTTCACAAATGAGAATTTGAAGATATCACAACTGCTAGAAACTTCAGTAGGAAACCAAACTAGAATTTCTTTAAATTGTGGGCTTTATTTTGACTAGTGTTTTAAATCCAACAAATGCCTCTATTGTTTGAGTAAATTATTCACTCTTAGACTCTGGCTGTAAATGGCTCTTTGCTGCTGCTCTTCACTTTTGGCCAGAGTTCTTCAAGCTTACTAGTGCCCCAAATAGTCATTTTACAAGCACCTATGTGTTGGAGTGGGTAAACAAGTCTGTGTGTTATGTGAAGTAACGATGTCCTTTATCTACTAATAAGACCAAGGCAAAGAGTACATGTAGATTTATTTAAAGTGCTTTTTTTTTTTTTTTTTGTCCTTGAGACAGAGTCTCGCTCTGTCACCCAGGCTGGAGTGCAGTGGTGCAATCTCGGCTCACTGCAAGCTCTGCCTCCTGGGTTCACGCCATTCTCCTGCCTCAGCCTCCCAAGTAGCTGGGACTACAGGCACCCGCCACCACACCTGGCTAATTTTTTGTATTTTTAGTAGAGACAGGGTTTCACTGTGTTAGCCAGGACGGTCTCGATTTCCTGACATTGTGATCTGCCCTCCTCGGCCTCCCAAAGTGCTGGGATTACAGGCGTGAGCCACCACGCCCGGCCTAAAGTGCTCTTAATATCTTAGTATGAAAATTTTGTCAGATTAGCCTCTTGTATATTTACATAACATTTTTAAATAATTTGAATATCTTTTAATTAAGATTATTGAAACAAAAACAAGACATCAAAAATTTATTTGTTCCAAACAGGATTAGAAGTCTACTTACCTAAAAGAGAAATGAATTTGAAATATTAGGAGGGAGAGGAAGGTGATGTATACCATCCCTTCTAGTACTGGCAGAAATAGTGAGATAAGCTTTTTTACCCCCCCATTAGCTAATGTAATGGATATGAAATGTACCTTTGCTAAAACATGTTATGCATGTCTCTTGAAGTGAATTTAGTTTATGTGCTTTTTTTTTTTTTTAACTTGTCTTTAGTTTGTTTAGTGTTCACAAAACTTTATGCTATAAGCTACTTAAAGAACTAGCATATGTTAGGAATACAGTTATATCTATTATCTAGACAGGAGCTTTTAAAAAGTAGGAGGTGGGCCAGGCATGGTTGCCCACACCTGGAATGCCAGCATTTTGGGTAGCCGAAGCGGGTGGGTCACCTGAGGTCAGGAGCTCGAGATCAGAACTCAATCTAGCCAGCATGGTGAAACCCCATCTCTACTAAAAATACAAAAATTAGCTGGGCATGGTGGTGCGCCTGTAGTCGCAGCTACTCGGGAGGCTGAGGCAGGAGAATCGCTTGAACCTGGGAGGTGGAGGTTGCAGTGAGCTGAGCTCACACCATGGCACTCCATCCTGGGCTACAGAGCAAGACTCAAAAAACAAAACAAAAAAAACAAAGTAGTAGGAGTCGGGTGGTAAGAAATCTCTGAAGAATCAGTTTTGTTACGTATTTTTGTTGAAATTTTACCCTCTTAACTATCACTCCAAGACTTAAGTTTGACACAGAAAGCTAGACCTTAATGTACTAAAGTTTCTATTTATAAAAGTAATCAAATGAACAATAATAAACAGTTATAAGCATAAACTAATAAAAGTTATATGAATGTAGTTCCTCACTCAAAATATCTTAATATTTTCAGATGTCAGTTGACCTTGGATAACTGAAGCCACAGAAAATGAACCCTTGGATAAGGGAGAGCTACTGTGCTACTGTATTTCTTTTTTTTTTTGTTTTGTTTTTTGAAATGGAGTCTTGCTCTGCGGCCCAGGCTGGAGTGTAATGGTGCCATCGTGGCTCACTGCAACCTCCGCCTCCCAGGCTCCAGTGATTGGCCTGTCTCACCCTCTCGAGTAGCTGGGTGCACGCCACCATGCCCGGCTAATTTTTTGTATTTTAGTAGAGACGGGGTTTCACTGTGTTGCCCAGGCTGGTCTTGAACTCCTGAGCTCAGGTAATCCACCTGCCTCGGCTTCCCAAAGTGCTGGGATTACAGATGTGAGCCACCGTGCCTGGCAGGAACTACTGTAGTTACCTTTTGTGTAGTTGCTGAAATTTATTATGGAACCCGAACAAAAATAATCATGAGATTAAATTTTTATATTAGCTGTTTGGTGCATTTAATTTTTTTTTCTTGTTTTAAATAAAGGTGGACCCCCAAAAGTACAAGGGCATATTTAACGGATTCTCAGTTACACTTAAAGAGGATGGTGTTCGTGGTTTGGCTAAAGGATGGGCTCCGACTTTCCTTGGCTACTCCATGCAGGGACTCTGCAAGTTTGGCTTTTATGAAGTCTTTAAAGTCTTGTATAGCAACATGCTTGGAGAGGTATGTCATTAACTTTAAAACTGAACGTTCCGAGTGTTTAAGACTTTCTGAGTGTTCGTAGATTTTTGTCTGTCCTGCCTTATTTTAGCACTGAAGAAAACGGTCCTACAAAGTGAGCAACTTGTTTTAAATCGTAAGCCTGTGTCAGCAGAGACAGGTTGAGAAATAAAATGTATTTCATTAAATTACAATTCTCCTTTTAATATACTATCTGGTTTTCTAAGTAAGTTGGATTTTGAGTTTTTTAGAGAAGGGCTCTGGGACTCCTTTGCGTAGTTCCAGGGCTAACTACATGGCATCTAGATATTTTTTGAACATTCACATTGTTCACATAGTTATGTGTTTTGTTAATGAGGTTATGAGAGACCACATATATATTCCATATCGTGTTACTTTATAAAATGTCTGAAGCTTAGTTGTTTTCTAGAACTGTCACTTCAATTGAAAACCAACACAACAGCAATTCACGTCCCTTCCTTGTGTTTTGGATTTTAGGAGAATACTTATCTCTGGCGCACATCACTGTATTTGGCTGCCTCTGCCAGTGCTGAATTCTTTGCTGACATTGCCCTGGCTCCTATGGAAGCTGCTAAGGTTCGAATTCAAACCCAGCCAGGTTATGCCAACACTTTGAGGGATGCAGCTCCCAAAATGTATAAGGAAGAAGGCCTAAAAGCGTAAGTAAACACTTTAAAATTTATACTATGAAAGTACTTATTTTAAGTGAACTTCATTTTTTTGTTGTTTTTTTGAGACAGAGTCTTGCTCTGTCACCCAGGCTAGAGTGCAGTGGCGCGATCTCGGCTCACCGCAAGCTCCGCCTCCCAGGTTCACGCCATTCTCCTGCCTCAGCCTCCCAAGTAGCTGGGACTACAGGCGCCCGCCACCACGCCTGGCTAATTTTTTGTATTTTTTAGTAGAGACAGGGTTTCACCATGGCCTCCATCTCCTGACCTCATGATCCGTCCACCTTGACCTCCCAAAGTGCCGGGATTACAGGTGTGAACCACCACACCTGGCTTTTTTTTTGAGATGGAGTTTTGCTCTTGTTGTCCAGGCTGGAGTGCAATGGCACTATCTCGGCTCACCGCAACCTCCGCCTCCCAGGTTCAAGTGATTCTCCTGCCTCAGCCTGCTGAATAGCTGGGATTACAGGCATGCAACACCACGCCTGGCTAATTTTGTATTTTTAGTAGAGACTCTAAAAATACAGAGGTCAGGCTGGTCTCGAGCTCCTGACCTCAGGTGATCCACCCGCCTCGGCCTCCCAAAGTGCTGGGATTATAGGCGTGAGACACTGCGTCCGGCTGTGAACTTCATTTTTTAGTATTAAGCCTACCAGACTTTTTAAAAAGACTATTATAATATTTAATGTCTATTTACCTGTATGTAGAACATAAACTTGAGAGGTAAAGATAAGTTAATACATGATTTGAGCCCTGGACTGAAGTTTTTTTTTTTTTCCCCTAGAGTAAGGACCATTTGTCAGTCTGCAAATGACTTGATATTTGGCCTAAACATTTACTATTAACTTTTAGTGGGAGGCTTGTGAGTATCCTTGTGATCTATTCACAGCTAAGAATTTCCATGACCACAACATGCTTCCTTAGATCCACCTTTGTGGATGAATCTTGAACTGAGTTCCACTTGTAAACTTCTTATTTCTTGTGGTTCCAGTCAAAGAAACATCCAGCAACTTTTTTGGTTGTATAGTCAAAGGTGCTTGAGTCATTGGCATGTAAGAGAAATATACCTGCATGTTAGTCTAACGTTCTGATAGAAATGACATGCATTTATGCTGCCATTTGTTACTATCAGGACTCGACTCGTGTGCGGACATTTCTGTTAATAATGGCAGTCTCTGATAGATGAGTATATGCAACTGTGTAAAACAAGTCTCTTGATTTCCTAGATTCTACAAGGGGGTTGCTCCTCTCTGGATGAGACAGATACCATACACCATGATGAAGTTCGCCTGCTTTGAACGTACTGTTGAAGCACTGTACAAGTTTGTGGTTCCTAAGCCCCGCAGTGAATGTTCAAAGCCAGAGCAGCTGGTTGTAACATTTGTAGCAGGTTACATAGGTATGAATTACTTAGAACACACTTGTCTGAAATTATGAACAAATAATCATTTCCATTATTGGTGTTTTTTGAGAGGGAAAAATATTCCAAAAGTTATAAAGCAGTGTTTTTGTTTTTTTGGTTTCCCTGAGGCATAGTCTCGCTCTGTTGCCCAGGCTGGAGTGCAGTGGCGTGATAATAGCTCACTGCAACCTCCTCCTCCTGGGTTCAAGTGATTCTTCTGCCTCAGCCTCCCAAGTAGCTGGGACAGGCATGCACCGCCATGCCCGGCTGATTTTTGTTTTTGTTTTTTGTTTTTTTTGAGACGGAGTTTTACCCTTGTTGTCCAGGCTGGAGTGCAATGGTGCAATCTTGGCTCACTGCAGCCTCTGCCTTCTCGGTTCAAGCGATTCTCCTGTCTCAGCCTCCTGAGTAGCTGGGATTACAGGCGTCTGCCACTATGCCCGGCTAATTTTTAGTATTTTTAGTAGAGATGGGGTTTCACCATGTTGGCCAGGCTGGTCTCAAACTCCTGGCCCCAGGTGATCCGCCCGCCTCGGCCTCCCAAAGTGCTGGGATTACAGGTGTGAGCCACTGCGCCTGGCCTGATTTTTGTATTTTTAGTAGAGATGCAGTTTCACCATGTTGACCGGGCTGGTCTCAAACTCCTGACCTCAAGTGATGTGCCCGGCCTATAAAGCAGTTTTATCTTCCCATAACATTCTATATGCTTTTTAGGATTCATAAATACTTGCTAACTAGTTCCTGAAAGGGTTGTTTTATGGGATGTCATTATTAGGCTTGGGAATGTGTTGATCTTACTGTTGCACCATTTTTTTGTTGTTGTTTATTAAGAATTTTATACAGAAAGTGTTGAGTAAAATCTGAAAAACTTAAAAGATTGTTCCGTTTTACATAGGATAGACAGTTTGATAACGACCCGTGTCACCCTGAGTCCGATTTTTATTTTAGAACTAGAAAAATATTATTTTAAAGTCATAAAAATGATTATTGGCTCTGTGAAGTTTTATTTTTAACTGGCACTGTATGGGATCCTTTATCTTTTTTCAGCTGGAGTCTTTTGTGCAATTGTTTCTCACCCTGCTGATTCTGTGGTATCTGTGTTGAATAAAGAAAAAGGTAGCAGTGCTTCTCAGGTCCTCAAGAGACTTGGATTTAAAGGTAGGATGATGTTTTTTTCTTGAAAGAAAGAACAACAGTTTTGGATATGTTGCATTTTTTTCATTTGCGTTTCCTGTTTGAACCAGGTGTGTGGAAAGGACTGTTTGCCCGTATCATCATGATTGGTACCCTGACTGCACTACAGTGGTTTATCTATGACTCCGTGAAGGTCTACTTCAGGCTCCCTCGCCCTCCTCCACCTGAGATGCCAGAGTCTCTGAAGAAGAAGCTTGGGTTAACTCAGTAGATCGATCAAAGCAAATGTGGACTGAATCTGCTTGTTGATCAGTGTTGAAGAAAGTGCAAAAGGAACTTTTATATATTTGACAGTGTAGGAAATTGTCTATTCCTGATATAATTACTGTAGTACTCTTGCTTAAGGCAAGAGTTTCAAATTTACTGTTGAAATAAACCCAACTCTTCATGATTTGCCTGTGACTTATTTTAAAAACTTTTTAAAAAAAGATTTAGCTTTAAAATAGTTGGAAAGAATGAAGTATAAGTTAAGGAAAAAATACAAAACTGACCATTGTTGGTTGAATATTCCAGTTGCTATTCAGAAATTGTCATGTCTCAAGTTTTATCACACAGAGTTCCTGTATTTCTAGGGAAGCAGACTTTAAATTTCTAAAAACTTGATTTAATTATAGTTAAATATGTGTAGTCATTTGTGGTTATTTTGGCAAGTAAATGTCAGTGTATACTTAAATTTTTGCAGCATGTACTACACTTTTTTTATGTTGGTGAGTTTGCTATTCCTTATTTGTAAGACAAGGCAACCCAAATTAGGCTGATTCTTAGAATGATAGTAAAGGACCCAAGTGATTGAAAGCTGAAAACAATTTTCAGGTACACTAATTGTCTTTACACAGATCTGACTTTTTTTTTGGTTTGTTTGAGACGGAGTTTCACTCTTGTTGCCCAGACTGGAGTGCAGTGTCACGATCTTGCCTCACTGCAACCTCTGCCTCCCAGGTTCAAGCGATTGTTCTGCCTCAGCCTCCCGAGTAGCTGGGATTTCAGGCATGCGCCACCACGTCCAGCTAATTTTGTATTTTTAGTAGAGGCTGGGGTTTCCCTGTGTTGGTCAGGCTGGTCTCAAACTTGCAACCTCAGGTGATCGGCTTGCCTCAGCCTCCCAAAGTGCTGGGATTATAGGCGTGAGCCACCGCGCCTGGCTCTGACTTTTTAAATTACAGAAAATTAAACTATTTGCAGTGTGGTATTTTAAGAAAGGTACTGCTTGACAGCTGAACTACATGAATGCCACTGGGGAAAAAGCATTCCATCATACTCAGATAGGAGATTGGATTGTAGGTTTAAGCCCATTTTTAAAGAGCTCCTAGAAAGTGAATTAGTTTTTGTGTTTAGATTGCCCTTAAGTTTGATTAGGAAGTATATAAAAGTTCAATCTTTTGTAATGACAGCCCACCACTGGAAAAAAAAACCAAAAACCTAGTATAATATAGAACATGCTGTTTTTCAAACACTAGATTTTACCTAGAGTCCTTATGTGTAATACGTGGGTTGGTTATCAGTCCCTGCATAAAGCGTACAGATGGCCTGGAGAGAAAAACTTTTTCAGAGATTGGAGAGAAATGTTACTACAAACTCAGTAAGGTCAGTGAACTCAATTTAGAAGCCAGTGCAGCTAGTTGCATGTTAACTTTTTTTTTTTTTTTTTTTTTTTTTGAGACAGTCTTGCTCTGTTGCCCAGGCTGGAGTGCAGTGGCGCAATCTCGGCTCACTGCAAGCTCCACCTCCCGGGTTCACGCCATTCTCCTGCCTCAGCCTCTCTGAGTAGCTGGGACTACAGGCGCCCGCCACCACGCCCGGCTAATTTTTTGTATTTTTAGTAGAGACGGGGTTTCACTGTGGTCTCGATCTCCTGACCTCGTGATCCGCCTGCCTCGGCCTCCCAAAGTGCTGGGATTACAAGCGTGAGCCACTGCGCCCGGCCTGAGACCACTCTGGGCAGTATAGGCAGACTTCATCTCTACAAAAAAAAAAAAAAAAAAAAAAAAAAAAAAAGTAGTTGGGGTTGGTGGTGAATTCATGTAGTCCTAGCTACTCAGGAGGCTGAGTGGGAGGATTGCTTGAGGTCAGGAGACAAGAGGCTGCAATGAGGCATGATCATGCCACTGCACTCCAGCTTGGGCGACAAAATGAGACCCTGTCTCAAAACAACAACAACAAGAACAAACACACAGAATTCATAAACTCTTATTTTTGGGGTGACCAGCTCTGTGGATCTGGATATTCTTCACGCTAGGCATTTGAAACTGGGGCTAATGCTGTGTAGGTTTACTTTAGGTTATTATATTGTACTTAAAAACATTTATTGATGAGAGATTACACA
Source organism: Nomascus leucogenys (assembly GCF_006542625.1). Taxonomy (NCBI): domain Eukaryota; kingdom Metazoa; phylum Chordata; class Mammalia; order Primates; family Hylobatidae; genus Nomascus; species Nomascus leucogenys. The sequence goes on along the minus strand of NC_044390.1, from coordinate 6,892,213 downwards.
TATAAACACAAATATTTCAAGTGTATACTGTAATGCCAGAACTCTGGGAGGCCAAAGCAGAAGAATCACTTGAACCCAGGAGTTCAAGACCAGCCTGGGCAACATACGGAGATTCCATCTCTACCAAAAAAAAGAAAAAAAGAAATTAGCCAGGCATGGTGGCTTGAGACTGTAGTCCCAGCTACTCAGGAAGCTGAGGTGGAAGGATCATTTGAGTCCAGGAGGTCAAGGCTGCTGTGAGCCATGATCACACCACCGCACTCCAGCCTGGGTGACAGAGTGAGAACCTGTCTCAAAAATAAAAAGAAAATAAAAATTTAAAAAGTGTACACTTTGATGAGTTTTGACATACATCTATCACAATGAAGATAATAAACATCCTTCACTCCTTTTCCTTGTGGCTTTTTGTAATCTATACCTGTCTCCATCTCTATCCACAGTTGTGATGGATAATTTTGTTTCAACCTGCCTGGGCTAAGGGATGCCCAGATAGCTGGTAAAACATTATTTCTGGGTGTGTCTGTGACAGTGTTTCCAGAAGAGCTTAGCATTTGACTTGGTAGACTGCATAAAGAAGATCACTCTCATTAATGTGGGTGAGCATCATCCCATCCATTGAGGGCCTGGATAGAACAAAAAGGCAGAAGGGTGAATTTGCTACTTTTTGAACTGGGACATCTGTCTTCTCCTGCCTTCAGACATCAGTGTTCCTGGTTTTGGGCCTTTGATCTTGCACCAGGACTTAACGCCATCACTTCCTTTGGTTGTCAGGCCTTCAGACTCACTCTGAATTAAACCACTGGCTTTCCTAGTTTTCCAGTTTGCAGATGAAAGATTGTGGGATTCTTGGCCTCCATAATCATGTGAGCCAATTCCTAGAATCAATCAATTATCTATCTATCTATCATCTATCTATCTATCTATCATCTATCTATCATCTATCATCTATCTATCTGTCTAATCTATCCACCCATCCATCCACCACCCACCTACCTACTACCTACCTACCTATCAATCATCTGTGTATCCATCCATCCTATTGGCTGTTTCTCTGGAGAATCCTAATGCAACAGGCAACCACAGATCTACTTTCTGTCACTTTAGATTACTTTGCATTTTCTAAAGTTTTATGTAATTGGAATTGATAAAACTTTTGCCAGTGCTGTTAGAGCCGCCTTTTTTTTTCCCCCCGAGATGTAGTCTTGCTGTGTCTCCCAGTCTCCCAGGCTGGAGTGCAATGGTGCGATCTCTGATCACTGCAACCTTTGCCTCCTGGGTTCAAGCGATTCTCCTGCCTCAGCTTCCCAAGTAGCTGGGATTACAGGTGCCCACCACCTTGCCCGGCTAATTTTTGTATTTTTAATAGAGACGTGGTTTCACCATGTTGGCCAGGCTGGTCTCGAACTCCTGACCTCAGGTGTTACACCCTCCTCGGCCTCCCAAAGTGCTGGGATTACAGGTGTGAGCCACGGTGCCCGGACTTAGAGCCTCCTTCTCTAGTTGGCTACTTCTGGTCACATCATCATCACACATGAGTTGTGTTGCTTTGAGGCAGAGTCTGTCTAAGGCTTGGCAAGCCCCCTTCAATCTACACCCTCCCCCACAACCCTTGCTCTAGAAGCCACTTTCTAACCATTTTTATTAAGTAACTTACTTGCTATGGCCTGAATGTGTCTCCCCAAAATTCATACATTGAAATCCAATGTGAGACATCTGGGAGGTGATTAGGTCATAAGGTAGGAGTCTTCATGGACAGGATTAGTGCCCTTATAAAAGAGGCCCCAGATTGCTGCTTGCCCTTCCACCACGTGAGGACACAGCTAGAAGGTGCTATGAACCAGGAAGTGGCCCCACACTAGACACTGAAACTGCCAGCACCTTGATCTCAGACTTTCCAGCCTCACTGTTCTAGTGAGAAATAAATTTGTTAGTGACAGGCTACCTAAAGCTCTTGCTATACTGTATACACCAGCCCAAATAGACCGAGACACTACTGTTCCTTTCCCTGTTTCCTAAAGCCATGAAGGACCTAGACAGGCTTATTTTTTTTTCCCCTGCAGCTCACTGTCTGTGACCTTTCTAGTTTCTCTTCCTCTAACTGGATAATGAATGCCGCAGCCCTGTCCCCTGAGGGGTAGTTCTTCAGTTAGGTCCCCAAACACATATGCTGGGCTCCCTGGCAGCCAGAGAGGGCAAGTGGGGATTCAGATCCTGCCCCTTTGAGATCTTCCCATGCTACTAGCACATTCTGCTTCTCCTATGTGTGTGTGTGTGTGTGTGTGTGTAACAACATGTATGTCAGAAGGATGGATAAAGTTCTTGCTATATAAAGTTGCAAAAATAGGTTTTAGCATATTTATTTTGGAAAATCAACCTGTTTAAAAGTTTTATTTTTACTGTACAAAATAGGATTAAATATAAAATGACTTTTACTCCAAAATATCATTACTTCTGATTTACCAGTCTTCTCATGAGAGGTCCCATTAAAAAAATCACCTTAGTCTAATCTCAATAATGTCAAACTAATTCATATCTGAAATTGTGCTATTTCATCTTTAATATCCTTAATCTCAGCTTGGACTATTGTTAAATTAGATATTTTTTCATTTAAGAAAGCAATTTCTTTCTCTCTTTGTAGTAAGTCGGTAACCAATCTCCCAATGCGTAGTGTTAAATCATTTACTAATGGTTCTAAACGGGAAAAGTCCTTCTTTAGATTATACACCTTTGGTTTTAGATCATTTGCAAAAGTCACTGTCTTCAGAACTTTGGCTCTGTCACTTTCTAAGCTTAGAAATCTATCTGTATGTTTGTCGAAGTCACTCTTTAGTTCAGTTAGTGTCTTCTTAACAGAGTTAATTCTTTGTGAATTTTCAGATGCTGTCTTTCGGAGCATTGCTGTTCGATCAATACTACTTGAAAGAAGATCACCTATGTTTTTTACTGTATTTCTTTCTACTTTTTCTATTTTATTTTCTAATTCTTGCACAGAATCTGTCAATGATATTACATCAGTTACTAAACCTGAAATCCGTCGTATATCTGTTTTTACACTTGTAATCTTGAGACCAACATCTTTTGCCATGGAAGTTGTACTTTGGTCTACTTTTGTAATGTCTTGAGAAAGCGTTGTCAGATTGTTTTTCAGTATATCCTGTTTTTCAGTTATCCTATTGGACCAAGTTTTTACCTCATTAATTTCTTCCTGTAGATGCTTTAGATGAGCAATTATTTGAAAAGACTTCAATTGTTCCATGATAGCTTCAGATTTCTGCCACTGTAAGAAAATATAATATCACAATGATTAAATTTATTAGAAGCTTAACATTTAAAATTCATCTTAAATTTTATATTTCTTTTTAATTTTAATTTTTTTTTGAGACAGAGGCTTGTTCTGTTACCCAGGATGGAGTGCAGTGGCACGATCTCGGCTCACTGCAACCTCCACCTCCTGGGTTCAAGTGATTCTCCTGACTCAGCCTCCCAAGTAGCTGGGATTACAGGCACCCGCCCCCACCTCAGCTAACTTTTTTTTGTATTTTTAGTAGAGACGGGTCTTCACTATGTTGGACAGGCTGGTCTTGAACTCCTGACCTCTGGTTATCTGCCCAACTCGGCCTCCTAAATCCATGCCTGGGATTACAGGCGTGAGCCACCACGCCCTGCCTTATGTTATTTTTTAACTACATTTTACTGTTCTTCTGGAAAGCATATGGTAAAAGACTACTTCAAAAGTAAGAGAATTTAGAGCAATGTAAGTGAATTACTAATGAATAAGAAGGAAACATTATGAAAATTTCATGAAATGTCACTGGAAATTACATTTTTTACATTATAATATTTTCACAATTGGTCTTCTGTACAGTAATAAAATGAGCTACATGAGACAGTGATGTGGTTTTTCAGTTGCTGGAGAAGGGAAAAGGAAGTTTCTTCTAATTGAGCTTTGCTGGGTGAGATAAGGCAACATAAGTTCTTTTTTATTTCAGCTTTATTAAGGTATAATTGACAAATTAAAATTGTATATATTTATTGTGTACAATGTAATGTTTTGATATACATATCTACACACATATTGCAAATGATTAAATCAAGCTAATGAACATATCACCTCATGTATTTTTTTTGTAGTAAGAATATTTAAGATCTAGTCTCCTAGAAATTCTCTCTTTTTTGTGGAGATGGAAGTCTCACTCACTCTGTACCCAGGCTGGAATGCAATGGCCCCATCTCTGCTCACTGCAACCTCTACCTCCTGGTTTCAAGTGATTCTCCTGCCTCAGTCTCCAGAGTAGATGGTACCACAGTTGTGCACCACCACACCTGGCTAATTTTTGTTTAGTAGTGACAGGGTTTCACCATGTTGGCTAGGCTGGTCTGAAACTCCTAATCTCAAGTGATTCGCCCGCCTCGGCCTCCCAAAGTGCTAAGATTATATGGCGTGAGCCATCGCGCCCGGCCTTTTAGCAATTTTCAAGTATATATTAATATTATTTATAGTCATCATACTATACAATAGATCTCCAGAACTTATTCATCCTGTTTAACTGAAACTTTGTATTCTTTAATCAACATCTCTCTATTGCCCTACCCTGTCCCCTCCAATCCCTCCTAACCACCATTCTACTCTGTACTTCTATGAGTCTGACTTTTTTAGATTCCACATGTAATTGGATCATGCAGTGTTTGTCTTTCTGTGCCTGGTTCATTCCACTTAGCATAATATCCTTTAGGTTCATCCATGTAGTCACAAATAACAGGATTTCCTTCTTTTTAAAGGCAGAACAGCATTGTGTGTGTGTGCGTGTGTGTTATTTATCCATTCATCTGTTGATTGACACTTAGGTTGATTCTACATATCTTGGCTATTGGGACTAATGCTGCAATGAATATGGGAGTGCAGATAACTCCGTGACATACTGATTCATTTCTTTTGGATATATATCCAGAAGTGGTATTGCTGGATCATATGATTATTCTTAGTTTTTTTTTTTTGAGGAACCTCCACACTGTTTTCCATAATGGCTATACATTCCCACCTGCAGTGTACAATGGTTCCCTTTTCTCCACATTCTCACCAACACTTGTTATCTTTTGTCTTTTTGATAATAAATATCTAACAGGTGTGAGTTGATATCTCACTGTGGTTTTAATTTTTCATTTCCCTGATAATTAGTGATGTTGAGCATTTTTTCCATATACCTGTTGGCCATTACTGTGTCTTCTTTTCAGAAATGTCTATTCATGTCCATAGCCCATTGTTCAATCGGGTTTTTTTTGCTATTGAGTTGAGTTCCTTATATATTTTGGATATTAAGCCATTCTCAGATTTATGGTTCATGAGTACTTTCTCCCATTGTATAGGTTGTCTCTTCACTCTGTTGACTATTTCCTTTTCTGTACAGAAGCTTTTTAGTTTGACACAATCATATTTATCTATTTTTGCTTTTGTTGCGTGTTCTTTTTGGGTTCTATTCAAAAAAATCTTTGCCAAGACTAATGTCAAGAAGCTTTTTCCTCACGTTTTCTTCCAGTAGTTTTCAATTTCTGGTGTTACATTTAAGTCTTTAATTCATTTTGAATTGGTTTTTGTATATGGTTTGACATAAGGGTCCAGTTTCATTCTTCTGCATAGGATATCCAGTTTTCTCAACAGCATTTATTAAAGAGATGTCCTTTCCTCATTGTGTGTTCTTGGCAACTTGGATGAGAATCATTTGAACATACACTTGTAGAAGTATTTCTGGGCTCTCTATTCTGTTCCATTAGTCTATGTTTTTTTTAAATGCTAGTTCATGCTGTTTGGATTACTACAGCTTTGTAGTATATTTTGAGATCAGGTAGTGTGATGTCTCCAGCTTTGTTCTTTTTGCTCAAGATTGCTTTGGCTATTCGGGGTCTAAGGCAACTACAAACAAGTTATAGCAAATGCTAGAATGAAGGGACCAATGTCCAAGACTATATGTCTATGCTTTATTGGCCTGTAACTTTTATGAACAGTTTTCTGGCCTATCTAACTATCCATGAGACCTTGAATAATTCAACTAATTCTCAAGTTCCTAGTAGGTTGTTAGGCATGCAAAATATGAGGAACATAAAGATGAGTATAACTCGAATTGTGGCCTCAACTTAGTTTAGTAGAGAAGACAGATAAGTAAAAGAAAATAATTTCCAAGCTTCTAAAATTCTGATTCCAAATGCAGCTGTTTTTCAACTTTTGTATGTTTCAATGCCATCCTTCTTCCCCACTATACATTATGAACTGAAAGCTCTTAAATTGTTATCTTGATTTAACTTGGACACATTAACTGATAAACATTTTGAGCCACCCCAGTGTCTGGCAACATTTTGAGTTGTTATTTTTGTTGTTGTTTGTGGTGATGGTCCTGTGTCTGTGCACGCACATGTACGTGCCTATATAGCAGTGTTGGGGAGTTGAGTATTTTATTGAACTTTAAATATTTGACATTTTATTGCAATGTGCCATCAGTTAATAAAATGAAGAAGGGAAAATTACATAGTGATAAGATGGGTAGATCTCATAAACAATACAAAGTTGGATAAAGTTGGACAATTGAAACAAAGATGGAAATCAGGTAAGACTATTTAGCTTCAACCAGAAGATTAGCCTATGGACTGTGTGCTCAATTATGAAGAAAAATAAATTAAGAAACAAATGTAAAATGGCTAGAAATACATTGCTAATGCATATGCCCATAGACAGATATACAGTAATTACTCTGGAAAAAGAATCCCATTTATAATGTGTAAGTCAATCATTTGACTTCTGCACATTTAACTTTCAGCTTGTTTTCTAGGAAAGTACTATGTTGTAAAGTGGGAAATTATAACTTTCTATTAATAACCAAAACTAGTTTGATTTGACCACATATACTGTACTACAGTATGTGCTAGTATGATCAAGAACAATCTCTGCTTTTAGGGAGTTTGTAGTTTAGTTTGGGACACACAATGTCGATAAATGTATTACTTAAAACTCAGAAAAGAAGAAATAAAAAAGCTTGAGTCCAGGAGTTTGACGCTGTAGTGTGCTATGATTGCGCCTATGAATACCAACTGTGCTCCAGCCTGGCACATAGCAAGACCCCCATCTCTAAAACAAAAAAATTGAAATTAAAAGTTATAAAAACAATCAGACTGTAAAACATTTTTACAAAATTAAATATGCAGTTTAATCTAAAGATATCTTTTTTTCTAAAATAATTGTGTATTTCTTCAATGTTTTCTTATTATCTTTCTTAAAAAAAAAAATTGAGGCCAGGTGTGGTGGCTCACGCCTGTAATCCCAGCACTTTGGGAGGCCAAGGTGGGCGGAGAACGAGGTCAGGAGATCAAGACCACCCTGGCTAATGCAGTGAAACCCCGTCTCTACTAAAAATACAAAAAATTAGCTGGGCGTAGTGGTGGGCGCCTGTAGTCTCAGCTACTCGGGAGGCTGAGGCAGAAGAATGGTGTGAACCCAGGAGGCGGAGCTTGCAGTGAGCCAAGATTGCGCCACTGCACTCCAGCCTTGGTGACAGGGTGACTCCGTCTCAAAAAAAAAAAATTTGAGATGGGGGGTCTCACTATGCTGCCCAGGCTGGTCTTGAACTCCTGGCTCAAGTGATCCTCCCAAAGTGCTGGGATTACAGGCGTAAGACACCACACCTAGCTTGAATTATCTTTCTTAAATTGTATTTGGATTACTTGGCTAATGCCAACCTTTTGAGATTATTTTGGTTATCATACATTTAGTTTTACTTAACACAAATAAAAATGAATTATGCTCAGAATATTATTTTGAGGGCAGCTTTAAAAAGCAGAGCCATATAGTTGCAAAATAATTATAATGAAGTACAGAAATGGGACGGTAGGACAAAATAATTCTAAGTAGTAACTCCCCCACTTCGCCCCATCATAAATGTTTAATTTCAAAATACACTTGAGGATTTTTCTCCTCAATCGCTTTATGCTGAAATTAATTATTGGTGAATAAGGTGGCCCAAAATGTGTTTTTTGGTAGAGAAGTGAGCTTGCGAAAATGTTCCTGTGGGTATGACATTAAGCAGTAGCCACAAATAGGAAGGAAACCAAGAAGTGATTGCAAAATCACATTTTATTTTTAAGGAGGAAATTTTGCAATATAGTGTATTTGATGAAACAATCTCCCAAGGGAGAAAGGACTAGACGGCTACTTTCATCTATTTCATTACCAGGTTATCATTTATTAATGTATCTACTCTGGTAAAAGTAGCTTAATAGCAATTAAACAATTAAGATGTTGATGAATGAGCTTAGCTTATTTTTAGAAGAATCAGATTATTAGGAAGAAGCTGTTAGTAAACCTCTTTGTTTCACTTGGTTGTTTATAATAGCAATCTGTTGTGAACTTCTATTGATCTTTACGAAAATAGAAGCTCAGTACAGTGTGGTAATAGTCTAGAGATTGTTGTATTAAATTATTTTAAAAATTACTTCGGGCTTGGTTAACCTATTTGCCTAGGATGGATAGAAGAGTTGAGTCTATCAGTAGCTGAAAACAGCATATCATTGAAGGCTGGGGATGGTGGCTCACGCCTGTAATCCCAGCACTTTGTGAGGTGGGGTGGATGGATCACTTGAGCTCAGGAGTTCAAGACCAGCCTGGGCAACATGGTGAAACTCCATCTCTACAAAAATAGCTGGGCTGAGCTGGGAGGATGGCAGAAGTTGCAGTGAGCTGAGATCATGCCACTGCACTCCAGTCTGGGCGACAGAACCAGACCCTTTCTCCGAAAAAAAAAAAAAAAAAAAAAAGTACATCAGTGATTTGATTATTATTATTTATTATTTATTTATTTATTTATTTATTTGATGGAGTCTCACTCTATTGCCCAGGCTGGAGTGCAGTGGTGCAATCTCTGCTCACTGCAACCTCTGCTGTCCGAGTTCAAGCGATTCTCCGGCCTCAGCCTCCCAAGTAGCTGGGATTATAGGCATGCACCACCACACCAGGCTAAGTTTTCTATTTTTTTTTTTTTTTTTAGTAGAGACAGGATTTCACCATGTTGCAAACTCCTGACCTCAAGTAGTCCGCCCACCTCAGACTCCCAAAGTGCTGGGATTACAGGCATGAGCCTCTGCCCCCGGCCAGAATATTTATTAAATTCCTATCATATATTCAAGGTATGAGGCTAGCTGCTGTCCTGTAATGTTAAACATTGCCTGGATCTACAAGCACAGCAACATGGTTCAAGAATATGATTTCTAGGTCCAATCTGCTTTCTAAAAACTTGCTAAAGGATTTTTTTTTTTTGAGACAGAGTCTTGCTCTGTTGCCCAGGCTGGAGTGCAGCAGCGCCTTCTCAGCTCACGGCAACCTCTGCCTCCTGGGTTCAAGAGATTCTCCTGCCTCAGCCTCCCAAGTAGCTGGGATTACAGGCACTCACCACCATGCCCAGCTAATTTTGTATTTTTAGTAGAGACAAAGGTTTCACCATGTTGGCCAGGATGGTCTCGATCTCCTGACCTCGTGATCCACCCACCTCAGCCTCCCAAAGTGCGGAAATTACAGGCGTGGGCCACTGAGCCCAGCTAGGATCTTTGAATTCTATTAAAGGACCTGGAAGTTTTATTGATCTGTATAATTTAAAACCATTTAGATCAGGCGCAGTGGCTCACACCTGTTATCCCAGCACTTTGGGAGGCCAAGGATGGAGGATCCATTGAGGTCAGGAGTTTGAGACCAGCCTGGGCAACATAGAGAGACCCTCATCTCTACTTTTTTTTATATTAAAAAAAGGGTAAATAAGTATATAAAACCACTTAAAGCCAGAAGGCATCTTAGGGATTATTGATATAATTATCTCCTTTTACTATTTAAAACTAAGCCCTAGTGGCCGGGTGTGGTGGCTTATGCCTGTAATCCCAGCACTTTGGGAGGCCGAGGTGGGCGGATCACCTGAGGTCCGGAGTTCGAGATCAGCCTGGCCAACATGGTGAAACCCCGTCTCTACTAAAAATACAAAAAATGAGCCGGGTGTGGTGACAGGCACCTGTAATCCCAGGTACTTGGGAGGCTGAGGCAAGAGAATTGCTTAAACCCAGAAGGCGGAGGTTGTAGTGAACCAAGATTATGCCACTGCACTCCAGCCTGGGCGACACAGCAAGACTTTGTCTCAAAAAACAAAACAAAACAAAACAAAACAAAACAAAACAAAACAAACCTAAGCCTTAAAATAAAGTGCCCAGAATATGCAGCGGCAAAACCTATTAATAGATTAGAGGAGTACAGCCTAGGACTCAGCACTGCTTTCTCCTCTTCTCCAACATTTATTCATTTATTGATTCCTTCTTATGCTCAAGGGCCAAACAATTTTAGAGCACAGCTACAGCTTTTGAGGGACTGAGTCTGGTTTAATGGCAACATGGTAGAGAACACATTTGACTCAATTACTGCTTTTTGAGTTATCGAGATAGTTCTACTAACAGCAGATTTGTTGTGATTTTTCTCCCCTAGTTGAACAGTAGCAGGCTCCACGGTGTAGTGAGATGTCCTTGGCCTCTGGAATTGAACAGACCTAGGTCTACAGCGGGACTGCAAGGTTCCCAGTGTTCCTAAGTCTCCATTTCCTTGTTTGTAAAATGGGTCTAATAGCTAGCAAAGGTGTAGTAAGGATTAGTGATAATGACTGGCATAAGGTAGGTAGTCAATATATAGAGCTATTATGATGACAATAATGAAGGCTGGACACAGTGGCTCATGTCTGTAATCCCAGCACTTTGGGAGGCCAAGGCAGACGGATCACGAGGTCAAATGTTCGAGACCATCCTGGCCAACATGGAGAAACCCCATCTCTACTAAAAATACAAAAATTAGCTGGGCATGGTGGCTCATGCCTGTAGTCTCAGCTACTTGGGAGGCTGAGGCAGGAGAATCGCTTGAACCTGGGAGGTGGAGGTTGCAGTGAGCTGAGATCACACCACTGCACTCCAGCCTGGGGACAGAGTAAGACTCTGTCTTAAAAAAAAAAAAAAAAAAAAAAAAAAAAAAGAATGATGATGATGAATGTACATCTCCTAGAAATGCTTGACATATGTGTGGGTATGTCATTTTAACAGGTGCTGAAGTGTTAGTTCTCTCCTCCCCTGCTGTGTAAAGCTGGGGTGGCATATTTTGATTTGTATTAAATTAATAGTTTATAGGCTGGGTATGGTGGCTTACACCTCTAATCCCAGCACTTTGGGAAGTCGAGATGGGAGAACTGCTTCAGCCCAGGAGTTTGAGACCAGCCTGGGCAACATAATGAGACTGTTTCTACAAAAAAAATAAAATTAGCTGGGCATGGCGGTGTGCACCTGTAGTCCCAGCAATCGGAGGAGCTGAGATGGGAGGATCCCTTGGGCCCAGGAGGTTGAAGCTGCAGTGAGCTGTGATCACACCACTACACTCCAGCCTGGGTGACAGACTGAGACCCTGTCCCAAAATTAATTAATTAATAGCTTATAAATTGAAATGAGCAGGTGCTAGGAAAATGTGTAGAGCTTTTGTCAACTGTGCAAATATGGGGTAAGTCTACAAAGGATGGTTTTTTTTTTTCTTATTGAGTTTGGTAAATTTTCAGCATCATTATTGTGTAATGGCATCATATCAAAATTTGAACAATGTTACAGATTCATACAAAGGTCTGCAATTAGGTTGAGAAGAAAAATACTACTATTAATTTTGCATCTTATGGGTTTTTCTATGAAGCCATACAGGCTAATAAATCAAGATTTTTGGTTATAAAATATACAAGTATACTTAGTCAATAGTTTCCGATCATTAAGCAAAATTTAAGGCAATATTACATTTAAAAATTATATATTCAAAAGTTTAAAAATAATTAGGTGCTTATATTGTAATCCGAATACTTTGGGAGGCTGAGGCCGAATGGCTTAAGCTCAGGAGTTTGAGACAGCCTGGGTAACATAGTGAGACCTCGTCCCTACAAAAAAAAAAAAAAAATGTGTAAGGAGTGAGGCCAGGTACAATGGCTCACTCCTATAATTCCAACACTCTGGGAAGCTGTTATTCCTGTTAACATTAAAAAAAATTGATCCAGTACTTTTTTTTTTTTTGAGATGGAGTCTCACTCTGTTGCCAGGCTGTAGTGCAATGGCATGATTTTGGCTCACTGCAACCTCTGCCTCCCGGGTTCAAGCGATTCTCCTGACTCAGCCTCCCGAGTAGCTGCGATTACAGGTGCCTGCTACCATGCCTGGCTAATTTTTGTATTTTTAGTAGAGCCACGGTTTCACCATATTGGCCAGGCTGGTCTTGAACTCCGGACCTCAGGTGATCCGCCCACCTCGGCCTCCCAAAGTGCTGGGATTACAGGGTGAGCCATTGCGCCCAGCTGATCCAGTACTCTTACGCTTTTGAGATAGGGTCTTGCTCTGTCACCCAGGCTGAGACAGGCTGGGAATGCAGTGGTGCAGTTCAGTGCAACCTTGAACACCCGGGCTCAGCCTCCTGCGTCGCTAGGACCACAGGGATGCGCTTTTTTTTGACTTTTAGTAGACATGAGGTCTCACCATGTTATCCAGGCTGGTCTTGAACTCCTGAGCTCAAGCGATCCTCCCACCTCAGCTTCCCAGAGTGTTGGAATTATAGGAGTGAGCCATTGTACCTGGCCTCACTCCTTACACATTTTTTTTTTTTTTTTGTAGGGACGAGGTCTCACTATGTTACCCAGGCTGTCTCAAACTCCTGGGCTTAAGCCATTCGGCCTCAGCCTCCCAAAGTATTCGGATTACAAGTATGAGGCACTGTGCCTGGCCACTTTATAAGAAATTCATTGATATAAAATTTATTATCAGTTACAAAGATACAAAAATGTGTTTTAGGATATTGGTAATTTTCCCTAAAGAAAAGACTAACAATGTAATTTAATATTTGATACACAGGAAAGTTTTTGAAATTTTAAGCATCTGTGTTAAATAAATGAATGGAAGAAACAGAGAAAGACAAATTAAGTACATCTAAATCTCTCTAATAACAATTTCTTAATAGGAAAACCTCTTTATAAATATAGGATATATCTATATCTAGATATCTATACATACATACAAACGCATATATACTTTAATAGTTTTCTCATGTTATACTTGTAGAAGTGCAGTTTTTTTTTCTTTCCCTTGTGTCATTATAGAGCACAGTAGCCACCTTGTTTCCATTTACTTTCAGTAACCATTACCATGGTATATATAAGTTCATAATAACCTCATATTAAATGTGGTGATCGGTGAGAAAAAAATATTTAAACGTAAAGAGTATAAGAGATCACATTTGCCTTGACAGGATGGAGGTTAAAACAACAAGGTTCCAGCTTACTTTATAATCTATTTTATTAGCATTAAAAGTAAACAAATAGAATTTTGTCAGCGCACGCAAATAAGAGACATTCAGAAGTCAAGAAGTATAATTTTAAGTCTGCAAAAATTAACGCTATGCCCCTTAATAACAAACTCTCCAGGCTTATTTTTATGATTCATGCTGTCTACCACAGGCCCTCCTAACTCCAGTGGAGAATGAATTTGGGGGTTCTCCAAAAGCTTGCAAATTTACATATTAAAACTACTTGACCACAACTACCGTTTTGTAACTGACTGCTTTCAAGTTCTTTGTGTTTAATTCCATTGAAAACTGCATTATAAAACTGGTAAGGTTATTGACAAAGAAACAAGAACAAACTTCCATATGCAGTTGACTACATTATATAATTTCAAATAAAATAAAATCAATTCATAAAACAAATTTAGTGGTGTGGTTTGGGAAATCTTTAAAATGACACACTTTTAACTATCACAGTTATTATCATAATTAATTATCAGAGTTATGTTACTTTTCCCTCAAAACAGGCCACAGGCTTATTTTTATTTATTTATTTATTGAGACAGAGTCTCGCTTTGTCACTCAGGCTGGAGTGCAGTGGTGCGATCTCGGCTCACTGCAAGCTCCGCCTCCCGGGTTCACACCATTCTCCTGCCTCAGCCTCCTGAGTAGCTGGGACTATAGGCACCCACCTCCACGCCTGGCTACTTTTTTGTATTTTTTAGTAGAGATGGGGTTTCACCATGTTAGCCAGGATGGTCTTGATCTCCTGACTTCGTGATCTGCCTGCCTCGGCCTCCCAAAGTGCTGGGATTACAGGCGTTGAGCCACCACACCCAGCCTATTTAAGTAAACCATCTAGAGATCATGGATCTAGCAAACTCATGTCTAACACAGTTGGAACCTAAAACCAGGTATATAAAGATATTTCAAAGATTTATATACACATAATTCCTAAGAAAGGCCTTATGTAAGAACATACTTACTCTGATTTTAAAAGTCTTACAAGTATCTGTAACACAGTTTAGAACCTTAACAAAAACTAAAATGTTTCCCAGGCTTTATAGTTTTCAGAAAGTGCATATTAATTCATAGCAAAGGCACCAGGCTCTCCCTCAGGCATGCTATCTTTTATTTTACACAAAATTCTCATGAACTTGGTTGTCTGGATTCTTAACCTGCAGTGAATTACATAAGAAAGTGAAGAACTGGCTGAGGCAGGCACATTACCAACCAACCTGACAGTAAAATCAGGTGACAGAAAAGGTATGAGACATAGGTTTGAAAAATGGCAAATTGGGATCATTTAGTGAAGTGGTAAATACTCTTCATTAGCCCCTGGAGACATCAATATATGTGGGTCCAATATAATAGGTGAAATTAATAATGATGTCCATTAATGCTTTAAAAAACATTAAAAATATTAAGTATATTGTTATAAAAGTAGAGAAATATTTTTAAAGAACTATTTCTATTTCAAATGATTACAATGAAATAAGTTTTAGTGCTTAAAAAGATAAGCTCTGATTATGTGGATAATCCATTTGTGTGGAATCTCATTTATTTTCCAGTAATGTCGGATAAGATGAGGCATATCAATGTAACTCAAAATCAATGGACTAATCAATTTATGTATAATGATATGGTTCATCAGATAAATGTCATGAATTTAAAAATCACCACCAATTCCTTTATTTTCCATATTATATTCTTTTAAAGTTCCCTTTTCTCCTGTACTTGAGTATGCTATAAAATCATGAACTTTTTCTTTTAGAACATCCAGTTCATTTTGCATCTTTAATATGCTATTATCATACTGAATTCCTTCAAGGGTTTTCTGCATCTCCATTATTTCAGACACTGCTTTCAGCATATCATCTTCCATATTAAACATCTGCATAGTCAAGTCTTCCATTTTCTTTTCTGTTCCTATCAGATCCTGAGAGACTCTGAGAACAGAGTGAACAGCACTTTCAATTGTTGGCAAATGCGTCTTGCATTCTTCAACTTTGGGTTCGTAGTCGGAAAGTTTATTAGTCAGATCTTCGTCTCTGGCAAAGAGGGCATGCTGTTCCTCTTCTAACTTTTCAACTGCCTTTGTATCAGAGCCTAGCTGCTCCTCTACTCGCAGGAGATCTTCTTCTTCTTGTCTTTTTACTGTTCTAATATTTCTTAGTGTGCTATCTTCCAAATCTTTTAGCCGTTCAGTGAGCAATTTTATTTCCTGCTCAGCCGAGTTAATTTGGACAGTTACTTGAGAATGTATATGTTTTGCTTCTGATTTGAAAATGTCTGTATTAACGTTCATTTCTTCTAGGCTTCTCTTCCAGAAATCCGTGATATTCTGAAATTTCTCATTAAGGCTTTGCATCCTTTGAGTGAGCACCTCTTCATTATTTTGAATGTCACGCATGATATCTTGGAGGCTGGATACTTCCTGCTCAAACTGGGTCATCAAAGACATGGATGATGTAGTTTCCTGCAGGATGCTTTCAGTGTACTCAAGCTGCATTTATAACACAAAACAATTCCCAAGGCTACTTAATAATTTTCATATTAGAGAAACACACTTTAACAATCAGGAGCATAACACGTGCCACGTTAAAATTCTGAAGATGTCTAAAATATCCAAGTATATCGGAATCAGACTGACGAAGATATTTATTATGTTAATAGTTTTCACAAATACGTTAATCCTGCATTGTTTTATTTATTTATTTATTTTTTGAGACAGAATCTCGCCCTGTCACCCAGGCTGGAGTGCAGTGGAGCAATCTCCGCTCACTGCAACCTCTGCCTCCCAGGTTCAAGGTATTCTCTTGCCTCAGCTTCCTGAGTAGCTGGGATTACAGGTATGCGCCACCATGCCTAGCTAATTTTTGTATTTTTCGTAGAGATGGGGTTTCACCATGTTGGCCAGGCTGGTCTTGAACTGTTGACCTCTAGTGATCCGTCTGCCTCGGCCTCCCAAAGTACTAGAATTACAGGCGAGAGCTGCCGCGCCTGGCCAGCACTATGTTAAAAAAAAAAAAAAAATACACCTGAACACATAATCCTAGATATTGCAGCATTTCTATGGAAGCATATTCAAGAGAAAAGTAATGTTAAAGGGCCTGAAATAGATGCAATTTCCTCTTTTTAATTCTAATGGTAAGTAACTTCGATGTCTTTTTTTTTTTTTTTTTTGAGACGGAGTCTCGCTCTGTCGCCCAGGCTGGAGTGCAGTGGCGCGATCTTGGCTCACTGCAAGCTCCGCCTCCCAGGTTCAAGCCATTCTCTTCCCTCAGCCTCCCGAGTAGCTGGGACTACAGGCGCCCGCCACCACACCTAGCTAATTTTTTGTATTTTTAGTAGAGACAGGGTTTCCCCGTGTTAGCGAGGATGGTCTTGATCCCCTGGCCTCGTGATCCGCCCACCTCAGCCTCCCAAAGTGCTGGGATTACAGGCGTGAGCCATCGCGCCCGGCCCTCGATGTCATTTTTATGGTTTTTTTGCTTTTTAGAAACTGAAACTTTGTATAAAATTTGATATCTTCCCTAAATCCTATAATTCTGTAAGGGTTTCCGCCCAAAAAAAAATTTTTGACCGATCTCTTGCAGAGAAAGTACTAGAATCAGGTCTTACAGATAAAAAGGCAAAAATGAATTAAAAAACAGTTTAGTGAGACAAGTCAAATTGAATGGTAAAGTGTTTTAAGTATTTGTAAGTTATGCTAAGCCTCTGGCACCTCCTAATCTGTATCTGGAATATAGAAGGCCAAGTCATAGACCTTTTTTAGTCTACACTTAGATAACAGCTTTAGAGACTACGGGAAGGCCTAGAAATAATCATTAATTTATCATGTGCTTGCAGCATTACGCTGAAGACATAATACTGAACAAGATACAAAATAATGCCCTTAAGCAGCTTTGTTTAATTGACGAGAAAGACAAGTGTATATGCACTATGACAGGTGAAGAGCTATGGAAGCACTCAGGTGGAGACCCAGCCTAGACTTCGGTGATGAAGGAAAGTATTTTAGAAAAAGTAATATCTAATATCCGCTTCCAGTTGCTTGCTCTCTAAATTAGCCTACACACTACTACTAGAGTAAGCTTTTAAAAACTGGTATGCCTATCATGGTACACTGTTACAAAACCTTTGATGTTTCCTAATACTTCTAGGATCAAGTCTCAAATTCTCTAACCTCTCCCTGTGCTATCCTCCTCTCCTCTTTATTTAGTTACGTTGTCCTTACTTCAAGGCTCAGACGGGATCTCAGCTCCTCGGTGCAGCATTTCTTCCACAGCCCTAGCCCTGACAACCTGAATTCCTGTAGCACCTATTACATATGTATTTGCCATATATTTGCCACTTAGCACATACAATTCAAAAATTTTGAGGGTTCACTCTGTGCCAGCCTTGTGTGAGACAGTGGAGACAAATACAGCATAGTCCTTGATTTCACAATTTGATTGGGAGACAGTGTTTAGATCTTCCACATCATATATTCTAGAGTCCCAACAAGATCTACTGAGTACCCTGTGTGAGGTAGTTCCATTACCAGGTACTAGAGAAATGGAGATAACAGATGCAGTGTATGCTCTAAAAAGGAGTAAAGGAGATAAACTAGCAACCAAAAAAATCACAGTAGATTATAAGTAGTGTCACAAAAGAATTAGCACGGGGGGCAATGGATGCTTTGAGGAGAGATAAAAAGTTAGGAGGGCAATGTGGAAAGGCCTGGAAGTGACTCCAAAATTGGAATCATTAACAGACTGATTGATGAATTAGCAGGGTGAAGATGTGAAAGCTTCTAAATTTCATAGGAGAAGAGACCATGTCTTATGCCTTTGTGTAATCCCTACATCTCAGAGTACAAAGAATATGTTTGTTGATGCTTAGAAAGAATGACCCTAAGCCTTCTAGGTCCACCCCAATCAAGACCTAAAGAGTATGCAACAAGAATGACTAACACCACTCTGAAATGTTGTTTAAAATGTATTTTAAGGGTTGGGCATGGTGGCTTACACCTTAATCCCAACATGCTGGGATGCCAAGGCAGAAGGACTGCTTGAGCCTAGGAGTTTGAGACCAGCCTGGGCACAAAGCAAGACCCTGTCTCTACCAAAAAAAAAAAATTAGTTGGGCATGGTGGTGTGTGCCTGTAGTCCCAGCTACTTGAGAGGCAGAGGTGGGAGGATTCCTTGAGCCCAGGAGTTCAGGGTTGCAGTGAGCTATGATCATGCCACTGCATTCCATCCTTGGTGACCGAGCAAGACCCTGTCTCAAACACATACACACGCGCACGCACACACACACACACACGCACACACAAAGAAAACAAACAAACAAAAAAATTCAAAGAAATAAAAACCTCTTTTAAATATACACATACAGCCATAATACACGTTCCTTTTAAAATCAATTATGAGAAATACCATTAACATGGTTAGGTTTAGTTGTTTTATTAGCAGTATTTTGAAGAGGCAAGCTTATCCTCACCTAAGGTAATGTCCTGTTTAGGAGGTTCATCAGAGCCTCACTGTAATCTGAAAGCAGTACACCCCAAGTAAGTGCAAGATGTTACAGATTTAATCTGCAAATATTTAGTGACTAGTATGCCACAGTAGCTAGCATTTATGGGCTGCCAACATATTCTAATTGTTTTTCATTTTTATTTACTAAAAAAAATTTTTTTTGTAGAGTTGGGGTCTCACCATGTTGCCTGGGCTGGTCTCAAACTGCCAGGCTCAAGTGATGCTCCCAACTTAGCTTCCCAAAGTGCTGAGATTACAGGCATGAGCCACCACACCGGGTCTCATTTTTTCTTAAAGAAAGAGCTAGTAGGGCCAGGTGCAGTGGCTCACACCTGTAATCCCAGCACTTTGGGAGGCTGAGGCGGGCGGACCACCTGAGGTCGGGAGATTGAGACCATCCTGGCTAACACAGTGAAACCCCATGTCTACTAAAGATACAAAAAATTAGCTGGGTATCGTGGCACACGCCTGTAATCCCAGCTACTTGGGAGGCCGAGGCAGGAGAATTGCTTGAACCCAGGAGGCGGAGGTTGCAGTGAGCCAGATCTCGCCACTGCACTCCAGCCTGGGCAACAAGAGCGAAACTCCGTTTCAAAAAAAAATAAAAATAAAAATAAAAGAGCTAG
This sequence comes from Nomascus leucogenys, assembly GCF_006542625.1. Classification (NCBI taxonomy): domain Eukaryota; kingdom Metazoa; phylum Chordata; class Mammalia; order Primates; family Hylobatidae; genus Nomascus; species Nomascus leucogenys. The sequence continues at coordinate 6,872,714 of NC_044390.1, read as the reverse complement.
TACTTTATTAGTGCTTGATTGTTTTCAAAAAATTTGTATATAAAGTAAGTCCTCACTTAACGTCATTGGTAGGTTCTTGGAAACTGACTTTAAGTGGAACTATTCAGGGCAGCTCCTCCAACAACGTTGTTTCGATGTCCTTTCATTACAACGTAGGTGAGAAAAAAATTGGTTTCATTACACACTTCACTTAAAATCGTAGTTTCCAGGAACCTATTGACGATCAGGAACCTATTGAAGATGTTGAGGACTTACTGTATATCTCATCTGATCTTTATAAAAATCTTATTATTTCTCACTTAATTACTGTATATCTCACCTGATCCTCCCAGTGTGCTGGGATTACAGGTGTGAGCCACCGTGTCCGGCCTTCAATAGCTTTTAATTAAATATGTGAAGTTTGGCAAGGCACAGTGGCTCACACTTGTAATATCAATTCTTTGGGAGGCAGAGGCAGAAAGGTCATTTGAGGCCAGGAATTTGATACCAGCCTGGCCAATGTAGCAAAACCCCGTCTCTCCAAAAAATTAAAGAAAAAAAAAATTAGCTGGGTGCAGTGGCATGCCTGTTAGTCCCAGTTACTTGGGAGGCTGAGTTGGGAGGAGTGCTTGGGCCCGGGAGGTTGAGCTGTTATTCCAACACTGCACTCCAGCCTGGATGACAGAGTGAAGAGCTGGGATGACAGGGAGAGACCCCATCTCAAAAATATAAAATATATATATATATATATGAAGTTTCTTGCCTGTAGGATTTCTTCTAATGGTATGTTAGTTAGAGTTCCCCCAACAGCTACAACCAGATTCCATTTTTTTTTTTTTTTTTGGGACAGAGTCTCACTCTGTTGCCCCAGGCTGGAGTGCAATGGTGTGATCTCAGCTCACTGAAACCTCTGCCTCCCGGGTTCAAGCAATTCTTATGCATCAGCCTCCCAAGTAGCTAGGATTACAGGCATGAACCACCATGCCCAGCTAATATTTTTGTATTTTTAGTAGAGACAGGGTTTTGCCATGTTGGCCAATCTGGTCTTGAACTCCTGACCTCAAGGTGATCCGCCTGCCTTGGCCTCCCAAAGTGCTGGGATTACAGGCATGAGCCACTACGCCTGGCTCAGATTCCAATTTGAGCCCTATATGAAAATACCAACTCCTTTGCAGCTCCTTCCCCAAATCCATTACACTCACCATCCATGGAATCCCCTGGCATGTGTGAGGGATACTTAATTTTCCTCCATGGCTTTTCTCTTCTGGAGGATTATATGCTTATCCTGTGCATGGGGCTGCAGGGACTTAGATGCTCCATTTCATCTCTATTTTTATAACATCCCTACCCACCCTGGTGCCAAGCATAGGTCCTTGCTTACCTTGTGACATGAGCAAAGGTTTAGTGAATGAATAAATGAACAAAAAGCCATATTTCCCAATGATAGCTTGGTCCCTGGTACCCAGAAAAGGCCCACATGATGCCTTATTGATCACAGCTGACTTTGACTTTTTCCTGAGAGGTGTGGGAGTTACAAAAATGTTTATTTGTCTCACATTTCTAAGAATCACAGTAATAATGCATCTGGTAGAAATCAGCAACTTGAAGAAACACAATATAGACATGGTATTATTTTAATTTTCACTGGAATTCTTATTCGGCTACAGGACAAATACTTTTAGGCTAGCCGTTCTTTTTTTTTTTTTTTTGAGACGGATCCTCACTCTGTAGCCCAGGCTACAGTGCAGTGGCACGATCTCGGCTCACTACAACCTCCACCTCCCAGGTTCAAGAGATTCTCCTGTCTCAGCCCCCCGAGTAGCTGGGATTACAGGCGTGTGCACCACGCCCAGCTAATTTTTGTATTTTTAGTAGAGATGGGGTTTCACATGTTGACCAGGCTGGTCTCCTAACTCCCGACCTCAAGTGATTTGCCTGCCTCAGCCTCCCACAGTGCTGGGATTAAAGGCATGAGCCACTACTCCCAGCCTAGGCTAGCCATTCTTAAATGCATGTACATATATCCTTAAAAAGCAAAAAGTAAGGGAAAAAATGGATGGATCTTTTCCCAATAAGTGCTATTCATATTCTAATTTTATGTTCAAAGATCAACCATATTTTCAGATGAGATCAAGCGCGTTCAGGGTTGTATGGCTGTAGACATGATCAACCATATTTTCAATGCTCTAGATAACTGACACTTAAGTAGAAAATTAACATCATGCTAATATGAACAAATTGGTCTTTTTCAATACTAGAAATTATCATATTAAAAAATCCTCGCCCTTCAAAATGCAATCTGAGTCAAAATGGCTCAGAGGGAGAATGTCAAGAGGTAGGAAGATCAGTGAGAGTTAAAATAGTAATGGTCTAAAAGGCAGGAAGAAAGAAGTTCTGAGCTGGGATAGAGAAATGATAGTGGGGTAGTAAAATGGGAAAACTGTCCCAGATAAGCCAATTAATGATTACCTTTTCTGAAATTAAACTGATTTTACTTTGAAGTTGTTGGAATTCATTGGTTTCTAGTTTCAGTAACTGGAATTGGTTTTCCACCTTTGCAAATTTTTCCGACTGCTGAAATACAAACCTGGAAAAGAAAAGAAAAATCACTATTCTCCAATTCATATCCATTTAAATCCGAATTTCAAAGGAGAATTATACCCAATTCTGTTAAGAACAACATAAATTCTGGTATGGGTAGCTGTAGTTTTTTTTTTTTTTTTTTTCCACACAGGGTCTCGCTCTGTCACCCAGGCTGGAATGCAGGGTCACAATCATAGCTCACTGCAGCCTTGAACTCCTGGGCTCAAGTGATCCTCTTACTTCAACCTCCCAAATAGCTAGGACTGTCCATTTCGCTATGTTGCCCAAGGTGGTCTTTAGCCTTTTTTTTTTTTTTTTTTTTTGAGATGGAGTCTCGCTCTGTCACCCAGGCTGGAGTGCAGTGGTGCAATCTCGGCTCACTGCAAGCTCTGCCTCCTGGGTTCACACCATTCTTCTGCCTCAGCCTCCCAAGTAGCTACGACTACAGGCGCCCGCCACCACACCTGGCTAATTTTTTGTATTTTTAGTAGAGACAGGGTTTCACTGTGTTAGCCAGGATGGTCTCGATCTCCTGAGCTTGTGATCCACCTGCCTTGGCCTCCCAAAGTGCTGGGATTACAGGCGTGAGCCACCGCACCTGGTACTTTTTTTTTTTTTTTTTAGACGGAGTTTCGCTCGTCGCCCAGGCTGGAGCGCAATGGCACGATCTCGGTTCACTGCAACCTTTGCCTCCTGGGTTCAAGTGATTCTCCTCCTCAGCCTCCCAAGTAGCTGGGATTAAGTGTGCCTGCCACCACGCCCCACTAATTTTTTTATATTTTTAGTAGAGATGGGGTTTCACCATGTTGGCCAGGCTGGTTTCGAACTCCTGACCAGTGATCTGCCCGCCTTGGCCTCCCATAGTGCTAGGATTACAGGTGTGAGCCACTGTGCCCAGCCCCAAGGTGGTCTTGAATTCCTGGCCTCAAGTGATCCTCCCCTCAGCCTCCCAAAGTGCTGGGATTACAGGCGTGAGCCACCGCGCCCGGCTTTTTTCTTTTTCTTTTTTTTTTTTTTTTTTGAGACAGGGTCTCGCCCTGCTGCCTAAGCTGGAGTGCAGTGGCATGATCTTGGCTAACTGCAACCTCCACCTCCCAGGTTCAAGTGATTACAGGTGTGAGCCACCGCACCCAGCCTAGGTGACTGATTTTCTAGAAGTCAAGAAAATATGCTGAGAAAGCTGCTTCAGGTCTGAAAAACTAAGCTTTCAAACTGGCATCCATGTTAGGGTGTAAAGTGCTTCATTTCCTTTTTATGAGTCAGGGGCATATTCTAATAAGAGCAGTTCCCAGTCTTCCCATTTAGATGAGGGTAAAAAACAAGCAATTAGGGTCTGCTAAAGGGTATACCTTCAAGTAGAAGGAAGAAAAGAACTGTAAGTAATTCTGGACTTGGGGGATTTCTATTTCTAGGATCTTGGTCTTTTGTTGGGGATTAATATCAAAGGAAAGCAACGAATCATACTGATTAGGTGGGTGACTGGACTGCCTTAGCTCTGCCATTTACTAAGCTGTATAACCACTTTGGGCAAGTTAAATAACTTTGATGTTTCCTCATCTGTGAAGTGGGGATAATACCTTATTTTAATTTTATTTTTTAAAGACGATCTCACTCTATTTCCCAGGCTGGAGTGCAGTGGTGTGATCATGGCTCACTGCAGCCTCCCAGGCCCAATCCATCCTACCCCCTCAGCCTCCTGAGCAGCTGGGAACACAGGCATGTGCCATAATGCCTGGCTAATTTTTTAATTTTTTATGGAGATGGGGGTCTTCCTATGTTGCCCAGTCTTGTCTTGAACTCCTGGGCTCAAGAGATCCTCCTGCCTTGGCCTCCCAAACTGTTGGGATTATAGGTGTGAGCCAGAGGACCCAGCCAATACTTTATAGGGTTGTAGTTTTTTCGACAAGGTCTCATTCTGTTATCCAGGCTGGAGTACAGTAGCCTGATCATAGCTTACTGCAGCCTTGAACTCCTGGGCTCAAGTGATTCTCCCACCTCAGCCTCTCAAGTAGCTAGGACCACAGGTACATTACCACCACTGGCTAAATAAAAAAAAAAAAATTTGTAGAGAGGAGATCTGGCTATGTTTTTTTGTTTGTTTGTTTTCTGAGGCAGCTGAAGAGGAAGAGGTCTACAGTGACACAATCATAATTCACTGCAGGCTCAAGCGATCCTCTCGCCTTGGCCTCCTAAAGTGCTGGGATTATAAGTGTGAGCCACCATGCCCGGCCGAGTTATTGTACACATTAAATAGTTATTGCTATTTATAAAAGCTCCTGGAACAATAGAGCCATAGCACATCAGCTATTTCCTTTAAGTACCGTGGCCCCTTTTTTTTCTCTTTTTGGAGATGGAGTCTCACTCTGTTGCCAGGCTGAAGTGCAGTGGTGTGATCTCGGCTCACTGCAACTTCCGCCTCCCAGGTTCAAGTGATTCTTCTGCCTCAGCCTCCCAGCTAGCTGGGATTACAGGTGCCTGCCAACAAGACCAGCTACCTTTCTTTTGGACTACTTTGTGCAACTACTCTTCCATCCTTCCTACATGCCTATGATTGTATAAGGGAAGCAGGGTTCCCGACCACTTGCACTTGATAGAAGCCCCAGGCCTGTCCCCCCTTTGAAAACTAAGTATAAACTGGGTTGTGTTTATGGCAAATGAAGGATGGAATACATGGATTAGACCACTTGTAAATCACTAAATAAAAATAACTCTTGTTTTTGGGCCTCTTCTATCATATCATATATCATATGGCCTTGTGGAAGAGTGAGATAATAGGAGAAAGGGACCCAGGCTACTTTTAGTGTAGGCCTTACAAAAAGAATCTTCCTGACTCCTTCATAAGCCATTGCAGTCTATAGAGACCTCATACAGATCTATCTAGGGTCCTGTGATAATGAATGGTTTACATTTTCCTACAGTGCATGGTGGTAATTAATGGTGTGTGTTGCCTCTAAATAGCTCCTTTAGTAATGTTAAATGGTGGCAGACAGCTGACTGAGGACTTAGAAATTCAGGATTTCCTCTGGCTCTATTTCAGCTTAATAATGAAAAAGAGGCAAATAACCAAAGGAAGCTGTTATGGACCTTCTGCAAGGAAAGAAGTTCCAGGGCCACTATTAGGGTCAGTACCTATTTAGCCCTATGTTTCATACCATCTATAGCCTCAGTTTTAGCACAATACCTAGTTTTCAAGAAAACCTTGACCATATTCCATTTTTAAGAAGCAGGGCATTTAAATTATACCCTTGTCTTTTAGATAAAACTCTACTAACACAAAGAAAAAAGTTGGAAATGGAGTTAGCCAAAGTTTTACAGTATGATTTATAGACAAAATTATATTGGATAATTAAAAAAAACCAGAGTTATACAACTTGCTTAAAGAGCTTTTGACTTTTGGTACATAATTATAACAGATAATATAAAAATTTTTTATAAAAGCAATTTAGGCTAGGCACGGTGGCTCACACCTGTAATCCCAGCACTTTGGGAGGCTGAGGTGCATGGATCACCTGAGGTTGGGAGTTCGAGACCAGCTTGACCAATGGAGAAACCCTGTCTCTACTAAAAATACAAAATTAGCTGGGCGTGGTGGCGCACACCTGTAATCCCAGCTACTCGGGAGGCTGAGGCAGGAGAATTGCTTGAACCTGGGAGGTGGAGGTTGCGGTGAGCTGAGATTGCGCCACTGCACTCCAGCCTGGGCAACAAGAGCAAAACTCCATCTCTCAAAACAAAACAAAACAAAAAAGCAAATAAAAAATCTATTGAAATTTCCATAAGAAACAAAATTTTCACAATGGAATTCCCAGCTGATTAAATTTCTATGTAATGAAATAAGCATGCGTGACAGGTTTTGTGTCTTGTTTAGTAATTTAACAACTTTTTAACTTTCTGAAAGTAGAATTACCTCAATTCTCTTACCTGAAAAATTTCCATAAGAGTTTAGAAAAGAGGTATGCAAACTGACACTCAAGCCATATATATAGGTTTGGGCAACTTATCTCCAGTGTTTATTGTCAAGATGACATAGGATATATCAGGCCTTTTTTTTTTTTTTTTTTTGCAGGGTCTCACTTTGTCACCCAGGCTGAGTGCAGTGGTGCAATCAAAGCTCACTGTAACCTCAAATTCCGGGGCTCAAGCGATCCTCCAACCTCAGCCCCCCAAGTAGCTGGGACTACAGGCATGCGCCACCATGCCTGGCTAATTTTTTGTATTTTTTGTAGAGACAGGGTTTTACCATGTTGCCCAGGCTGGTCTTGAACTCCTGAGCTCAAGAGATCTGCCCACCTCGGCCTCCCAAAGTGCTGGGATTACAGGTGGGAGCCACCGCACCTGGCCTATCAGGCCTTTATTTAGCAGAGAGAAGATATTAAAGCAACACACTTTTAAGTTTCTTATGTATTATTTCTCTTTTCTTTCCACATAGGAAATGGTCTGAAGACAATGATATAGTGTGATTCCTTGAAATCCTTCTTGGGCAGTGGAAGGGTTCAGATTTTTTCCCTCCAACTTAATCAGATGAAGAGTGAGAGTAAGCAGTATTTAAGAGTACACAGACAGGCACACATATGCACTTGTATTTTAACCACCAGGGCCGTGTCAGTAAGGAATGCATTTAATAAAGATTTGATGGACTGACTTTTAGATGCTGAATTATGTGTTTTAGTGGTAAAGATCTCAATGGCTTTGTCAAAATTCTAGTGAGCTTTTAAGTATTTTAAGAAGCCAAATACTTGCTTTTTATTTGGAAAATGTTTACAAATGTCTTATGGGGATATATTTTTATTTCAAAATTTACTATGAATAAATATTTTGCGATAAACAGCAACCAAAGTACATTTGCTTCATTTTTTGCAGCAAAAGATTTCACAAGAGCAACTAAGAGGCAACTATTTAAATAATAATTATAGAATCTGCCCATAAAAAATACATATAATATATACATTTTAGAGAGACAGGGTCTTGCTCTCTTAGGCTGGAGCACAGTGGTATAATCATGGGTTACTGCAGCCTTGACTTCCCAGACTCAAGCTATCTTCTCACCTCAGCCTCCCAAGTACTTGGGACTACAGGCGAATGCCACCACACTTGGCTAATATTCAAAAATTTTTCGTAGACACGGTCTCACTGTTTCCCAGGCTGGTTTCAAACTCCTGGCCTCAAGCAATTCTCTTGCCTCAGTTTCCCAAAGTGTTGGGATTATAGGCATGAACCACTGTGTCTGGCCCCCAAAATTATTTTTGATATAGCGTTGTGTTATCATTTTGCAAAAATAGTTCAAATTAAATCTTCCTAATGAATGTAATACATTCATTACAATGTAATACAGGAATCACTAACAGCAAATTCCTGATGTGAGGGAAATTTTACTCCCATAAAGTTTAGTTTTCTATTAAAGCTTATCCCAGGATAGTAACTAACTTTCCCAAAACAAAAAAGGTTACTTACTTATTTAGGCAAAGTCTCGCTCTGTTACCCAGGCTGGAGTGCAGTGGCAGATCTTGGCTCACTGCAACCTCCACCTCCCAGGTTCAAGTGATTCTCCTGCCTCAACCTCTGAGTAGCTGGGATTACAGGTGTGCACCACCAGGCCCAGCTAATTTTTGTATTTTTGGTAGAGATAGGGTTTCACCATGTTGGACAGGCTGGTCTCAAATTCCTGACCCCAAGTGATTCGCCTGCCTCGGCCTCCCAAAGTGCTAGGATTACAGGTGCAAGCCACTGCATCTGGCCCAAAAAGGTTTTTTTTTTTTTTTTAATTTACTTAAAGAAGGTCAAGCATTTTAAGGCATAAGAGCCGTTTATTTAAAACAGTAAATTCAGTACATTTATTCCTTTCAGATCAAAATTAACATATTCCGTATTAGTAAAATAAACAATGCTATCTGTTTTTTTTTTGAGAAGGAATTTCGCTCCATCCTGCAGTGTGGAGTGCAGTGGCACGATTTCGGCTCACTGCAACCTCCGCCTCCTGGGTTCAAGTGATTCTCCTGCCTCAGCCTCCCAAATAGCTGGGATTACAGGAGCGTGCCATCATGCCCGGCTTTTTTGTATTTTTAGTAGATGCGGGGTTTTGCTATGTTGGCCAGGCTGGTCTCAAACTCCTGATCTCAGGTGATCCACCCACCTTGGCCTCCCAAAGTGCTGGGATTATAGGCATGAGCCACTGCCAGCGGGTTGACAATTCTATTGTTTTTGAAGAGGGCATTTAATCACTTTATTGTGACAAAATTTTGTTTGTTTGTTTGTTTTTTGAGATGGAGTCTTGCTGTGTTGCCCAGGCTGGAGTGCAATGGCACAATCCCAGCTCACTGCAACCTCCACCTCCCCAGTTCGAGTGATTCTCCTGCCTCAGCCTCCTGAATAGCTGGGATTGCAGGTGTGTGCCACCATGCCTGGCTAATTTTTGTATTTTTTGTAGACACAGGGTTTCACCATGTTGGCCAGGCTGGTCTTGAACTCCTGACCTCGTGATCTGCCCACCTCGGCCTCCCAAAGTGCTGGGATTGCAGGTGTGAGCCACCGCGCCCAGCCGTAACAAATCTTTTAACTCTGAAAAATACACTATTTGGGATGAGTCACCAGTAAAGTATAATTCCATATGTAATAGCATAAAAAATGTCTAGATGTCCAGGGTCTCTTCTAAAATTCTATCACTCTGGAAAATTAACAACAGTCTTACTAAATAACTTTACACATGAATGAAAAATGGAGAAAAATTCTATTAAGGTGCCAATCTTATTAAAATGAAATGGGCTATTCCCTCTTCCCCCCAGAAAAAAAAAGACTGGGAAAATAAAACTCACAAGTTGGTTTTTTTCTTTTTTTTTTTTTTACAAGTTGGTTTTAAGGTTATTTCTAATATTCCTTTTTCCTAATGACACCAATATATCGCCATTTACCTGATTTTAAAACTGCAACTGTTTAGCTTTAAGTGAACACAAGTGCTATGTTTTTGTAGCTTTACCATATTCAATCTGTAACTTACTTAATAAAAGACCTTAAATTCATAATGCATGCACGGTGATCAAAATATGAGCACTCCTCCAAGCTCTGCTACTATAACGTTTGCTCCTTTGGGGTCATAATGATCTAGTTTTTATTTTTTCTTTTCTTTTTTTTTTTTGAGACGGAGTCTCGCTTGGTCGCCCAGTCTGGAGTGCAGTGGTGCGATCTTGGCTCACAGCAACCTCCGCCTCCGGGGTTCAAGTGATTCTCCTGCCTCAGCCTCCGGAGGAACTGGGACTACAGGCGCCCGCAACCACGCCCGGCTGATTATTCGTATTTTTGGTAGAGATGGGGTCTCACCATGTTGGCCAGGCTAGTCTCGAACTCCTGACCTCAAGTGATCCACCTGCCTCAGTCTCCCAACATAACGATCTGTTTTAAGGTTGCAAATATTTCCATTAGGTATTTATGGGGTGAGTAGGGTGGGGCAGATGTGTCACGGAATGGGGCACAGCGGACAGGAAGTAACGGTTTATAACAACGTGAACGCATCTGACGTGTACCGGGGAGCTTCAGAAAGCGTGGCCGAATCTGCAGCTCTTAACAAATGGCTCGTTCCCAAACCTTAGCCTCAACTCCCTCTGAGCGATAGGGGCATGCTACCAGCACGGGGGAAAATGAGATACAAGAAACGCGCGAAAGGGAAAAACAAGGCTGGGCTGTTTCCTTCCTTTGGGATCAAGACGGAGGCACAGAAGGCCCAGGTCTGGGGGGTTGGATCACCTCCGGCGGGATGCTGAGCCGGGTGGGAGCCCAAACAGCAGGGGGCCCACAGGAGGCCGGCCCCGGCAGCCTCGCGTCCACTTACCAGGCCAGGCCCAGGCACGTCCCCAGCGACAGCAGGCTCAGGCACGTTCGGGGGTCTGCCCAGCCCCCGCCTCCGCCGCCCCGGGCTACGGGGGTCTTCCCGCCCTCGCTCCGCTTCCCGGGCTCCGCAGCAGGGGCTCCCTTGGGCCCCGACTTCTTCCGGCTCTTCACCTCAGACATGTCTGGAGGCCCTAGGACGACAAGCCCGGGGCAGCTTCTTCACCAGGGGGAGCAGGACGTGGCCGCCTTGGCGTTCGTGGGAACCCTGGGCGGTGACCGCGCCCCATCACAGACTTGGCACCGCCCAGAGCCCAGCCCCTTCCCTCTCCCCGCCATCCTCGTTGCTGCACTGAGTCTTTCAGCTGCCAGCTCCATAGTTCCCCTAGGAGAGGTGGGCGGCGATCTCACCCCACAGCGCCTTCCACTGCGCTGTTGCTCCAAATCCGAGGAAATTCAAACTCCCGGGCGCGCGCAGGCCGACGGGACCCGAGGAGGAGGGGCAGGACAAAGGGGTCGCGCGCGCCACGTCGGGCGCGCCGCCGCTGCCCGATTCCGGCATTGGTGGGAACGCGGCGCGTCCCTGAGGCTTAGCCACGCCCGGTCCGCGGGGTAGGCGGGCACTTCTATGCGCGCGGGCACGAGCCGTGGCGGGAGTGCGCGGCGGCGGCGGCGGCCGCCCCTTGGGGCTTGGGGTGTGTTTATTTGCATAAGCGGGCGCGCGCCGTCCGGGCTGGGTGGATCCGGCGGGATTTGACTGCTCCGGTGTCCAGAGGCGGAGAAGAAGAGGCAGCGAGTGGACGTGACTGCTCTATCCCGGGCAAAAGGGATAGAACCGGAGGTGGGGAGTCTGGGCAGTCGGCGACCTGCGAAGACTTGAGGTGCCGCAGCGGCGTCCAGAGTAGCGCCGGGCTCCCCCCGGCGTGCAGCCGCCGTCGGGGGAAGGGCGCCACAGGCCGGGAAGACCTCCTCCCTTTGTGTCCAGGAGTGGGGTCCACCAGAGGGCGGCCCGTGGGCCGGGCCTCACCGCGGCGCCCCGGGACGGTGGGGTCAGGCTGCGTTGAGTGGACGCCCACCTCGCCAACCTTCGGAGGTCCCTGGGAGTCTTCGTGCGCCCTGGGGCTGCAGAGATCCAGGGGAGGCGCCTGTGAGGCCCGGACCTGCCCCGGGGCGAAGGGTATGTGACGAGACAGAGCCCTGCACCCCTAATTCCCGGTGGAAAACTCCTGTTGCCGTTTCCCTCCACCGGCCTGGAGTCTCCCAGTCTTGTCCCGGTAGTGCCGCCCTTCCCAGTAAGACCTAGGCGCAAAGGCTTGGGTAAGTTGACCTCCTCGCTTTTCTCCCCGAGCCAGGTTCTTTGGAGGCTCGGTAGCTGATTTCAGGGACTGAGAATTTGAGGACATGGAATATTTGATAACCATCCTGCTCCTGTACCAGGAAGAGAAATTCTGTAATGAGGAAGTAGCAAACTTGGGGTTTTCCTGGATAAACGTGCGCTGTTTTCTGTTTTACATCTATGAAGAGTTTTAGCTTTCCATTTTGTTGTGGGTTACAAAAGGTTTTGAGACTTAGTTCAGATAATTTGTGCGGTTTTAAAGCGTATTTAAGATTTGCATATTTTAGTTTAACAGGACTAGGTGAAATTGGAAATTAGTTTCAGAAAGCCAGAGTGTCTTATTTGCTTAGCTATTGCACATAATCTAAAAAATTCATTCATTCTTGTTTTTTCACATCGAATTTCATTACTATAAATTGAGGAACATTTTATGTTTAAGAGGACAGAAACGTTATTAACATTTTAAAAAATGAGAGTTTTGATTCCAATCAATAACTTTTTATCAGTTTTGTGCCCCTACTGGGCATTTTGTAAGCCTTGACAAGCATAGGCAAATGCCCTACGTCCGTCCCTATTTTTACAAGTGCTACATTTGGTGACTTCAAAAACAGTCATTGAAGCTTGATAATTATTGCCCCCTTCTGTGAGCTCCAAGTTACTTGTGCTCTGTTTTTGCACTTCGGGCATTCACATTCCCACTCCCTCTCTCTTTTTCTTCTTTGACTAGACTGTGAATTATTTCAGGCAAATGACTCAATCTTTTCTGTAGTCGGGGTGTCTGACATATAGGGAGGGGCACAAATGTGTATTGAATGAATGAATTGATAAATCCATTTAGACTCTTTCACTCTATACATTCGGTAAGTTCTGTTAATGTTTTGAAAACTTGCAGACATTGTGAACTGGGTTTTATGCCCATGGAAAAATTTGCATTATATTTGAAATAAAGTTGCTAGAAACGTCAAGTATTTTACTATAAGGGCCATTATTCTTTCCTCATGTCCTCTTGGTCTGAGAAACGACATCAGAAAGTGTTTCCTGTTGCTTTGTGGGAAATGTGTTTAGCAAGGAAGACCTAGAGCTGACATCCTCCTTGAATAAGAACTAATACTCAATAGTTACAATGCTCTATTCACTCTTATGTTTGATAAGGAAAACAAGAAGTCTCTTAATATTAGGACTTCAGTGTAATCACTATTTTATGCAATCTTAGTTAAGAAAGGAAGTATTTTATTGTAAAAAATGATAATGTGTGTTAAAAAAAATTGACAGTAGAGGCCGGGCATGGTGGGACTCACAAGTGTAATCCCAGCCCTTTGGGAGGCTGTGGCGGGTGGATCACCTGAGGTCAGGAGTTCAAGACCAGCCTGGTCAAGATGACGAAACCCCGTCTCTACTAAAAAAAAAAAAAAAAATTAAGACAAGGTGGGGGAGAAATCCCAAATTTTGCTACTCAGAAGTAACTCAAACATTTTGATGAATAAACTTTTAAACGTCTGTATATATTCATATGATACCAACACTTTTTTTTTTTTTTTTTAGACAGAGTCTCAGTCTGTCGCCCAGGCTGGAGTGCAGTGGCGTGGTCTCGGCTCACTGCAGCCTCTGCCGCCCTGGTTCTAGCAGTTCTGCTTCAGCCTCCCAAGCAGCTGGGATTACAGGCACCTGCCACCGCACCTGGCTAATTTTGTATTTTTAGTAGAGACAGGGTTTCACCATCTTGGCCAGGCTGGTCTTGAACTCCTGACCTCGTGATCCACCCGCATCGGCCTCCCAAAGTGCTGGGATTACAGGCATGAGCCACCTCACCTGGCCCCCACGTTATGTGTTATATGTGGGATCATGTTTCTGTTTTTTTTTTTTTTTTCAGCAGCAGTATTATGAACATCTTTCCATGTCAATACATAGAGATATGTGTCATAATTTTGAATGGCTGCATAATATTCCATTTTATATACATACCCTCATTTTTAAAATCTATATTCAGAATGATGGACATTTAGGTTGCGTTCATCACTGAAACATCCTCCATTAATTCTTTTTTCTTTTTATTTTTTACTCTAGCCTCCCAATGTGCTGGGATTATAGGCTTGAGCTACCACACCTGATTGGAAACTGATTAATTCTCCTTGTGGATATTTTTACATATGTGTTTGAATGTCTCCTTGAAGTAAATCCTTAGAAATGGGATTTCTGGGTTAGAGAGAAAGCTTATTTTAAACACTTCCGTATCTTATACTGCTTTCCAGAAAAATTGCATCCATCTCCTACTTTCCCCAATTAGTGCATAAGAATGCCCATTTTCTCATACCTTTCCAAGCACTGGGTTTTGTCCATTTAAAAATTTTTGCCAAGAAGAAAAAATCAGTTTTGTTCTTTTTACATTTCTTGTTTATTAGTGAGATTATGTATCTTTTCATATGTTTATTGGCCTGACAAATACTTTGGTGTTTTGGCTGTAGCTCATGGTTGACAGCTCAGAGAGCGAAAGATCTGAGGGAAGATGGATGCAAAAGCTCGAAATTGTTTGCTTCAACATAGAGAAGCTCTGGAAAAGGACATCAAGACATCCTACATCATGGATCACATGATTAGTGATGGATTTTTAACAATATCAGAAGAGGAAAAAGTAAGAAATGAGGTAAAGCTCTGTGAAGCAGTACACACTTCCTTAAAAATTTTTAGAATTTCAGAACTTGTACTGGTCTCCACTACTTTATGTTGCATACATATTCATTGTTGTATACTAAACTACTTAATTTTTTTTTAGCCCACTCAACAGCAAAGAGCAGCTATGCTAATTAAAATGATACTTAAAAAAGATAATGATTCCTACGTATCATTCTACAATGCTCTACTACATGAAGGATATAAAGATCTTGCTGCCCTTCTCCATGATGGCATTCCTGTTGTCTCTTCTTCCAGTGGTAAAGATTCAGTTAGTGGAATAACTTCATATGGTTTGTATCCATTATACCTTCTATCACTTTGCTATCAAAATTGCTTTGGGTTTGTCTTATTGTAGATGTAATCTTCTGAAGAGAGTGTGACCAGTTCACTGAAAACTGCATGTTAATAAAATTGTAGTGATGTTTTCAGTTTAAATATTTTTTATTTGCATCCATATTAACTCTCACATTTTCTTCTTGCCCAGTGAACTGTACTGCTGAGATAATATGTCTACCCTAATTTTTAGAGACAGTAAGACAATTTATAGGCCCTTGTTTATTTTCCAGTTCTATGTGTTTATAGAGTTTATAGGAAAAAATAAGAATCTTTAGAAATACATGTTCTTGAAAGGTATTCCATAAATGTTTTTCCTTTTACACTTGCCTTCCCAGTCTTCAATATGAGAGGGAATGAAAAGTCAGGAAATAATAGGGTGAGTAAAGCAGATATAGATAGAAACTTCCATTTTCTTTAGTCATCTTGAAAGATATATGTTTGCCTTTGCTCTCTGTGGTCTGAGAAATCAGAAAATTGAAGTTAATATGCTAGCCACATTTTCTTACTTCTCTTGGAAATTTTCAGGCTAAGCCTCAGCTTTGCTTTTTGTTTTTTATGGTATTACTTCAGTAATTATTCCAAAGTTCTATTCATTCATGCTTGTTTTGTTTTGGATTTTAGTAAGGACAGTCCTGTGTGAAGGTGGAGTACCACAAAGGCCAGTTGTTTTTGTCACAAGGAAGAAGCTGGTGAATGCAATTCAGCAGAAGCTCTCCAAATTGAAGGGTGAACCAGGATGGGTCACCATACATGGAATGGCAGGCTGTGGGAAGTCTGTATTAGCTGCAGAAGTTGTTAGAGATCATTCCCTTTTAGAAGGTAAATGTCTTAGTCCATTTCATAGTCTAGTAAGGTAGATAGACATATAAAAATATTATGATATATCAATACGTGATAAATTGAATGGTAGAAGCAAGCATAAGGTACAGAGTTAGAACAAAGGAAGGATGTGTTAACTCTCTAAAGGGAGAGGATGGATACGACAGGCTTCCTGAATGAGATGACATCTTAGCGGGAGTTTGGAGAAAGAATAAAAGTTTGCCAGGCAGTGAAGGTAGGGATGGGAGACTAGGGAAGGTGGGAAGGGTAGTGGGTGGTTACTAGGGTGGGGAAGGGCATACTGGGTAGAAGAGGGTTTAAGAAATGTTGGCAGGTATACCACTGACCTTAGCGAGCCTGGTAGGTTCTCAGGGTATTCTTCAGGAATAGTTACATAGCTCCGTCAGTTCTAGGCTGCCCCCATTCATCAGTGTGTTCACATTCATCAGTGTGTTCTCTCTGTATGACACTTCTAGGGGAATTCAAAGACAGTTCCTAACTTCTAGTAGTTAATAATTTTTTTTTAGTAGGCCAGGCACAGTGGCTCATGCTTATAATTCCAGCTGAGGCGTGGATCACCTGAGGTCAGGAGTTCAAGAACAGCCTGGGCAACATGGTGAAATCCTGTCTCTACCAAAAATACAAAAAAAATCAACCAGGTGTGGTGGTGAGCGCCTGTAATCCCAGCTACTTGGGAGGCTGAGGCAGGAGAATCGCTTGAACCTAGGAGGTGGAGGTTGCAGTGAGCCGAGATCGCACCACCGCACTCTAGCCTGGGCAACAAGAGCAAGACTCCATCTCAAAAAAAGAAGTTTTTTTTTTTTTTTTTTTTTTTTAAATATGTATATATAACATGATCTACGGTTAAGACAGTTTAGACAGAATGATTGGAATAAGGAGTAAGCCTCTAAGAGACTTAGAAATATGGAGGCTAGGGTACATCTATGTGTACACATGGCCTCAGTTTAATTTCATAGCCTTCGTAAGTGGTGTAGACTATACTCTTGTCAGAAGTATGCCCAATTCTTAACCCTTGGTTTTTCCCCTCTATCATTACAGAGAAGTTTCCTGAGACTTAGCTCCTTTCAAGTCTCAGAGCCAAGGATTTTTTTAAACCCCTACTGCAAAGTTGATCACTAAGGATATTTCAGGATAAATTTGGCTTAAGTTCCTTTAGTGTGAAGGAATGAGTTTTCCTTTCAATATTATGATGAACTTTCTTTGTATATTTATAATACTCCAATTTATAGGTTTAAAAGAACACTCCCTCTCCCCATTTAAATTGCTCTACATTATTGTGATGAATTTTCAATTCTAGGGATTAAAATTGACCAACAATTTATGGAATTAAATACTCAGGAGTCATATTGTATAAATTGTTATCTTGGAACAGGTTTTAACTACTTTGTTTTGAGAAAATCCTAGAGATACTGGCAACTGTACATGTGAGCTTAATTCATATTCCTCATGTACTTTTGTGGGATCTCAAGTTCAGAGGATTAAGTTATTCATATTCCTTAGTTCATGGCTTATTATAGTAGATCCGTACTAGGCTGAGCTTCTCACTGTATTTATTTGTTTATTTCCATTTCAAAATTTCTTATTCTTCCTTTCCCCTCTCCATGGACAATCCTAATGTATTTAATGTATGTTCTTTGTCAATGTCTGTGTAAAGTATGTAGTCTTGTAAAATATGTATGTTGTTTGTATGCAGGTATTTTAAATTTGCATAGATGTTATGGTATTATTCTGTTTTTTATCTCCCATGACACAGTGTTTTTAAGATTTATCCTTGCTGCTATGTATACATGTTATTTGTTACACCTGATTGCCACCAACCCATTTTACTGCTCATTGCCCTAAGTAAATGCATATGTAGATTGTATCCAACTCTCTGCTGCTCCAGCAAAGCTGGGTTGAACTTTTATGTGAGTAAGAATTTCTTGGGTATTTGTAGCTAGGAGCAAAATTAGTAATTTTTTATTTATTTATTTATTTATTTTATTTTTTTTTTTTGCCGGTGTTTTCTATTTTTTATTTTTTATTTTTTATTTTTTTATTTTTTATTTATTTTTTTTTTATTATACTTTAGGGTTTTAGGGTACATGTGCACAATGTGCAGGTTTGTTACATATGTATCCATGTGCCATGTTGATTTCCTGCACCCATTAACTCGTCATTTAGCATTAGGTGTATCTCCTAATGCTGTCCCTCCCCCCTCCCCCTATTTTTGTTATTTTTTTAAAAGAGACAGAGTGTCACCCTGTTGCCTAGGCTGAGTGCAGTGGCCATATCATAGCTCACTGCAGCCTCAAACTTTTAGGCTCAAGTGATCCTCCCACCTTAGCCTCCTGAGTAGCTGGGTCTACAGGCACATGCCACCATGCCTGGCTAATTGTTTATTTATTTATGAAACAGGGTCTTGCTTTGTCACCCAGGCTGGAGTGCAGTGGCACGATCTTGGCTCCCTGCAACCTCTGCCTTCTGGGCTCAAGTGATCTTCTCACCTCTGCCTCCTGAGTAGCTGAGACCACAGGTGCATGCTGACACACCCAGCTAATTTTTGTATTTTTTGTAGAGTTGGGGTTTTGTCATGTTACCCAGGCTGGTCTCGAACTCCTGAGCTCAAGCAATTCACCCGCCTTGGCCTCCCAAAGTGCTGAAATTACAGGTGTAAGCCACTGTGCTTGGTGTGTTTTTAAACATCTTTTTGTAGACAGGGTTTTGCTATCTTGTCCAGTCTGGTCTCAAACTCCTGGGCTCAAGTGATGCTCCCGACTTGGCCTCCCAAAGTGCTGGGATTACAGGTGTGAGCCACCATGTCCAGCCAAAATTACTAAATGATAGGATATACAAATACCAAATTTGGTTCCCCTCCAGTCTGTACATTTCCCCCAGACGAGTATGGGGACTCCTGTAATCTCACTTGTGCAGTCACACTTGGTATGATCCAGCTTTGTAATTTTTGTCAGGCAAACTTCTATAAAGTTGTATCTTTTACTTTGCATTTCTCTGGTAACTCAAGTTTGAACATTTCTTCATAAGCTTGTTGTTAGCCTTTTAGGTTTCTTTTTTTATGGATTTTGTTTATATTATTTGTCTATTTTCTATTGGGGTTTCCTTTTTTTTTTTTCTTTTTGCTTTTTAGGAGTTTCTTATATATTCTAGACATTAGACTTTGTTGGTTTTAGACTTTTATTTTATTTTATTTTATTTTTTTGAGACAGAGTTTCGCTCTTGTTGCCCAGGCTGGAGTGCCATGGTGCGATCTTGGCTCACCACAATCTCCGCCTCCCAGGTTCAAGTGATTGTCCTGCCTCAGCCTCCTGAGTAGCTGGGATTACAGGCACCCACCACCACGCCTGGCTAATTTTGTATTTTTAGTAGAGATGGGGTTTCTCCATGTTGGTCAGGCTGGTCTCGAACTCCCGACCTCAGGTGATCCCCCTGCCTCGCCTCCCAAAGTGCTGGGATTACAGGCGTGAGCCACTGTGCCCAGCTGGTTTTAGACTTTTAAATACCTTATTTTAATTTGCCATCTGATTAATTTTTTTCCTGGGTGTCCTCAGTAGACGAGAACTCTGATGTAGTCAAACTAATCAATTTTTTTTTTGTCTTCTAACTTGTGTTTCCTGAGTTTTTTGTTCAAGTAGTCCTATTACAGTCTTATTATTCATATTTAGTTCTTTATTCTTTGGAGTCTGCCTTTGTATGTCCACTAATTCAAGAATAGTTGCTTTCCCAAAGATAAATTTTAATCTCTGGAGTTCACTTCCATTCTCAAATACAGGAACATTGGATTTTTGACATTTAATTGTATTACAAAACCTTTTCTTTTAAAAGTACAGATCATATAAGAGTTCTAAATTTGATTAAAATTGTGGTTCCTATGGAAATGTTTTCTTTGGGTGGTGATTGGCATAAATTAAAGAATATTAAGTTTTTAACTTTTAGCTGGGTGTGGTGGCTCGTGCCTGTAATCCTAGCACTTTGGGAGGCCGAGGTGGACAGATCATTTGAGGTCAGGAGTTCGAGACCAGCCTGGCCAACATGGTGAAACCCCGTCTCTACTAAAAATACAAAAATTTGCTGGGCGTGGTGGCGCATGCCGGTAATCCCAGCTATTCAGGTGGCTGAGGCATGAGAATCGCTTGAACCTGGGAGGCAGAGGTTGCAGCGAGCCAAGATTGCACCACTGCTCTCCATCCTGGGTGACAGAGTGAGATGCCGTCTCAAAAAAAAAAAAAAAAAAAAAAAAAAAATTATATATATATATATATATATATATATATATATATATATAGTTTTTAACTATTTATGTCTATACAGTTTTAAGTAACCCAGTTGTCTTTTGAAATTTCAACGCTTTAATTTTTTCTTATTTGTAGGGAAATAGTAAAGAATTGACGTATCTTGAAATACAGTAGTGACATTTTACATTACTGTATTCATATGTAGGTTTTTAATCATGGATGCTTTCTTCATAGGCTGTGTTCCTATTTGTTTCTGTCCTTCCCAAGATTTCTTTGTGTTATTAGATTATTAATTGCTACCAGGATAAGCCTCCTGTGAAAGTAGTGTGGAGTTTTCCCTGAATAAAGGCAACTTTTCTTTGAATTAGTTTCTCTGAATGAATTGTAAATACAGCCTCCTCATGCAAAGCTAAATTGCTCCCTCTTGTGCCTATAGTCAAGATGTTTAGATTGTTTCTGAAATGTGGAATTAATGGTTCAGTTTTTAACTAAATGTTATATGGTGATGGTTAGAGATTGACATATCAGATGGTCTTTTGGTCTGTTCGCCTTTTTAAGGGTGGTAGTGTTTTCTCTTTTCTTGCATGTGTTTAAATGCCCTAAATTTTTAGTTATAAATTTAGGGAAAAAGGCCTTTGACCCTAGGTAATAGGTACGTAAATTAAAATATGAAAGAATTTACTAGGTAGCTATATCAGGATGCTTTCTTTACCTTTAATCTTGGGATGATTTTTACAAATTTTATTTTATTTTATTTTATTTTGAGACAGAGCCCCACTCTGACGCCCAGGCTGGGGTGCAATGATCTCGGCTCACTGCAACCTCTGCCTCTTGGCAGTCCCCCTGCCTCAGCCTCCCAAGTAGCTGGGACTACAGCTGTGCACCACCACACCCGGCTAATTTTTGTATTTTTAGTAGAGATGGGGTTTCACCATGTTGGCCAGGTTGGTTTTGAACACCTGACCCAAGTGATCCCCTCGCCTCGGCCTCCCAAAGTGCTGGGATTACAGGCGTGAGCCGCTGTGCCTGGCCAATTTTTACAAATTTTAGGTAGACAGCACAAATTTTAAAAAATGGAAACTTAAGGCAACAGATAGTTTGTCTGTTTTTGTTTAAATATTTTAAAAGTAGTATTTTCATTTAAAAAGAAATAAAAGTTCTCCTTACTTGCTTCTTTTTGCTTTCTCCTAAATTCTTAATCTTTTTATTTTTGGGACAGTCTCACTTTGTCACCTAGGCGGGAGTGCAGTGGCATGATCCTGGCTCACTGCAGCCTCAGCTTTCCAGGCTCAGGTCATCCTGCCACCTCAGCTTCCTGGGAAGCTGGGCCACAGGCGCACAGCACCTTGCCTGGCTAATTTTTTTTTTTTTTTTTTTTTTGAGACAGAGTCTCACTCTGTCGCCCAGGTTGGAGTGCAGTGGCGCCATCTCGGCTCACTGCAAGCTCCGCCTCCCGGGTTCATGCCATTCTCCTGCCCCAGCCTCCCGAGTAGTTGGGACTACAGGCACCTGCCACCACACCTGGCTAATTTTTTGTATTTTTAGTAGAAACAGGGTTTCACCGTGTTAGCCAGGATGGTTTCGATCTCCTGACCTCGTGATCTGCCCACCTCGGCCTCCCAAAGTGCTGGGATTACAGGCATGAGTCACCGCACCCGGCCTTGCCTGGCTAATTTTTTGTATTTTTTCAGAGACGTGGTTTCACCATGTTGCTCAGGCTGGTCTGGAAATCCTGGGCTCAAGCAGTCTGTCTGCCTTGGCCTCCCAAAGTGCTGGGAGCCACCATGCCTGGCTCTAAATTCTAAATCTTATCCTAGAGATAATCTTGGTTAACAATTCGGAGTAAATTTTTCCAAACTTTGTTCTCTGCATTTATGAATATATACACATACAGAACACAGCTTTAACTTTAAGTCTCAAGGACTTGCTGTTTCATAACTGTAAACTTACACTGAAGGAGGCCGGAGGGGACCTCAGGAAACTTCAGGAGTAAGCAATAGGGCTTGTCTACCTTCTTCCAAGACATTGGCACTGATAATCAAACCAGGCTTCACAGCCCTGTGTTTACCTCAGTTACTGTAGAGTTCTCTGTCTCCAGTTGTTTGTTATATTTTAGATTTCATGCAGTCACTATTCAGTACATTGCCAAATTCTGATCTAGGTCTTCTTCTGTCATTCCTATGTGTTTCTGCCATACCCTGTAGAACTCCTCCTCTGTGAGCAGGAAACTCTCTTATATCATCAGCTTCTTAGAATATTCGCCTTCTTGCCTTATCTGAAAGTGGTCAGTTTCCTGAGTTTACTACCTTCTCCATAACCTTCTTAAGTGACTTGGCAACTTTTTTCCTTTATATCCCACATACTTTAGCACCAGGAAATGGGTGGGCGTTGTTCTTGCTCTCTGTTGTCTCATCCAGACCATTAATACTCCCTTCTCCAGCTGAATGGTTTGAGCTTAATGTCTCTAACCTTTCCTATTGATGTAATCATTCATTGACGATTGGAGTTCTTAGCTTATAACCTTCCTCCTATGCCCTTTGTCTGTTAGCACTCTTAGTGATTTTGATACCTGTGTGGATGAGTCATCCAAAACCTTAGCCTCTTATCTCCTTAACCTCTTTGTCTCCTGTGAACATTTCTCAGCTCTTCCCTGATTACAGGCTAGACCCTGATCCTTGTCATTACCAGAAC
The DNA here is from genome assembly GCF_006542625.1 of Nomascus leucogenys. Taxonomy (NCBI): domain Eukaryota; kingdom Metazoa; phylum Chordata; class Mammalia; order Primates; family Hylobatidae; genus Nomascus; species Nomascus leucogenys. The sequence goes on along the minus strand of NC_044390.1, from coordinate 6,850,232 downwards.
TATAACACTTTTGAAATCTTGATGTTGAGCATTCTCTTCTACTCTTTACCCACCTCCACCCATTTTATTCTTCAAGTTTAATGCTATAGACTTACCAAGACTTCTCATCCACTGATTCCAGAATATCCTCTCTATTCATACTATCAGTCCTCTCCTAGACTTGAGCCATTATTGTCCATCATTTTATTGTCCACCATTCAGTTGCTTCTTAGCACATACTCTTGACTCTTTAGTCCACTCCTTATCTGGAGTGAAAATCGATTTTTTTCTCTATGCTGGGAAGTGGAATAGGTATTTGCCCCTCAAGGCTTCATCCAGACCATTGCTTACTTCCTCTTTTCTGGGACTGATCCTTTCCTTGACCTTGTGCAGGTTCAAAGACTCCACGTCACTTCAAATTATAAAAAGTCTAATTTCCATAATTAATATGTCAAGTCCTATTCAGTACTCCAAACTTCATTTACATATAAGGTTCAGTCGGGCCTGCGTGAGACTTTGGAAGCCTGCAATGGGATAGTAGGTTAAGGTGGACATTGTGGGTTGTTTCCAGCTTTTTCCTGTTGCAAATAATGCTGCAGTGAATATTCTTGTGGATGCAGAATAGTGTAGAAGTTGAACATTGATGCTTTAAGTTTGAATCTCAACTCTGCTTTATTAGCTGTGTAACTTTGGGCAAATTACTCAGCTTTTCTATTCTTCAGTTTCCTCATTTTCAAAATGAAGATAATATGTCTGCTTGATAGTGTGCTATAGGATTAAATGAATGAACGTACATAGAACTCTTAGGATAGTGCCCAATAAATATCTGATGTAAATAGATCTTTGTGCATGTATACAAATATCTCTTTTGGGTGATTAAGTTTTTAAAGTAGTGATTTATATTTGTATTTAATTATTTGTGAATACCAGTAAATAAATTGCCCTTTGGTGTAATTTAATTCATTTATCTTTGAGTCTGTTTCTTGCTTTTTTTGGTATGTTTAAGATCACATAAATCTTTATGATTGATGCTACTGGAATGATCTAATGCTACGGTTTACCATATTTTACACATAGGGACCCCTCTTTTTTATATATGTATATTTATGTGGACGTGATTAAGTATAGTCTATGAAGACTTAAGATTTTGGCTCCTGACAATATGTAAATAAAAATACATATTTCAAGATGTTTTATGGCTCAGTTAACAATGATGATGATAACAGTAATAATAATCATGACCATTCCTAGTGCTTACTAGTTCAAAGCTTAATGTTGGTAAGTTGCTCTCAGATCCATAACACTAACAACCTGTTTTAATCCTTTATACTTAACATAGCAATTTCACATATTTTGTATCATTAATTTTTCACAGCAACTCTGAAATAGGTGGGCTAGACAGCCTTATTTCAGTATAACAAATGAGATTGAGGTTAAATGATTTGATAAAGATTGCTTAGCTAGTAAGCAGTAGAGCCAGACTTGAATCTAACTTCTCATTTTAAGTCTGTATAAGAAAACCATAATGGGTGAGTTATATGTTCCAGGACATCAGTAGTTCTCAACGAGGGGTGATTTCACAACCCCCCAGGTGACATTTGACAATGTTTGGAGACATTTTTGTTTGTCAGTACTGGTGAAGAGGAATCCCATTGGCATCTAGTGGATAGAGACCAAAGAGGTGGTTAAACATCCTATAATGCATAGGACAGTCCCTTACAACAAAGAATTGCCATCCCAAAAAGTCAGAAGTACAAGGTTTAGAAACTGTGCTGTGCAGTGATCACTGACAACACAGGACAAAGATCATAAAACTTTACTTGGTAAGATTTTCCCGATAAGCCACAGATTTACTCCAAACTTCAGTTTCTTCACATCTTCAACTTGTCTTAGATTCAGGATATAAAGCCTACCAGTATCTTGCATGTAAAATTTATACTCTAAATCAAGAGAGGTTGAAGATGTGATGGGATTGAAAATTGGAGTAAATCTGTTGCTTAACAGTAAAACCATTTAAAGGAGTACTCCTGTTGAAAGGCCTTAAGTTCATTATTCTTTCCCTCACTAGGTTGTTTCCCAGGGGGAGTGCATTGGGTTTCAGTTGGGAAACAAGACAAATCTGGGCTTCTGATGAAACTGCAGAATCTTTGCACACGGTTGGATCAGGATGAGAGTTTTTCCCAGAGGCTTCCACTTAATATTGAAGAGGCTAAAGACCGTCTCCGCATTCTGATGCTTCGCAAACACCCAAGGTACCGATGGTCAAATTTAGTTGGTGTGTCAGGTCCCAATAAGATGTAACTACTGACCTCTTGAGAACATCATGCCTTTTTCCTGCTGTCCTATAGGGAGGATAAGAGAGAACCATTGCGGCCGGGCACGGTGGCTCACACCTGTAATCCCAGCACTTTGGGAGGCCGAGGCAGTTGGATCACCTGAGGTCAGGAGTTCAAGACCAGCCTGACTAACATGGTGAAACCCCATCTCTACTAAACATACAAAATTAGCTAAGTGTTGGCGCATGCCTGTAATCCCAGCTGCTTGGGAGGCTGAGACAGGAGAATCGCTTGAACCCAGGAGGCAGAGGTCGCAGTGAGCCGAGATCGTTCCATTGCACTCTAGCCTGGGCAATAAGAGTGAAACTCCGTCAGAAAAAAGAAAAAAGAAAAGAAAGAGAGAGAGAGAAAGAAAGAACCATTGCTTTCCTGCTTTTCTGTCTTGTATTTAAAAAGAAAAAAAAAGTGGCTGCCACTCGGCCTAAAATTGCTTTTTTCTTTGCATCCTACCTACCACATCATCTCATATGTACCATTGTAGGCTTTCAGGAAATGTCTTAAGTAGGTGAGTTGGTGAGTGGTCTTTGCTAGAAAGTGCAAACTTCTTACTTTGAATCTGTTATTTCTAATGGGTTAACATCGAACAAGAGAGAATAAATACAGGCAACTGATAAATGTCAGGAAGGGGCCAGGCACAGTGCCAGGCACAGTGGCTCATGCCTGTAGTCCCAGCACTTTGGGAGGCCATGGTGGATAGTTTGCTTGAGTCCAGGAGTTCGAGACCAGCATGGGCAACATGATGAAACCCTGTCTTTCTAAAAAATACAAAAATTAATCTGGTGTGGTGGTACACACCTGTGGTCCCAGCTACTCAGGAGGCTAAGGTGGGAGGATCACTTGAGCCTGGGAGATTGAGGCTGCAGTGAACCCAGATTGTGCCACTGTATTCCAGCTTGGGTGGCAGAGGAAGACCCTGTTTCAATTAAAAAAAAAGTCAGGAAGGATTTTTAATGGGGCTCTTCTGTTGGATTGTCTTAGTTTCTAGAAATATACATGTGACTCTTCTACTTCCATATACTTCAGGAGTGAGTTTGTTTTGTTTGTTCAACAGTTAATTAATTCAGCAAATACTTACCATTATAATTATGTGCCAGGCACTGTTACCACGTGTTTCACAGTTTTCATTAGCCAAAAGGGAGACAGCAGTTTAGTTGCTGCTTGTCTTAAGAGTATAACGTTGGATTCAGTCAACAATTTGATTTCTGTCATCTTAACAGCCTCTCTTTCATTTGTTCATTTAACCAACATTGAGTGTTGTGCCAGGTTCTGGGCCAAGTGCTGCAAGTACAAAGATAAATAAAGCATTCCTTGGGAATGTTACAGTATATTGAGTGAGAGTTAGGTAGTGGCTCTGCACTTTTAAAAAATGCCCTAATGCACCCAATGATGCAGTATACTTTCATATGTAACAGTTGCTGAGTATGGCAGTGATTCTCAAATTGGTAAGGGTATTAATATCAGAATATAGGATGAGAAGAGTACTTTTGGGAAAAGCCTACTAGGTGATTCTGATGCATACTCGTTATATTTTTATGGCACAATCTCTGCTCACTGAAGCTCCGCCTCCTGGGTTCAAGTGATTCTCCTGCCTCAGCCTCCAAGTAGCTGGGACTACAGGCGCCCGCCACACGCCGGGCTAATTTTTTGTATTTTTAGTAGAGATGGGGTTTCACCGTGTTAGCCAGGGTGGTCTTGATCTCCTGACCTCGTGATCCTCCCACCTCGGCCTCCCAAAGTGCTGGGATTACAGGCGTGAGCCACTGCACCCGGCCTGTGCCTAGAGTATTTTTTTTGTAATGTACAGCCATAGTGTGTCATTCAGACAAAAATGCTATTGTATAATTATGCTATCAGGTTTTAGTTATATTTTTTCCCCTCATCTGTTCTAGTGAGTTTAGAAAAGTTTTTGGAGAGAACAATTGGGAATTGGCATAGAGGTCTTAGTTACTATGAATAAACAAATTGATTAAAAAAAAAACCACTTGTATACCAAATGAAAGGTAATATTCTTTTAGGTTACAACATATGAAATTGCTAGTTTTATAGGTAAAAAATGGTCACATATCATCATTATTGTATGATTCATTCTAATGCTAACCTGAGCTCAATTCTAGTTTGGTTTTGGTGCTTAAAGACTGAGTTGGAAAATCCCATTACTTGGATAGTAATGGTCGCTTTTTTTTTTTTAGGCACTCAGTAAGTGATGGCTGAACCTTTTATGGTATGATCTGTAATTTTAGTATGTTCTGATTTAGGGTTTGAGGAGAAGGCAGTCTCTAATTTTTTTTTTCCTTATTTGAATCAGCATATTGAGAAAAGAGTATAGCAAAGAGGAAGAAACATTTTCCTAGATCTAGCCATCTATTTGTTTAAAAAAAATTTTAATTTGGTACATTTTAAAAGACACTGATGGGATTATCTTTTTAAAAGGAAGCTTAAGATAAGTGTCATTAATGATTAATATATTTTTTTTAAATTAGGTCTCTGTTGATCTTGGATGATGTTTGGGACTCTTGGGTATTGAAAGCTTTTGACAATCAGTGTCAGATTCTTCTTACAACCAGAGACAAGAGTGTTACAGATTCAGTAATGGGTAAGGATTATTCATTTACTTTTTAGTACCTTTATATTTAATTCAATTACATTTAAATATGTGACATACCAAATTACTTACTTTGTCTTGTGATTTTTGTTTGCAGGTCCTAAATATGTAGTCCCTGTGGAGAGTTCCTTAGGAAAAGAAAAAGGACTTGAAATTTTATCCCTTTTTGTTAATATGAAGAAGGCAGATTTGCCAGAACAAGCTCATAGTATTATAAAAGAATGTAAAGGTATGGTTATTTATTTGTTTATGAGGAGATTATAGGGAGTTATATAATTTCCCTTTTGTAAATTAAGCTAATGAATATGATAATTTAGCACATGAACATCCAAAAACTTTTCTGGGAGATTTAGTATTTTAGGTTCTCTGATATCTTAAATGGATACATGATATTATGGTATTTATTTATTCATTAAAATAATATTTACCGTCTACCCACAGTGTGTTAGAGACCACATTAGTGAGAGAAGTGAGACACAGATGTGACCTCTGCTGTCAGAGTTAAAAATATAGTGAGAATCAGATTTAAACCTTGTTTTTGCTTGGGATTTTATAAAAATAGTGTTCTAATTTGGTAAGTAAAAACTGGTGTCTTAATTTGCATTTTTTGTTAGTGAAGTTAAACTTTTTACTTGTTTATTGAATATGTTTTAAGAAATTATCCTTGCCTGCGCAGTGGTTCACGCCTGTAATCCCAGCACTTTGGGAGGCCGAGGCGGGCGGATCACAAGGTCAGGAGATCGAGACCATCCTGGATAACATGGTGAAACCCCGTCTGTACGAAAAATACAAAAAATTAGCCGGGCGTGGTGGCGGGCGCCTGTAGTCCCAGGTACTCGGGAGGCTGAGGCAGGAGAATGGCGTGAACCCCGGAGGTGGAGCTTGTAGTGAGCCGAGATTGCGTCACTGCACTCTACCCTGAGTGACAGAGCAAGACTTCGTCTCAAAAAAAAAAAAAAAAAAGAAATTATCCTTGAATTTAAGAAATTATCCTTGACTTTAAGAAATTATCCTTGACTCACTTTTCTTTTTTGATATAAGTATTTTTAATTTATTTCTAAGTACTCTAAAAATAGAAACTATTAGCTCTTTGTCATATTTTTACAAGTATTATTTCCCAGTAAAACAATTTTTTAATTTAAAATTTATATACAGAATCTCGCTATGTTGCCCAGGCTGGTCTTGAGCTACTTGCCTCAAATGATCCTCCTGCCTTAGCCTCCCAAAGCACTGGGACTACAGGCATGAGTCACCATGTCCAGCCTGTTTCCCAGTTTTTTGTGTACCTTTTATTTGTTGTATTCTTTTGACATATAGAAGCTTAAAATTTTAAACAGTCAAATCTATCAACTCTTAAAATTATTTCTTTCATTATTGTTATGCTTGGAAATACCTTCTTTTTCTTCTTTTTCTTTTTTTTCTCTTTTGAGACAAGTCTCACTCTGTCATCCAGGCTGGAGTGCAGTGGCGTGATCTTGGCTCACTGCAACTTCTGCCTCCCAGGTTCAAGCAGTTCTTCTGCCTCAGCCTCCCAAGTATCTGGAACTATAGGCATGTGCCACCATGCCCAGCTAATTTTTGTATTTTCAGTAGAGACGGTGTTTCACCATGTTGGTCAGGCTGGTCTCGAACTCCTGACCTCAGGTGATTGCCCGCCTCAGCCTCCCAAAGTGCTGGGATTATAGGCATGAACTACCGTACCTGGCCACCTTATTTTTCATTCTGCCATCAAATAGACACACAGTTTTGTTTGTTTATTTATTTATTTATTTTATTTATTTATTTTTTGAGAGTGAGTCTCACTGTGTTGCCCAGGCTGGAGTGCAGTGGCGCGACCTCTGCTCACTGCAACCTCTGCTGCCCAGGTTCAAGTGATCCTACTGCCTCAGCCCCCTAGTAGCTGGGATTACAGGTGCGTGCTACCTCACCCAGCTAATTTTTGTAGTTTTAGTAGAGATGGGGTTTCACCATCTTGGCCAGGGTAGTCTTGAAATCCTGACCTCGTGATCCACCTGCCTCGGCCACCCAAAGTGCTGGGATTACAGGCGTGAGCCACCACACGTGGCCAGTTTTGTTTATTTTTAAAGAAATCTTACACTTAGACAAAATGCTTGATTTGTAGTTATTACAAAGGGTGATGCATGTCCATTTTGAAAATGTGTGAAACTATAAAGAAAAAATAGAAATTATCCGTAACCTGATAATTATTAGCATCGTTAGAGTATTGCCTCCAGTCTTTTAGAACAAAGATTAAAAAAATTGAGATTATGTATACACAGTTTTGGATTTTGCCCTTTTTTTTAAAGAGCCAGGGTCTTGCTCTGTCACCCAGGCTGGAGTGCAGTAAGATCACAGCTCACTGCAGGCTTGAATGTCTTGGCTTAAGCAATCCTCCTGCCCCAGCCTCCTGAATAGCTGGGACTGCAGATACCCACCACCATACCTGGGTAATTTTTAAATTTTTTTGTAGGGACAGGGTCTCACTATGTTGCCCAGGCAGGTCTCAAACTTCTGCCCTCAAGCAATCCTCCCACCTCCGCCTCCCAAAGTGCTAGGACTATAGACGCATGTCGCCACACCCAGCTGGATCTTACCCTTTTTCTATATCTTGAGCATTTTCCCATGTTGTTAAATATTTTTTTGAAAAAAATTTACCAGTGGCATAATATTGATATATCTTAATTTATTCAACCACTTCTCTATTATTGGACATTGTTTATGTTGTTTAAGATTTTTTCACTATTCTAAGTATGCTGTGATGAATATCCTTAAACTTAATCATTCTTTTCTTTTTCTTTAAGACAGAGTCTCACACTGTTCCTCAGGCTAGGATGCAGTGGTGCCATCATGGCTCACTGTAGCCTCAACCTCCTGGGCTGAAGCAGTCCTCCCACCTTAGCCTCCTAAGTAGCCGGCACTATAGGCACACACCACCACACCTGGCTGATTTTTCTAATTTTTGTTTTTGGTAGAGACAAAGTCTCATTATGTTGCTCAGGCTGGTGCATATATATATATATATATATATATATATATTTTTTTTTTGTAACGACATCTTAGCCAGATTTGATCTATGTTATTTTGACTTAATAAAGATAATCAGGAACTTATTAAATGAAATCTTTCTTATTTCTAATTTTTTTTGGAATAAATATCTAGAAGTGAAGTCAAGAGTGATAAATACTTAAGGCTTTTGATAACATGCAGCAGAAATTGTTTCTTAGTAATGTAAGTAAGTAAGTTGATTCCTATTAGTGACAAAATAGGATGGTATTAGCACAGTGACTTCTTTTTCTTTTTTAAGGCTCTCCCCTTGTAGTATCTTTAATTGGTGCACTTTTACGTGATTTTCCCAATCGCTGGGAGTACTACCTCAAACAGCTTCAGAATAAGCAGTTTAAGAGAATAAGGAAATCTTCGTCTTATGATTATGAGGCTCTAGATGAAGCCATGTCTATAAGTGTTGAAATGCTCAGAGAAGACATCAAAGATTATTACATAGATCTTTCCATCCTTCAGAAGGACGTTAAGGTGCCTACAAAGGTAATGGGATCAGTGATCCTCATCATTGGGTATGTATTGCATGTAAGCTTTGATACAGTACTGAGCATGTTGTTACAGAGAACCTTGGAAGGATAAGACCCAGGGGACTGAGGTGGTGAGGTGTTGGGTGTAGAAGTCCCTCTGCTGTTAGCCTCCATTAAGGGCTTTGTTGAACTCAGGAGTTAACCTATTTCTGTGGTTCTAGTGCAGCTGAAGAAGCGTCTGACTTCTCTTTCTCTTTTCTATCTTGAGGAGTAGTTGAGTTTCTTCTTAAGAAATGGAGACATTCTTACTCAGGACTTACCATTTTTTTGTGTGTGTGATAATACCTATCTACAGTCCTGGTCATTGTACTTTTGTGGCATATTAAATACTTATAATGATTCCTAGGTGTTGTGTATTCTCTGGGACATGGAAACTGAAGAAGTTGAAGACATACTGCAGGAGTTTGTAAATAAGTCTCTTTTATTCTGTGATCGGAATGGAAAGTCGTTTTGTTATTATTTACATGATCTTCAAGTAGATTTTCTTACAGAGAAGAATTGCAGCCAGCTTCAGGTACTTGCATCTTGGTTTACTTTTTTTTTCCTTTTTCCTTTGAAATAATTTTAGATTTATTGAAAAGTTACAAAATAGTAGATAGTTTCTATGCATAAGTCCTTCACCTAGCTTCCTCTAATATTAACATTTTATATAACCATAATATGGTTGTTGAAGCCAGAAAATTAACATTGATACAATACTGTTCACTAATCTACTTGTTCTTTTTGTGGTCCAGGCCAATTTAGGATCCCATATTGCATATAATTGTCTTGTTTCCCTACTTGTCATTTTTTTCAGTCTCCTCAAATCTGTGAAAATTTATCAGTCTTTATCTTTCATGGCCTTGTCACCTTTGAAGAGTACTGGCTAGTAATTTTGTACAGTATACCCAAATTTGGTTTTGTGTGATGTTTTCTCCTGACTAGATTGAAGTTATACATATTTGGCAAGAATACCAATGATGTTTTATCTTTCTCAGTGGGCATCATATGCTGAGAGTACCTGGTGGTTTTTAAAAAATTTTTTGTAGAGATAGTGTTTTGCCATGTTGCCCAGGCTGGTCTTGAACTCCTGGGCTCAAGTGATCCACCTGCCTTGGCCTCCCAAAGTGCTGAGATTATAGGTATGAGCCACTATGCCCAGACTCTTGGTGTTGATATGTTTTATTATGGGTGATGTTAATGTTGATAATTTGTTTAAAGTGGTATCTGCCAGGTTTCTGCACTGTAAAGTCATTATTTTGTGGGGAGATTCTCCGTATATATATATTTGTGGGGAGATTCTCTGTATATATATATATATATATATATATATATATATATATATATTTTTTTTTTTTTTTTAGGACAGGGTCTCACTGTGTTGCCCAGGCTGGCATGCAGTGGCTCACTGCAACCTTAAACTCCTGGGCTCAATTGGTTCTGAGTAGCTAATTCCTGAGTAGCTGGGTCTGCAGGCACATGCCACCACACCTGACTGATTTTTTTTATTTTTTATTTTTTGTAAAAAAATTAAACGTAGGGATATCTCCCTATGTGCCCAGGCTAGTCTTGAAGTCCTGGCCTCAAGTGATCCTCCTACCTTGGCCTCCCAAAGTGCTGGGATTACAGGTGTGAGCCACCGGGCCTGGCCTCTCTGTACATTCTTAATAGCTTTGGAAGCTGAAGTTACTGTGATGCTTAGGTTATAAAATTGTTTCTGGCTTCTGAAATGTTTCATTGGGTTGCAGGATCTACATAAGAAGATAATCACTCAGTTTCAGAGATATCACCAGCCGCATACTCTTTCACCAGATCAGGAAGACTGTATGTATTGGTGCAACTTTCTGGCCTATCACATGGCCAGTGCCAAGATGCACAAGGTAAGATGACCCATTTAAAAATTCCTTTATCTAACTTCCCTTTTTTCATATGTATTACAAATAAGTGTTTTTTTCTGTTATTTTTTGTCTTGAATTTTGTTCATATTGCTATTTGAATTTTTTTTTTTTTTTTTTGAGACAGGGTCTCACTTTGTCTCTCAGGCTGGAGTGCAGTGGCACAATCTCAGCTCATTACAACCTCAACCTCCTGGGCTCAAGTGATCCTCCCACTTCAGCCCCCCATGTAGCTGGGACTATAGGCATATGCCACCATGCCTGGCTAATATTTTTGTATTTTTGGTGGAGATGGGGTTTCACTGTGTTGCTCAGGCTGGTCTCAAACTCCTGAGCTCGACATGAGCTTAAGTGATCCATTCGCCTCAGCCTCCCAAAGTGTTAGGATTACAGGCATGAGCCACTGCGGCTGGCTGAAGATTTGAATTTTTATGTAGTTAAATTTACCACTGTTGTTGTCGTCGTTGTTTGGTATTTTGCTTTGCTGTCCTGTTCATAAACATGTTTTGTTTTATTAGTATAATTTTTTGTTAGTAAAAATGGGATTATAGGTTGTGTAATTATTTTTGTTTTTACCTGTAGTGATTAGAAAAGGTACCTTAGTAACTAGTAAATGAACTACCTCAGAATTAATCCTCTTCTTACTAGTAGCTTTCCTTTTTGGGCAGTATGGATTTGTTTTGTAAGCTTTGAGAGGAAATGGATAGTGGAAAACTATATTCATTGATTCAATAAATATTTATTGAGTGCTTGTTATGTATATTGCTCTTCATTAAGAGGATAAAGCACAGGCACAAAGTCTCTGCTCTCACGAGTTTATGTTCTGGGAGGAGGCAGACATTAAACAAATTTATTATATTTCAGTGGGTAGTTAAGTGCTCAGAAGAAGGACAGAGCATGGAAGGGGAAAGAAAGTGATGATAGAGGGGTAGAATCATCATTAAACCCATTTGCTTATGGGTTTAATATGCATTATAAGAGAAAGAGAAGAATCAAAGATGACTCCAAGAATCAAAGATGACTCAAACCCCAGTGGAAAGAACGGAGTCCATGAACTGAAATAGGGGTCTTTGGGAGAACAAGCATTTTCCTGCAGAGAATGGGGGTGGTTAAGAACTCATTTTGGATATATTAAGTCTGATATACCTATTAAGACATCTGGCTGGAAATATTGAATAGGCAGTTAGATATATGAGTCTAGAATGCTGGGGAGAATTATAGATGAAAGATGAAAATAGGGAATTATTAGCACATAGATGGTATTTGGTTGAAGTCATGACTACCAAGTAGCTACTAAAAATGTTTACATTTGGAAAACCATATGTACTTTCAGTAAATTTTCTATGCTCAGGTATGTTATTTCTTGGTTAAAATACATAGTAAATTGTTGTAGTTTGTTTTTTTCATCTAGCAAAATATATTTACATTTAATAATGTACATTGGAATGATGGTATTCCAATAAATATTTGTGCCCTAATTTACTTAACCAAACTCTAATTATCGAACATTTAGGTTTTCAGTTTTTTTGGTCCTTATGATGTAATGAGCATTCTTATTTATCTTTGTATCTGTGTTGTTTCCTTGGCAAATTCCGAGAAGTAGAATTACTGAGCCAATGCATCTTTTTAAAGCTTTTGATATGTATGATAGTGTGGCAGGATTCAGTTTCTCTTTAGCCCTTTTTCTGACTTTAAAGGTAATGGTTGATTTTCATTGGAAAAACAGAAAAAAACAATAAAAAAGAAAACAGAGATCACAACCATTACTAATGCTCTTGTGTATAGTTTTCTAGATCATTTTGCTACTTCTATAAACATACTTGTCCCTTAAAACCAAATGGGATCATAATAGAAATAGTCTCATATATTGCTTTTTACCACTTAATTACACTGAATGGTCATCTTTTCATGTCATTTATATAGAGTGACATGATTTTTAAAGCTGCATATTATTTCATTGTATAGCTACATTATGAATGGCCAGTTGGTTGATGGACAATTAGATTGTTTAAGCATATTCATCTGGTTATTATCTTAGGATACTTTTTTATAAGTGGAATTTCTGGGTCAAATAGTATGTGCAGTTTAAATTTTAATACAGATTGCCAGAGTGCTCTCCAGAAGGGTACTCTGTTTTACATGCCTACCAACAGTGGTTGAAAGTGTTCATTTCCTCTGATTCCAGCTAATCACCTCCTCTCCTCTCCTCCCCTCCGCTCCCCTCCCCTCCTCTCTTCCTGCCCTCCCCTCTTCCTGCCCTTGCCCTTTCTTTGACAGGATCTCACCAGGATGTCACTCTGTTGCCCAGGCTGGAGTATAGTGGCATGATTTCAGCTGAAATCACTGCAACCACCACTTCCTGGGCTCAGGTGATCCTTCCACCTCAGCCTCCTGAGTAGCTGGGACCACAGGTGTGCACCACCACATCCGGCTAATTTTTGTATGTTTTATAGAGTTGAGGTTTCACTGTGTTGCCCAGGCTGATCTTGAGCCCCTGGGCTCGAGTGATCCACCCTCTTCAGCCTCTCAAAGTGCTGGGGTTACAGGAGTGAGCCACTGTGCCCAGCCTCAGCTAATATTCTTGTTACTCCTTTAGTCTTTAGAGATCTGATACTTTAAAAATGGTAAATTTTTCTTGTTCTGCTTTGATTACTGGTGAGATTTTGGCCATCTGTACTTTTTGTTTTGTGAATTGTGGCTCCCATCCTTTGTTTGCTTTTACCTCCTTTACCTATTTTTTCTCTTGGAGTGTTTTTCTTTTTCTTACTGTTTTATTAGAATTTTCTATAAAAAATAACTTTCTATAAAAATAAGAACTGAAGCCCTAATCTATCATATGTGTTACAAATAAGTATTTTTTTAAAACTTCTTTGGTCTTGAGTTTAATTTATATTGCTTTCTACTGTATTGAAGATTTGAATTTTTATGTAGTTAAATACACTTTTATATAGTTAAGTGCAGTTTTTCTTTTTGTTTGATATTTTGCTTTGGGGTCATGTTTACAAAGATTTCCTTCCCTACAAGCTTACAAAAATATTTATTTTTATTTTCTAGTATTTTTAAATGTTTTCTATTTTCTATTTAAATTTTTAACCAACCAGAGTTTATTTGGAGCTAAAGTATGAGGCCCATTTTATGTTTCTTTGGAACTATGGATGTGTTCTTTCTCATTAGCTTTTGCATCCTTTAAATTCTAGATATTTACTGTTTCTCTTAGCAGTGTGAGGATAATGATGTTATACCTAAAATTTTTTGATCTCTAACAGTGCTGCTGATATTACTTTTTGTTTTTTAAAGGAACTTTGTGCTTTAATGTTTTCCCTGGATTGGATTAAAGCAAAAACAGAACTTGTAGGCCCTGCTCATCTGATTCATGAATTTGTGGAATACAGACATATACTAGATGAAAAGGTATATATATTAACATGAAAAATTAGTGCTTAAAGGAATCTCATTTTTTTTTACATTTAATTCTAGATTTAATGATGGGAATGAGCAGAATAGAAGGGGTGAAGAGAATAGAAGGGGTGAAGATAATTTCCCTCCTTTGATTTTTGGTTATTCTAATTAATTTGCTTCCCACCCTACTGGGAAAGTAGGTAGGATTGAAGTTTAAAAGCTGGGAAAATAAGATGTTCAGTGGTTTTTTTAAAAAAACAATGTATTAAGAAATGTGTTTGATAATGAGATTTTTACCCTGTGTTTAAAAGTCAGAAGAGGATTACTGTATATTTGTTACTTAATCGTTGGCTGTTCAATTTTAGTTCATATAAAGAATATTTCATTTAAGCTTCTAAAGTGGCAAGATCACAGAAACAGAAAAATGTCAGATCGTGGCTCTGATTATGTTTCTAAGAGATTTCAGTTTATTTGTAGGATTGTGCAGTCAGTGAGAATTTTCAGGAGTTTTTATCTTTAAATGGACACCTTCTTGGACGACAGCCGTTTCCTAATATTGTACAACTGGGTCTCTGTGAGCCGGAAACTTCAGAAGTTTATCAGCAAGCTAAGCTGCAGGCCAAGCAGGAGGTCGATAATGGAATGCTTTACCTGGAATGGATGTAAGTAGGTTAGGAGAGAAACCAAAGGGAGTGGTGCGCTAACGATGTCGTTTTTCAGGTGGTGAATACGTTCACTCCAGGAAGATTTAACTACTTTCAAAAGGGCTGGAACTTTTAATAAGCATTCTTACTTATTGAAAAGTTCTAGAGAAGTAAGCATAGGAGAAAATGATTGTATTTTCAAAGAATCCATATAAATAGATGCCTGTAAGGCATTTGGACAAATTACCCTAAGTATTCAGTGCTAAGTGCCTGACTTACTGTAATTTAGTATAGTGTTGAGGAGCACGGACTTTGGAGCCACAGAGCTGGGTTTGAGCCTCAGTTCTAAAACCTAATAATTCTGTGACTTTGAACAAGTTACAGGTTTTTCTCTCCTATGTAAAACGGAGATAACAATCCTTTGAAATAAGTGCTGTTTCCGTGAAGATTTTATTTATTTATTTTTGAGACAGAGTCTCACTCTGTTGCCAAGGCTGGAGTTCAGTGGTGTGATCTTGGCTCACTGCAACCTCCGCCTCCCAGATTCAAGTGATTCTTCTGCCTCAGCCTCCAAAGTAGCTGGGATTATAGGTGCCCACCACCATGCCTGGCTAGTTTTTATATTTTTAGTGGAGATGGTGTTTCGTCATGTTGGCCAGGCTGGTCTCAAACTCCTGACCTCAAGTGATCTGCATGCCTCGGCCTCCCAAAGTGCTGGGACTACAGGCATGAGCCACCACGCCTGGCTTTCTGTGAAGATTTAAATGAGATAATGGCTGTAAAGTAATTTGCACCTTCCTTTGCACATATAGTCCTTATTAAATGACCACTGAACCCTGATTATTCTGTCTCTTAAAGGAGTCTCTTTTGTTCTTACCTTAATCTTGTCAGCTTATAAAAAGGAAAGGATAGCTATTAATACCATGTTTTTAATGCCTGTTATAATGCCACATAATCAAGTTATTCTATTTAATCTTCAAAACAACTTTATAAGGTAAATTTTATTTTATTTTATTTTATTTTATTTATTTATTTTTTTTTGAGATGGAGTTTCACTCTTGTCGCCCAGGCTGGAGTGCAATGGCACGATCTCGGCTCACAGCAACCTCCGCCTCCTGGGTTCAAGCCATTCTCCTGCCTCAGCCTCCCGAGTAGCTGGGATTACAGGCATACACCACCACGCCCGGCTGATTTTGCATTTTTTTTTAGTAGAGACGGGGTTTCTCCATGTTGGTCAGGCTGGTCTCGAACTCCAGACCTCAGGTGATCCACCCACCTTGGCCTCCCAAAGTGCTGGGATTACAGGCATGAGCCACCGCACCCGGCCTAAATTTTATTTTATTTTATTTATTTATTTATTTTTTTTATTAATTTTTTTTGCACACAAAAACAATAAACATTTTCTAAAAATACATACAAACAAAAAGATGCGTATCAAACATATTAGGAAGGTTACACATAGGAAGTCGGGGAATAGAAATGGGGGATGGGAGTTAAAATAAGGTAGAGAGGGACTTTATGTGGATCAGTGATAATAACTCAATCCTCTATTTGACAAAGAAGAGGGAGAAGGAAGAGGAAGAAAAAGAAAGTGGGATAAAGGATCAGAAAGGGAGGAAAATAGAAAAAATTAGAGTATGACTCCAGGGTAGACCTGTTTTGTTGTCACTGAGTTGGTTGGTTGGTTTATCTGTTGTATTTTTCATGTTTCGCCAAGTTGGCCAGACTGGTCTCGAACTCCTAGCCCGAAGTGATCAACCCGCCTCGCCCCCCAGAGTGCCGGGACCACAGGCGTGAGCCACCACGTCCAGCCCCCACATTGCTTCTGGCCTCCATGGTAGACCTCCCAGACGGGGCGGCCGGGCAGAGGCGCTCCTCACTTCTTCCCAGACGATAGGTGGCCGGGCAGAGGCGCCCCTCACTTCCCAGACAATGGGTGGCCGGGCAGAGGCGCTCCTCACTTCCCAGACGATGGGTGGCCGGGCAGAGGCGCTCCTCACTTCCCAGACGGGGCGGCCGGGCAGAGGCGCTCCTCACTTCCCAGACGGGGCGGCCGGGCAGAGGTGCTCCTCACTTCTTCCCGGACGGGGCGGCCGGGCAGAGGCGCTCCTCACTTCTTCCCGGACGGGGCGGCCGGGCAGAGGCTCTCCTCACTTCCCAGACGGGGCGGCCGGGCAGAGGCGCTCCTCACTTCTTCCTGGACGGGGCGGCCGGGCAGAGGCTCTCCTCACTTCCCAGACGGGGCGGCCGGGCAGAGGCGCTCCTCACTTCTTCCTGGACGGGGCGGCCGGGCAGAGGCGCTCCTCACCTCCCAGACGATAGGTGGCCGGGCAGAGGCGCTCCTCACTTCCCAGACGGGGTGGCCGGGCAGAGGTGCTCCTCACTTCCCTGATGGGGCGGCCGGGCAGAGGCGCTCCTCACTTCCCAGATGGTGGGTGGCCGGGCAGAGGCGCTCCTCACTTCCCAGACGATGGGTGGCCGGGCAGAGGCGCTCCTCACTTCCCAGACGGGGCGGCCGGGCAGAGGCGCTCCTCACTTCCCAGACGATGGGTGGCCGGGCAGAGGCGCTCCTCACTTCCCAGACGATGGGTGGCCGGGCAGAGGCTCTCCTCACTTCCCAGACGGGGCGGCCGGGCAGAGGCGCTCCTCACTTCCCAGACGGGGCGGCCGGGCAGAGGCGCTCCTCACTTCCCAGACGGGGTGGCCGGGCAGAGGCGCTCCTCACTTCCCAGACGGTGGGTGGCCGGGCAGAGGCGCTCCTCACTTCCCAGACGGTGGGTGGCCGGGCAGAGGCGCTCCTCACTTCCCAGACGGGGCGGCCGGGCAGAGGTGCTCCTCACTTCCCAGACGATGGGTGGCCGGGCAGAGGCGCTCCTCAATTCCCAGGCGGGGCAGCCGGGCAGAGGCGCTCCTCACTTCCCAGACGATGGGTGGCCGGGCAGAGGTGCTCCTCACTTCCCAGACGGGGCGGCCGGGCAGAGGTACCCCTCACCTCTTCCCAGACGGGGCGGCCGGGCAGAGGCGCTCCTCACTTCTTCCCAGACGGGGCGGCCGGGCAGAGGTGCTCCTCACTTCTTCCCGGACGGGGCGCCTGGGCAGAGGCGCTCCTCACTTCCCAGATGGGGCAGCCAGGCAGAGGCGCTCCTCACTTCTTCCCAGACGGGGCGGCCGGGCAGAGGTGCTCCTCACTTCTTCCGGACGGGGCGCCCGGGCAGAGGCGCTCCTCACTTCCCAGATGGGGCAGCCGGGCAGAGGCGCTCCTCACTTCTTCCCAGACAGGGCGGCCGGCCAGAGGCGCTCCTCACTTCTTCCCAGACGGGGCGGCCGGGCAGAGGCGCTCCTCACTTCTTCCCAGACAGGGCGGCCGGCCAGAGGCGCTCCTCACTTCTTCCCAGACGGGGCGGCCGGGCAGAGGCGCTCCTCACTTCTTCCCAGACGGGGCGGCCGGGCAGAGGCGCTCCTCACTTCTTCCCGGACGGGGCGGCCGGGCAGAGGCGCTCCCCACCTCCCAGACGGGGCGGTGGCCGGGCAGGGGCTCGGGAGGCTGAGGCGGGCAGAGCACTCGGCGTCAGGAGCTGGTGAGCAGCGTGGCCAACATGGCGACCGCGCGCCTGCAGCCAAACGAGAAAAAGCAGGCAGCGGTGGCGTGCGGCGGCAGTCCCAGGCAGTCCGCGGCGCGGGCAGCAGCGAGCTGAGTAGATTGCAGCCTGGGCCACAGAGGGAAAGAAAGAAAGAAAGAGAGAGAGAGAGAGAGAGACAGAGAGAGAGAGAGAGAGAGAGAAAGAGAGAGAGAAGAGACAGAGAAGAAAGAAGAGAAAAGAAAGAAAAGAAAGAAAGAGAAAGAAGGGAGGGAGGGAGGGAGGGAAGGAGGAGAATAATTTTATTTACCTTATAAAAATTTAAGTACCTAAAATTGACCTCTGATTATACAAATGAGAAAATTGAGGCACAGAAAGATTTGGACTTGGCTGAGTTCGTGTGACTTGCTGAATGGGATTTAAACCTTGGGTCTTGTGGCCGGACATGGTGGCTCATGCCTGGAATCCCAGCAATTTGGGAGGCCAAGGTGGGCGGGTCACCTGAGGTCAGGACTTTGATACCAGCCTGGCCAACATGGTGAAACCCATCTTTACTAAAAATACAAAAATTAGCTGGACGTGGTGAATTGTTTGAACCCGGGAGGCAGAGACTGCAGTGAGCCGAGATTGCGCCACTGCACTCCAGCCTGGGCAACAAAGCGAGACTCTGTCTCAAAAAACAAAAAAAACAAAAAAAAACCTTGGGTCTGCCTGGCTTTATTTTGCATGCTCTTTCCATATGTCATGCTTCCCTTATAGCTTGAAATAATAAATATGAGTGGCTCTCTTTTCATATGTATAATTTATATCTAAATAGAAGTCCAGGTTGGTATCTGTGATCTTTATGGCATTAGGCCCTCTTTCCAAATAAGTCAGACTACTGTAGGTGATTTTCTTGATTCAGTTTAGTTCAAGAAGCATTTGACCGACCTTCCTTCCTTCCTTCCTTCCTTCCTTCCTTCCTTCCTTCCTTCCTTCCTTCTCTCTCTCTCTCTCTCTCTTTCTTTCTTTCTTTTCTTCCTCTCTGTGGCCCAGGCTGCAATCTACTCGGCTCGCTGCTGCCCGCGCCGCGGACTGCCTGGGACTGCCGCCGGGCGCCACCGCTGCCTGCTTTTTCTCCTTTGGCTGCAGGCGCGCGTTCGCCATGTTGGCCACGCTGGTCACCAGCTCCTGACGCCGAGTGCTCTGCCCGCCTCAGCCTCCCGAGGTACTGGGACTGCAGACGAAGTCTCGCTCACCCGGTGCTCGGTGTTGCCCGGGCTGGAGTGCGGTGGCGTGGTCTGGGCTGCGGCAGCCTCCGCCTCCCAGCCGCCTGCCTTGGCCTACCAGGGTGCTGGGATTGCAGCCCCTGCCCGGCCGCCGCCCCGTCTGGGAGGTGGGGAGCGTCTCTGCCCGGCCGCCCCTCTGCCCGGCCTCCCCATCTGGGAAGTGAGGAGCGCCTCTGCCCGGCCACCCATCGTCTGGGAGTGAGGAGCGCCTGCGGGGGGGGGGGGGGGGGGGGGGGGGGGGGGGGGGGGGGGGGGGGGGGGGGGGGGGGGGGGGGGGGGGGGGGGGGGGGGGGGGTGAGGAGCGCCTCTGCCCGGCCACCTATCGTCTGGGAGGTGAGGAGCGCCTCTGCCCGGCGCCCCGTCTGGGAGGTGAGGAGCACCTCTGCCCGGCCCCCGTCCGGGAGGTGAGGAGCGCCTCTGCCCGGCCGCCCCGTCCGGGAAGAAGTGAGGAGCGCCTCTGCCCGGGCGCCCCGTCCGGGAAGAAGTGAGGAGCGCCTCTGCCCGGCCGCCCCGTCGGGAAGAAGTGAGGAGCGCCTCTGCCTGGCTGCCCCGTCTGGGAAGTGAGGAGAGCCTCTGCCCGGCCACCCATCGTCTGGGAAGTGAGGAGCGCCTCTGCCCGGCCGCCCCGTCCAGGAAGAAGTGAGGAGCGCCTCTGCCCGGGCGCCCCGTCCGGGAAGAAGTGAGGAGCGCCTCTGCCCGGCTGCCCCGTCTGGGAAGTGAGGAGCGCCTCTGCCCAGCCACCCCGTCTGGGAAGTGAGGAGCGCCTCTGCCCGGCCGCCCCGTCCGGGAAGAAGTAAGGAGCACCTCTGCCCGGCCGCCCTGTCTGGGAAGAAGTAAGGAGCGCCTCTGCCCGGCCGCCCCATCTGGGAAATGAGGAGAGCCTCTCCCGGCCACCCATCGTCTGGGAAGTGAGCGCCTCTGCCCGGCCACCCATCGTCTGGGAAGTGAGGAGCGCCTCTGCCCGGCCACCATCGTCTGGGAAGTGAGGAGCGCCTCTGCCCGGCCACCTATCGTCTGGGAAGTGAGGAGCGCCTCTGCCCGGCCGCCCCGTCTGGGAAGTGAGGAGCGCCTCTGCCGGCCGCCCCGTCTGGGAAGTGAGGAGCGCCTCTGCCTGGCCGCCCCGTCTGGGAAGCGAGGAGCGCCTCTGCCCGGCCACCCATCGTCTGGGAAGTGAGGGGCGCCTCTGCCCGGCCACCATCGTCTGGGAAGAAGTGAGGAGTGTCTCTGCCTGGCTGCCCCGTCTGGGAAGTGAGGAGCGCCTCTGCCCGGCCGCCCCGTGTCTGGGAAGAAGTGAGGAGCGCCTCTGCCCAGCCGCTCCGTCTGGGAGGTCTACCACGGAGGCCAGAAGCAATGTGGGGGCTGGACGTGGTGGCTCACGCCTGTGGTCCCGGCATTCTGGAGGGCGAGGCGGGTTGTTCACTTCGGGCTAGGAGTTCGAGACCAGTCTGGCCAACTTGGCGAAACATGAAAAATACAACAGACAAACCAACCAACCAACTCAGTGACAACAAAACAGGTCTACCCTGGAGTCATACTCTAATTTTTTCTATTTTCCTCCCTTTCTGATCCTTTATCCCACTTTCTTTTTCTTCCTCTTCCTTCCCCCTCTTCTTTGTCAAATAGAGGATTGAGTTATTATCACTGATCCATATAAAGTTCCTCTCTCATTTATTTTAACTCCCATCCCCCATTTCTATTCCCCGACTTCCCATGTGTAACCTTCCTAATATGTTTGATACGCATCTTTTTGTTTGTATGTATTTTTAGAAAATGTTTATTGTTTTTGTGTGCAAAAAAAATTAAAAAAAAAAAAAAGAAGCATTTGAGTTTCTGTACTGTGCTAAGCACTAGCATTTGAGTTTCTCTACTGTGCTAAGCACTGTTACTAGATGTGAGGTCTTTCCCCTAAGGAGTTCAAAATCTCGTAGTGAAGAAAGGAGTTTAAGCAAATAATTACAATATAATGCGATGAGTGTAACAACAGAACTATGTGTAAGCAGAGATAGAACTGATAAGTAATTGGCTTGGAAAAAATGAGGAATTCAAGGGAGGGTTCCATGAAGGAGAGAATGGTATCTGAGAGAATTAAACATTTTTTTAAGTTAAAATATGTTTAATTTTTGTTGGTTTTATTTTTTTTTTTGAGACAGGACCTCACTTTATCACTTAGGTTGAGTGCAGTGGTGGGATCACTGCTCACTGTAGCCTTGACCTCTTGGGCTCAAGCAACCCTCCTGCTTCAACCTCCTGAGTAGCTGAGACTACAGGCACATATTACCATGCCTAATTTTTTATTTTTTTGTAGAGATAACATCTCACTATGTTGCCCAAGCTGATCTCAAATTCCTGGACACAATCGATCCTCCTTCCTTGACCTCCCAAAGTTCTTGGATTACAGGCATGAGCCACCACACCCAGCAGGTTTTATTTTAAATAATACGTGTTCCTGATTAAGACAAAAAACAATAGTAATAAAATGTAAGACGAAAAGTCAAAGACTAGCCATTTCTCTCCTACCTTCCCACTTTCCAGAGTTGACCATTCTTTAATACTTTCTTGTGAAGTGGAGGTCTCTCTCTCTGTCTCTGAGAAGCAGCCCCCTAACTTGCTGAAGCTAGATTAGATCTGTCTGTATTTGAGAGAACTGTTTGCCCCATATCATAGCATTTGTCACACTTTATAGTGATTATCTGTTTACTTGGTTTTCTCTCATACTATTCCATGTGTTCTGAAGTATAGAATAGTTTGGGGGTTAAAATAACATACCCTGGCTCTAGACTGCTTGGGTTTGAATCCCAGCTTTGCCATTTATTAGTTGTGTATCGTAAGGGGAAAGTTATTTAACTTCTTTTGCCTAATGGTAGTATTTTATAGCATTGTTGTGAGGATTAAATTAGTGTATATATATGTATATAAACATATAGACATACATATGGTACTTAGAACAGCACTCAGTTCATAGAAAGTGCTCAATAAATATTAGTTGTTATTAAGAATAGCATTTAGCATTTTTCTGGTCCATATTCAGTATAAATTTATGGAAGATTGAATGAATTCATGTTTTAGTTAGTGGCTGAAATAGAATCTTAATACTTGGTCTGATCAAAGGGCATAGGTTTAGTTCTTGTTCTCTTATGAATTGTTGAGTTTCTTCCTGTTTTCTCCCATTGCATCAACTGCATTTCTCCTTGTGATGTTCTCTCATAGAATGGTTAGCTATTTATAGCTTATTTTTAAATTGTGTTTGACCAGTCCATATTCAAAGAATGCTTTATTTGAGTACTAGAAACTTTTTTGGTGTTTACTATAGAAAGGTTTAGGTTGGTATAAGCTTAAATTTAATTGAGTTTCTGTTTTCAATGAAATTATTTATTCACTCATTCATTTGTTATTTATCTAGTACTTGTGGGCCATCTACTGTATATCCATTATTATGAAAGTCACTTTCTGAGCTTTGAGGAATTGAGTAGGTAGATCAAGCAGACATAAAGAACATTTTAAAATCTAATCCTCTTAACTTTGCTAGAACTTATCTGTTCTTCTAGTTGTCATCACTCTAGTTCTTATATTATACAGTCGACCCTCCATATCCGTGGGTTCTACATCCATAGATTCAACCAACCTGGATTGAAAATATTAGAAAAAAAGTAGATGGTTATGTTTGTATTGAACATGTACAGACTCTTTTCTTGTTATTATTTCCTAAACACGATGGTATTACAACTGTTTACATAGCATTTACATTGTACTAGGTATTTTGAGTAATCTATAGATGATTTAGGGTATACAGGAGGATGTGGTGGGTTATGTGCAAATCCTATACCTTTTTATGTAAGAGACTTGAGCATCCGTGGATTTTGGTATCTGTAGTGGGTTCTAGGACCAATCCCTCATCAATACTGAGGAACAACTGTACTTGTTTGTCTTATCTCTTCTACTAAAGTATAATACTTTGTAGGCAGGATCTAAATATGATTTACCTTTGTGTTCACTTTTATCACTTGATCTGTCTTGTTGTGTGGTTAAGTGTTTTGAAGAATGAGAATAGTGGCACCTTTATGTGTCGGGTGCTGTTTAGAATAGACACCATTACTTCCATTTGACATATGAAGAAATAAAAAAACTTGTTAAGTAATTCGCTCGTTTACACATCTAATAAGTATTAGAAATGAGGTTAGGTTTGTCTGACTGCCAACCCTTGACTTTTAAAATAAGCACAATACTATTATATGTACTTGTACTCAAAGTGACAGGGATGTAGTGTATATGAAATTCTGTCACTGCACTAATAGTTTTTTCTGGTTTAAGTATAGATTACCTTCCTTTACACCTTATTATTTATTTATTTATTTAGAAACAGACCCTCAGTCACCCAGGCTGGAGTGCAGTGGTATGATCTCGGCTCACTGCAACCTCCACCTCCAGGGTTCAAGCGATACTCATGCCTCAGCCTCCCAAGTGGCTAGGATTACAGGCGTGTGCCACCATGCCTGCTAATTTTTGTATTTTTAGTAGAGATGGGGTTTCACCAAGTTGGCCAAGCTCATCTCGAACTCCTGACCTCAAGTGATCTGCCCGCCTCGTCCTCCCAAAGTCCTGGGATTACAGGCGTGAACCACCATGCCTGGCCCCTTTATACTTTGGATACTATGAGCAGTAATATAGTATCTATACTAGTGGAATAGTTGATATTCATTAGATTAAGATACAAAGAATATGACATTGCTTTATCTTTTTGGTATGTCTGAATAATTGTAGTTTGAGATAAGCAGTTTTTTTTTTTTTTTTTTTGAAATGGAGTCTTGCTCTGTTGCCCAGACTGGAGTGCAGTGGCACGATCTCGGCTCACTGCAACCTCCATCTCCCAGGTTCAAGTGATTCTCCTTCCTCAAGCCTCCCGAATAGCTGGGATTACAGGCACGTGCCACCACACCCAGCTAATTTTTATCTTTAGTAGAGACAGCGTTTCACCATGTTGGCCGGGCTGGTCTTGAACTCCTGACCTCAGGTGATCCACCCACCTTGGCCTCCCAAAGTGCAAGGATTACAGGCATGAGCCACTGTGCCTGGCTGAGAAGAGCAGCTTTAAAGTACATCATTATAATGGTGGGCGTTTCCTTCAGTTAGGAAATGAGCATTTTGCTATGATTTTTATTTTAAAAAAGAGATGGAGAATTTTTGAAGGTATCCTTACATAATGATTTATCTGCACATGTATCATTATTAATGTATCAAAGGAAAATAGAAAGTGACATGTTGATTAACTAGATTTGATTAATTTGATTAATTAGATTTCTTCCAACTCAGTGACATTTGTAACACAAATGTTGCTTGATAAAGGTTGCTTGGTAAAGGGTAACATTTCTCTTACAAATGCTACTTTTGTTATTTTTTTTCTTTTGGTGATCTGTGCTGTCATTTGCATGTTAGTAATTTGATTTTAAGAATTTTGTATTTTGGGGAACATAACCATGTAAAAGACAGTTTATTTTATTACTGAAAGAAAATAGTTACTTTTACTCTCATTTATTTAATTTCTGTTCATTTTTTTCCCTGTCTTTAGAAACAAAAAAAACATCACGAATCTTTCCCGCTTGGTTGTCCGCCCCCACACAGATGCTGTTTACCATGCCTGCTTTTCTGAGGATGGTCAGAGAATAGCTTCTTGTGGAGCTGATAAAACCTTACAGGTAAAACACATCTCTTGAGAAAAATTCAAAGAGGCATGTATCCAGTTTTGTGCAGATCAGAATATGTTTAAATCCTAAAATTCAAGAAAATTGCAACTTAGAAATAACAGAGAAATCCAGCTCTCTTGAACATTTTATTAAAGGTTTCTCTAGAGATTTAAAAGATAGTTACATGTTTTCCTAATTCTAAACTTACAGGTGGTAAGGAAGTGCCCTTTACCCTACCAGTCAGTTCGCAGCCATCCATTTGTCAGCTAAGGGTAGTGAGGAAATAATTGTTAGAAGACATAGGGCTTCATAGCACAGGGAGTAGGGCTGTGATTAAAAAACAGTGATTAAGAAAATACCTATTTTATCAAAGTCTTAGGCATAGGTTTTTTTCTTGTAAATAGGAACTGGACTAGACTATTTCCTAAGTTGTTTTAAAGAATTTCCTTTAAAATTCCCTTTGTTTTCAGAAAATATGAATGAGTACTTTTCTTTATGTTTGTGTTCTGCCTTTTGATTTTGCAGAGAACATGATGAAATTAGTTAAAACTTGTATTTAGGATACTTTTAGTCTTTGCAAGATTATGACTCCATAGCTTATGTCTATATGTGTACTTTATTACTAATTTTATTAATCTTGTCTTTTGAGTTCCAGAGAGAATGCGTATTAAATGAAATGTTTTATTTGATTGTTAAGAATTTGCCAAAATAGTCTCAAGAGCTGAAGCTGTGCTCTGACACTTCTTTTTGATGGCAGCAGCCGGCTGCCTGGAGTGGCTACTGCCATCATGCTGGCTGCAGCAGGGAGGCGCAGCTGGGGCTGCATGCTCCATGGAGCTGGTGGTAGCTGGGGACAAGCAGGAGCCCCACCCCTTCTGAACTGGGGCAGGAGCTCCTGGTTCCTGCTGTAGCCGCCCAAGCCACAGCTGTGGACCTGGGAACCCACTCCACAGAGCAGGCCAGAGCCCTGCCCTCCTGGGTGTAGCTGTAGCCGCCCAAGCCACAGCTGCAGGCTGGGGCCTCTGGCTCCACAGAGCAGGCAGGAGCCCTTCCCCCAGTGCAGCTGTAGCTGCCCAAGCTGTGGCTGCAGACTCAGGCATCCCTGTACTCTTGGGGGCCCTGGAAGGACCCCCTACCCTTGTGGGCTTGGAAGTGCCTGCTCCCGCTGCCTGACTTCTCCCTACTGTTGGCACCCACTCCGATCTCAGAGCAAAGCTGGGGCTGAGCCTGGGTGCTGTGTCGCAGCCTGGCCAGATGTGCACATGCTTGGGGCAGTGCTGACATGCCAGCCCCCTGCCGCCTTGGCCCCCTCCGGACTTTGGGTGCTGATGAGCATAGGAGGGAAGCCGAGGGGGTGCTGAGGGCAGTTTGATGCTGGCCTGCAGGCTCCCCTTGGCACCTACAGCCTGGGTGCCCTGAATGGCAGCAGGAGGCAGACAGGTTCCTGGGTGGAAGGGGTGGGTCACCAATGAGGCCCCACCTTCAGGCCACAAAGGGCCTGAAGACTGGGGGCTGGCTGGGCTGCTGGTGTGGACTGAATGGACTGGAGTGGGAACTTGTACTGCCTTTTCCAGGCTTGCCCATGTCTGCCCATGGACCAGTTGGCATGTACTTCCTCCCTTCTGAAGCCCATAAAAGCCCCGGGCTTAGCCAGAGCTGAGCAGACATTGGGACGACCAGCTGCAGAGAGGAGCAACCCACTCTAGCGCCCCCTCTTTGCTGAGAGCTGTGCAGATGACAGGAGGACCAGCTGCAGCGAGGAGCTACCCTCTCTGCTGATAGCTGAAGACTTGTCAGGAGGACTTGCCTAGCAGAGAGGATCTACCCTCTCCTGAGCTGTGGAAAGGAGCTGCCCCCCGCAGGTTTATTGAGCTATTTTATCGCTCAATAACGCTCCTGTTTGTCTTGCTCACCTTCCACCTGTCAGCGTACCACATTCTTCTGGTTGTAGGACAAGAACTTGGGACCCACTGAATGGTGAGGCTAAAAGAGCTGTAACACAAACAGGGCTGAGATATGCCCCTTGCTTGCCACATTGCAAGTGAAGATAAGAAAAGCTGTGGCCCTTCGGGGAGCCCAGACTTGGGAGCTCCCCAAGCTAGGGCTGTGACTCCCTCTCTGGGGCCCCGCGGTTCCTGGCATCTCCAAGCTTCCAGGCACCACTGTGTTCCCTGGTGCCAGCCGTGTAAGCTGCTTGTGGTGTGCCTGGTCCAGCTGTAACCTCACAGAGAGCCAGCGCCCATGCTGGCACCTGGAGCTGCCTGCCCCGCTGCAGCAGTCAGCACATCTGTGCGCAGTGGCTGGACCCCACGCTCACTCACACACGCCTCACTGTTCCATGCCTGACTCGCCTTTGGCAGGCTTGGGACCCAGGCTGGTAGCGTGAGCTGAATACAGCCTGTCAGGCCAAGTGGGTGAAACAAGACCAGTGGGCCCAAGCAAAACTGGGGCAAAGGCGCCACCGGCCACAGAAGTTTCCGGCCAGAAAAACAACACCCCAAAGATCCTGTAACATTTTCATTGATATTTACAAACATTTAACAGTGAATAGTTCTCTATTTATGTGAAGGCATACACATTCTGACAGAAATTGTAATTTTGGGAGTAGCTTTGCCAAGGTTCCTTTCTGTTTTGCAAAATGACAATGATTAAACTCAAAGATTTTTATTGAATGATGACCTGTAGTTAAGCAGTTTATTATAAAAATATTTTATTGTTACTTGTGCAGGTGTTCAAAGCTGAAACAGGAGAGAAACTTTTAGAAATCAAGGCTCATGAGGATGAAGTGCTTTGTTGTGCATTCTCTACAGATGACAGATTTATAGCAACCTGCTCAGTGGATAAAAAAGTGAAGGTAGGAAAATCTTTTCCTCTTGAATTGTAATCACAACAGAATTCATTTTATTTTTCCATAATCATGAGACCAGAGTAAGTAGAGTTGAAGGACTCTCACCTGTTGATCTACTAACTTGCTCCATTGTAAATTAACACTATCTGAAAATTCTTTACTTTTCTTTTAAAGTGACAGGATTTTGCTCTGTTGCCCAGGCTGGAGGGCAGTGGCATGATCATAGCTCACTGTAAACTCCAATTCCTGGGCTCAAGTGATCCTCCTGCCACAGCCTTCCAAAGTGTTAGGATTATAGGTATGAGCCACTGTGCCTGGCCTGCAAATTCTTTATTTTTAAACACCAGCAAAAATGCCTAGGTTGATCAGCCTCAGGATTAAACAGGCAGTGGGGAAAAGCAATGACAAATTAATGGTTTTGTCTGCCATTAATAGACAAGTCCATGGGTTAAATATCAGTTGAAATCTTTGAGTGCATTGTGGTTAGGAGTGTTGCTGCACAAACTTGGGGATTCCTGTTATAAGATACAATTTTAAAATGCAACCCCAGTTTTTTTTATTTACTTATGAACTGGCTTATATATTCAGTGGAAAACCAGATGGATGAACAAACTAATAATTATGTTACTGGTCTAAAAAATAAATAGAGAAAAGTAAACAGAGTAATTTTTACTTATTTATTTTGAGGCAGAGTCTTGCTCTGACACCCAGACTGGAGTGCAGTGGTGCAATCTTGGCTCACTGCAATCTCTGCCTCCAGGATTCAATTGATTCTTATGCCTCAGCCTCTTGAGTAGCTGAGATCACAGGTGTGCACCACCATGCCCAGCTAATTTTTGTAGTTTTGGTAGAGACAAATTTTTGCCATGTTGGCCAGGCTGGTATTGAACTTCTGGCCTCAAGTGATCTGCCTGCCTTTGACTCCCAAAGTGCTGAGATTACAGGTATGAGCCACCGTGCCCCGCCAGAGAGTAATTTTTATCTTTGTTAAGTATTCTCTTGTTCCTAAATTTGGCTTCTAGCGGGAGCATTTATACTAACATAGAATTCAAGAGAAACTGAAGGCTTGGGGGGGGGTTATCACTGATACATGAAAGAGAGACCTTACTTTAACCCTTTTTCAAAGAGGTTAAATCTGGAGTACTGGATCTAGCTAGGTGGAGTGGGCAAGAAATTTGCCTTGGGTATTTTCCTGAAGTTTTCACCTTCTTGAAGAGGGCTATGGAATGTCCAGACTAAATTTGAGACCTTGGGAAAATGTACCTCTTGATAGATTGGACTCGTGGCTTTATAACCAACAGTTAATTCACTCTGTAGTGTCTACTCTGACTCTGAGTCAGACTTGGAGGTGGCCACTGAGGGCAGTTCCAAAGTCAGAACTACATGGAGTAAAAGGAAATAATAATGAGTTTCTGTTTTCTAAGCCAGAGGTAGAAATACCTATTAAAGAACTTTAAAATAAGATAAACTCTCTGGACCTCTGGGGATTCTAATCAGTGCTTTGATAAGATACAAAGGAAATGCCAAAGGACATTAGTACCTCTAAAAAGTCAAAATCCCAGTGAAGGTTCATCAGGTAATTTATTTCTTTTGTTTGTTGTTACATGGCATAGACTGCTTAGTTGTCTTACATAGTAACTAGAATGATGATTAATTTTTTTTTTTTTTTTTTTTTTTGTTTTGAGACGGAGTCTCGCTCTTTCGCCCAGGCCGGACTGCAGTGGCGCTATCTCGGCTCACTGCAAGCTCTGCCTCCCGGGTTCACGCCATCTCCTGCCTCAGCCTCCCGAGTAGCTGGGACTATAGGCGCCTGCCACCGCACCCGGCTAATTTTTTGTATTTTTAGTAGAGACGGGGTTTCACCATGTTAGCCAGGATGGTCTTGATCTCCTGACCTCGTGATCTGCCCGCCTCGGCCTCCCAAAGTGCTGGGATTACAGGTGTTGAGCCCCCGCGCCCCACATGATGATTACTTTTTACTGAAAACTGAACACTATAAGAGGCTTTATACTACACACTCTGTTATATTACATTATCAATTTCCTGCTACAGCTTGCAGGGTTAAGTGTTGATCCCATTTACAGAAGAGGACGCAGATTCAGAGATGAAGTCTCTTGCTCAAGCTTACATTAACTGGGAACGGTAACAGGGTTGAAAGCTGGGTTTCTCTCAGACTATAAAACCTTTATTTTGTTTCACTAAGCAATCTGCCTTTACTTGTTTACATGGTACCTTGAAGTCCATAGAACACTTGTCATGTTCATTATCTCATTTGATATCTTAAATTGTGTAGAAGAGGCATAGATATCCCCATTTTACAGAAGAGGGAACTGAGATGCAGGTAAGTTAGGGATTTGTGACACGCAAGTCATAAGTGGTAGAGCCAGTTCTTGGGCTCAACCCTTCTGACCAGAAGTCTATTATGCTAACCTCTTTTTTTTTTTTTTTTTTTGAGACGGAGTCTCACTCTGTCGCCCAGGCTGGAGTGCAGTGGTGTGATCTTGGGTCACTGCAAGCTCTGCCTCCCGGGTTCACGCCATTCACCTGCCTCAGCCTCTCCGAGTAGCTGGGACTACAGGTGCCCGCCACCACGCCCGGCTAATTTTTTGTATTTTTAGTAGAGACGGGGTTTCACCGTGGTCTCGATCTCCTGACCTCGTGATCCGCCTGCCTCGGCCTCCCAAGGTGCTGGGATTACAAGCGTGAGCCACCGCGCCCGGCCTTATGCTAACCTCTTTAAAGCACTTCTCTGCCTGCTGTCATTCATATAAACATGTGAAATCTTGCCCTTAAGAAATGTCATGTGTTCATGACACTCCAATTATGCTATAGGTACATATATGTATATTTGCAAATAATTTATTTTAAACATTGAGGCAAAATATTGCCATATTTTAGAAAGGAGAGAGGTTTCATTAGCATCTTGTCCAACTAGGAAAATCTGCATGACAGGATAAGATAGCATTTGCAAAGCAACGGACATTGCTTTGCCCCTCTGTTCTCCTTTTGAAAATAATGGATATTTTTAAATTTTTTATCTTTTCTCTTTAGATTTGGAATTCTATGACTGGGGAACTAGTACACACCTATGATGAGCACTCAGAGCAAGTCAATTGCTGCCATTTCACCAACAGTAGTCGTCGTCTTCTCTTAGCCACTGGGTCAAGTGACTGCTTCCTCAAAGTAAGTGTGGATATTGAGAATTATGTAGATAAATTTGATTGGTACATCAGAGTATCTCCTTTGATTTTCTGATGTATCTTACTATTAGGACTTTCTGGTCACAGTGATAGAAACTACAATAATATATTAGCTGAAGCAAAAAAAAAAATAGCTTAAAAATATTTTATTGGCTCATGTAACTGAAAAGTCTAGAGGGAGCATGGCTTCAGGCATAGCTGACTCCAAATGCTTAAACTGTGTTCTCAGGCTCTACCTCCCTTTCCATCTCCAGACTCTTGCCTTCCCCTGTGTTGGTTCAGGCGTGCTCTTTCTGTGGCAGAAAATGTGGCTACCTTACAGCTCACAATCAGTAAGAGAAATATGCTCTTTCCTAGAACCCATAGATCTAATTTTAGAGAAGACTTTATTTGACTCATTTTGGCTTACATGCTCATAGCTAGGGCAGTGGACAGTAGGATGGAATCCTTGGATTGTCCAAGGTTCACAAGTTTAGTTATATGGAAGTGGGACAAATGAGTGAGGTCAACTACTTGAATCATAAGTACAGCTTAATTCAAAAGAGAGGTTCTGTTATCACAGAGAGGAGGGAGAAAAGGTGCTGGTAGGAAAGATAACCGCAAACAGAAATTCATTCCACATATGCTTGGTAATGTTTGATTGTATCTTTTTTTCCTCTTAAGTGGATAAAGACAGCTAGATTACCTTTTCTGGGATCCCAGAAAGATCTGCTAACTTTTTTTGAATTGTTTTTTGGTTTGATTTCAAACCTTTCTTCCTTGATATCATACCATCTTTGCGATTGAACATGATATTTTTGAGAGGGGTAGTAAAAGACATTTCAGTTTGGAAAACTTCATAGACTCTATGTTTTGACATTTAAATAAATTATTAGAAAAATTATCTTTAGAAAGTACTGAAACAGTTATTGAAAATTGCCGTCTCCATCCCCCTGTTCAGGAAGCTAAATTTTTATTTATTTATTTATTTTTTCAGAAGAAAAAATTATACAGAAGCTCAGTGTGTATAAGAGTTAAAGCTTGTTGCTCTGGCTGAATGGGACCTACATTTCTTTTTGACTCTCTCTTCCTCCCCCTTTCCCTCTTCTCTGTCTCTCTCCCTCTATCCCTTTCCCTTCCTGTCACCCTCCCTTCCTCTTGACCTTCCTCTCTTCCTCCCTCTCTTCTTCTGTCTCCTCCTCCTCCCTCCTCCTCCCCCCACCACCCTCTCTCATTCTCTCTCATTCCCTTTTATCTCTAACCTCTCTGCACCACATAGTGCTCTTTAGGCATATTTATGTTTGTAGAATCCCAAGGACCCTGCAGAGCACAATTTGAAAACACTGAATTGGACCAAAATTACAGAGTAATGTAGTAACATAAAATTATATCACAGTTATAGTTCACTTTTACTCAAAAAAACTTGGCCCTATTTGAATAAATGTACCCCTAAAAAAAAATAAGACTGTTATACTATTTATGACTAATTTTTGATGTTGTTTTTGGCATTTTGTAGGTTGGGGAAATCTATATTTCATCCTTTTAAATATAGGAAAAAGCCTCTGCCATGTGGGAGGGGGTTATTGGTTAGTAAGCCATTTTAATTAAGGACAAGGTTTACTTTAAGATGTGCTATACTACTTGTATTACCATAAGGACTATTAGGATGCATTTCTTGTGATTCTTGAGCAGAGAGAAGCCAGTGAAAATATGTAATCGTGAAGCTGCCTTCATGTAACTTGCTTTATCTGAAGAATTGAGTTTATCTAGGACTGGGATAAAGGAGCCAAAGACAGAAGTGGACATGAGGAACAGGATATATCTCACTTACTAATCATTTCCAAATAATTTTTGCCAAAACTAACATTTGGGAATAATTGATTTCTTCTTCTGGGTTTAATCTTATTAGCATAAATCACCAGAGATGACTATAATCCCTTTTATTTGCATTTTTTATACTTTCCAAACCTACCCAAAGAGAGGAAACATAATATAAACCCCTGTGGTGTCCATCATTTAGTTTCAACAATTATCAGTATTTTGTCAATCTTATTTTATAAATACCCCTCCCTTTTTTTTTTTTTTTTGAGATGGCATCTTGCTCTGTCGCCAGGCTGGAGTGCAGTGGCACAATCTCGGCTCACTGCAACCTCCGCCTCCCGGGTTCAAGCGATTTTCCTGCCTCAGCCTCCCAAGTAGCTGGGACTACAGGTGCCGTGCCACCATGCCCGGCTAATTTTTTGTATTTTAGTAGAGATGGGGTTTCATCATGTTGGCCAGGATGGTGTCAATCTCCTGATCTTGTGATTGCCTGCCTCAGCCTCCCAAAGTGCTAGGATTACAGGCGTGAGCCACCACGCCCAGCTTATAAACTCTTCCACTTTTTTGAATAGAGTCTCCCTCTGTCACCCCGGCTGGAGTGTGGTGGAGTGATCTCGGCTCATTGCAACCTCTGCCTCCTGGGTTCAAGCGATTCTTATGCCTCAGCCTCCCAAGTAGCTGGGATTACAGGAGTGGGCCACCACTCCCAGCTAATTTTTTGTGTTTTTAGTAGAGATGGGGTTTTGCTATGTTGGTCAGGCTGGTCTTGAACTCCTGACCTCAGGTGATATGCCCACCTCAGCCTCCCAAAGTGCTGGGATTACAGGGGTGAGCCACCATGTCCAGCCTGAATAGAGGATTTTACAGCAAATCCTAAATATGTCATTTCACCCAAAATATTTATGCATGCAACTCAGAGAGCTTAAATATAAATATTATGTTTATTATCATACCATACTATTACCACACCTAACATAATAAAATATAGTTTTGTAATATACTTGGTCCATGTTCACTTATTCCATATTCTCAAAACATACATTTCTGTCATGTTTGTTGGAATCAGAATCCAAACAAACTTTATGTAGCATTTGTTCTGCCTCTTAAGTCTCTTTTATTCTATTAAAGTTCCCTTTTTCCTCTGACTGCTTTCTTATACCATTGATTTATTAGAGGACTTTAGTCATTTGTCCCATGGAATGTGCCACATTTTGGATTTGGTTAATTGCTTCCTAGAGGTGGTACTTTACTTGCTCCACCATTTTTAGGGTTGGATAACCTAACATTTAAAAAATATGGGGGTAATTTATATTATATATTACTTATTGTGGCTTTTTGTAACTGAGTAAAATAATAATGATTCTAAACCACTCCATTAAAATAAGTAGTAATTGTTTAGTTAGTTATTTAGTACTCAGCCTAAAAACCTCGGTGAGCCTTTGAGTCCCTTAGTAGATTTACATGCTGATCTAAAGGCTGCCCCATTGCTTGTTAATCACAAGTTCATTTTTGCGTTTGATACTTTTGTGTTTGATACGTTTGTGTTACTGTGAATTAAACATCATTCTGTAATCAAAAAGCTTAAATGAGAGAAAAGGAAGAACACATGATTTCTGATGTTTCCCCACTCAATACTAGTTGTTTATTTATCTTTTTTCTTTCACAAATAGCTTTGGGATTTGAATCAAAAAGAATGTCGAAATACCATGTTTGGTCATACAAATTCAGTCAATCACTGCAGATTTTCACCAGATGATAAGCTTTTGGCTAGTTGTTCAGCGGATGGAACCTTAAAGGTATGCTTTTGTACACTATTAAAATAGGTTGTATTTTATGGAAAGTCTTATGATTTGATTATAGAAATAGGTTTCTGTTTTTTCACATTTCTACAGAAAGAGCCTGCTTCTTTCAACTTCCAGGAGCATATTTAATATAACTGTAATTGCTTATCGTAATGATTGTTTATGAATGGTGTATAAGCTAATGCTTATTAAAGTTCTATAATGTAGGCTGGGCGCGGTGGCTCACGCCTGTAATCCCAGCACTTTGGGAGGCCGAGGTGGGTGGATCACAAGGTCAGGAGTTCAAGACCAGCCTGGCCAAGATGGTGAAACCCCGTCTCTACTAAAAATACAAAAATTAGCTGGGTGTGGTGGTGAGTGCCTGTAATCCCAGCTACTTGGGAGGCTGAGGCAGAGAATTTCTTGAACCTGGGAGGTGGAGGTTGCAGTGAGCTGAGATCACACCACTCCACTCCAGCCTGGGCGACAGAGTGAGGAAAAAAAAAAAAAAGTTCTGTAATGTAGAATTTTTATTCTTTTAATTTGAATTCTTAAATTTTAAGTGTACATTTTGTTTCAAGCATATGTTCATAAAATATTTTGAGATTTGTTTTAGTTTATTTTGTGCTTCTATAATTTATGTTGTGCTTCTATAAATTGTGAGTAATTTATAAAGAGTGGAGATTTATTTCTTACAGTTCTGGGGGAGAGGGTACCAGCAGAGAAAAAGAGAGAGAGTGAGGAGGCAGCTGAACTTATCCATTTATCAGGAACCTAGATAATAGCATTAATCCATTCATGAGGGTAGCGCCCTCATGACCTAATCACTTTTGAAGGTCCCATCTCTCAATACTTGCATCGGGGATTAAGTATTTAACACATGAACTTTGGGGGACACGTTTAAACCACAGCAAGATCTATGGGTCAGGTTTGTAAAGGATCTGGCTTTTGTTTTTATTTTGGTTTTGGTTTTGTTTTTGTTTTTTGAGACAGTCTCACTCTGTCGCCCAGGCTGGAGTACAATGGCGTGATCTTGGCTCACTGCAGCCTCTGCCTCCTGGGTTCAAGCGATTCTCGTGCCTCAGCCTCCCAAGTAGCTAGGAGTATAGGCACCTGCCACCAAGCCTGGCTAATTTTTGTATTTTTGGTAGAGATGGAGTTTCACCACGTTGGCCAGTCTGGGGACCTGTTTTTACTTATAATTTATTCATTCTGCCTTTTATGTTATTGCTTTCTTGTTTTTGAGAAGCCACAAGGTAGGAAAAATGCAAGAGTTTGTGAAAAAAGCTTATTCAACCTTCTGAAATTTATAGCCCTAAAAAAATGAAATAATTCTACCTCAAATCCCCACCTTCTCCAATAAGATTCCTAATTCCACTTTATTATTCTTGTCTCTACTGTCTCTCCTGTTTATTGACTGTCCTTTCTTTGGTCTTAAGATCAACCCATCTTTGACATTGTTGTCTCTTGGTCTACATTTTTCCCTCTTGTTCTGTAGTAGTTGCTCAGGCTGTTATCTCCTCATGCCTGATAGCAACCATCTAAGATGCATTATCCATCTCTTCTTATCTAAGTTTAGAGATACTAGAATAACCTTCTACAACTGTTTTCTGCTCATGCCTGATAGCAACCATCTAAGATGCATTATCCATCTCTTCTTATCTAAGTTCAGAGATACTAGAATAACCTTCTACCACTGTTTTCTTTCTTCCTTTTTTTTTTTTTTTTTTGGAGACAGAGTCTCACTCTTTCACTCAGGCTGGAGTGCAGTGGTACCGTCACAGCTCACTGCAGCCTTCACTTCTGGTCTCAAGCAGTCCTCGTACTTCAGCCTTTCAAGTAACTGGAACCACAGGCGTGTGCCATCACACCTGGCTAAATTTTTTTTTTTTTTTTTTTGAGACAGGATCTCACTATGTTGCCCATGCTTGTCTTCAGCTCCTGGGCTCAAGCAATCCCAAAGTGTTGGGATTATAGGCATGAGCCACCAAGCCTAGCCTACCACTATTTTCTTTTCTTTTCGTTTCTTTTCTTTTCTTTTTTCTTTTCTTTTCTTTCCTTTTTTCTTTCTTTCTTTCTTTCTTTCTTTCTTTCTTTCTTTCTTTCTTTCTTTCTCTCTCTCTCTCTCTCTCTCTCTTTCTTTCTTTCTTTTTTTTTTTTTTTGAAACAGGGTCTTATTCTGTTGTCTAGGCTGGAGTGCAGTGGCATGATCCTGGCCCACCACAGTCTATCTTCTGGGCTTAGATGATCCTCCCACCTCAGCCTCTTGAGTAGCTGGGACTGTAAGTGCCTGCTACCATGCCCAGCTAATTTTTTGTATTTTTATTAGAGATGGGGTTTTGCCCATGTTTCCCAGGCTGGTCTCAAACTCCTGGGCTCGAGTAGTCTGCCTGCCTTGGCCTCCTGAAGTGCTGAGATTATAGGAGTGAGCCACTGCATCTGGCCCTACCACTATTTTCAACATAAATTATGCAATAGTATAAACTGTAGGAAATGCAGACTCATCGGGATGACTTCTAAGGTTCTTCACCTTCCATCATTCTGCCACATCCTTTCCTGTCACGTTTGTTTCTTCTAACCCCTATACCTTAATTGTCTGTTCTGGGCAAGGTGTTTTATTTCAGCTACTGTCCCTGTATGTGTTTCTTGGGATGTTTCCTATGTGTGCCCCTGTAGCTTTTCTTAGGATGTTTTTTGCCTTCGATTTCACTTGCCATATTTTTTAATGCCCCTCAAAACTTTATGCAAAGCTTTTTGTGTGAGGGTGAGAGAGAGAGAGAGAGAGAGAGTGTGTGTGTGTGTGTGTGTGTGTGTATTTGTGTGTGTGACAGGGTCTTACTTTGTCACCCCAGCTGGAGTGCAGTGGTCTGGGCTAACTAAAGTGATCCTCTTGCCTCAACCTCCAGAGTAGCTGGAACTTCAGGCATGTGTGACAATGCCTGGCTAATTTTGTTTAATTTTTGTAGAGATGGGGCCTCCCTGTGTTACCCAGGCTGGTCTTGAACTCCTAAGCTCAAGCGATCCTCCCACTTTGGTCTCCCAAAGTACTGGGATCACAGACATGAGCCACCACACCTGGCCTGCAAAGCATTCTTCAGAAAGTGTTCTCTTATAGCGTCCATCTGTTTGGTTCTGAGTACATGTATCTGTCTATATCTATAGGTAGAAACTGCTTGGTTTGTCTTCTGATTTCCACTTACAAATGTGTTGTACCGTTCAGTCATTTTAATGTGTCTTCTGTTTCTTTGATTAGGTTGAATATAGGTTTATGATCTGCAGGGATCTTGTCATCTTTTTGTTGTATTATACCTTTCTTTGTAACTCATAGTACAGAATTGTACTCAAGTATTCAGTAAATTTTCTTGACTACACCTTTTCTAGGAAAATACTTAAACACTCCTGGGCACTATTTTGTTTGTTAGAATCTCTAGGGAAGGAGATTCAGCAATGCTACTAACTCCTGAGAAAGGTAAACTGTTTTGATTCTGATACTGTGGTTGAATCTTTGATCTTGCTTTGCTGATGGAAGATAACTGTTTTTGTATAAATTACTCCGGGGTATCTAGGAACTCTTTCTGGGTAGAATTCTACTTTGTAGAGTTTAGCTAGCTGTTAGTGGGTGCTGGGAGCATTCTTAGGTAGAATATTCAGGTAAGTGGATTTTGGCCTCTATATACTATATCTATCTGCTTCTTCCTTTAGGATGATCCATGTCATGGGAGGTTTTTCAGAATATCCGTGGATGGATTTAGGCAGCCCTCCTTTCGTCAGCCTATTATTTCTTGGTTTTTACTCAGTGAAAGACTTCAGAAGAAGGCATTTTATATTTTAAGTTTTCCTTTCATCTTATCTCCTTTGCTAATTCCAAGTTCTGGGAAGATTGCATTATCCTTAGCATTTTTGCCATTATTATTCGGTTGCCAAATGTTCAAGAAAGCTGTAACACCAGGCCATTTATGTGTTCTACAAATATAAGTTGTATAGCTCAACTGGGCCTTATTTGCCGCTGAATTATGGTCTGTTCATCCCTAATTTATTTGCTTTTCCACTAGTGCCTATTCTAATCCTTTTCTGCTGTTCTTAAGCCCCTAACCCTTTTATTCTATGGCAATAATGTTACCTCATACCCATTCAAAGGATTAAAACCATCCACCAAGAGTCCCCTATCATAAGCCCCCTCAAAAATTGCTGTAAAAAGCCTCTGCTCCATTTTTTCTCATAACAGTGTCCAAAAAATCCTGTACTTGGGCCAGACGTGGTGGCTCACGCCTGTAATCACAGCACTTTGGGAGGCTGAGGTAGGTGGATCATGAGGTCAGGAGTTCGAGACCATCCTGGCCAACATGGTGAAACCCCGTCTCTACTAAAAATACAAAAATTAGCTGGGTGTGGTGGCGCATGCCTGTAATCCCAACTACTCAGGAGGCTGAGGCAGGAGAATTGCTTGCACCCGGGAGGCGGACGTTGCAGTGAGCTGAGATTACGCCACTGCACTCAAGCCTGGGGGAAGAGCGAGACTCCGTCTTGAAAAAAAAAAAAGAAAAAATCCTGTACTTGTACCTACTGTTCTTCCCTTTCCTTCTTTTCCGGGCACCTTGTTTCATTAATTGTTTCCTCTCTATGTTGCTTCTTCAGATTTTTCTTCTTTTTTGAATTATTTTCCACAGCTTACAAATGTTCTTGGGCCTTCCTGAGCCTTATAAAACCAAAAAGTGAAAAACCTTTGATTCTTCCTTGATTGTATTGTTCTTTAAAATTGTCATTCTGTTTTTCTCTTTCCCTTCATGACTGGGCTTCTTAAGTCATCTATACTTGCCTCTGTTTCCTGACTACCTACTCACTACTTAACCA
This sequence comes from Nomascus leucogenys, assembly GCF_006542625.1. Lineage (NCBI taxonomy): Eukaryota > Metazoa > Chordata > Mammalia > Primates > Hylobatidae > Nomascus > Nomascus leucogenys. The sequence continues at coordinate 6,810,807 of NC_044390.1, read as the reverse complement.
TTTTTTAGCCTGGTTTCATCTTCCCTGTATTCCCTTGAAGAATGTAAAAATCCAGTTTTATTTTTAGTTTCAATTTTTTTTGTAGTCTAAGGCCCTCTGGATTAGTGTGAAATCTGATATTTTTCTTTATCTGATTCTCATTATTTTTGTTGTATTACTATTGGTCAAACCCCCAATGACCACCTAGTTTTTTTGTTTGTTTGTTTGTTTTTTAAACTCTCCTCATTTTACATCAATGTTTTATTCTTTCTCCTCTTAGCTCTCTGATCCCTTCATTAACTATTTTCCCTGACCATTAAAATGTAGCTGTTCCTGCAGCATCTAACCTTGGCTACCACCTCTATCACTGCTCTTCCATCCCAGTTCATTCAGTCTCATGGCTTCAACTCATCTTTTTTCAGGTATGTCATCTGCAGCCTTCATTTTATGAGCTGTGTCCTTCATTCCTAACTTTCTGCTAGTTGTTGTCACTTAAGTAACATACCGTGCCTCAAAGTTACTGTGCTCCAAACTGAGTTAATTATTCGCTTCTCAAACATGACCTACTTTGTATGTTTCATTTTTTTTTTTGTTTTTAGACGGAGTCTCGCTCTGTTGCTGAGGCTGGAGTGCAGTGGCACGATCTCGGCTCACTGCAAGCTCTGCCTCCGGGGTTCATGCCATTCTCCTGCCTCAGCCTCCCTAGTAGCTGGGACTACAGGCGCCCACTGCCATGCCCGGCTAATTTTTTATATTTTTCAGTAGAGACGGGGTTTCACCGTGTTAGCCAGAGTGGTGTCGATCTCCTGACCTCGTGATCTGCCCGCCTCGGCCTCCCAAAGTGCTGGGATTACAGGCTTGAGCCACTGCGCCCGGCCTATGTTTCATGATTTAAAAAAAAAATTTCAACTTTTATTTAGATTCAGGGGTACATGTGCAGGTTTGTTATGTGAGTATATTGCATGATGCGGATGCCGAGGTTTGTGTACAACTAACTGGTCCTGTCATCCAGATAGCATAGTACCCAATAGGTGCCTCATTCCCCCCTCCCCAACTCTAGTAGTCCCCAGCATTTATTGTTCTTATCTTTATGTCTTTGTGTACCCAATGTTTAGCTCTGGCTTATAAGTGAGAACATGTGGTATTTGGTTTTCTGTTCCTGCATTAATTTGCTTAGGATAATGGCCTCCAGCTGCATTCATGTTGCTGGAAAGGACATGATTTTATTCTTTTTTATGGCTGTGTTGTATCCCATGGTGTATATGTACCATATTTTCTTTAACCTTCCGTTGATGGGCACCTAGGTTGGTTCCATGTCTTTGCTATTGTGAATAGTGCTGCAGTGAATATACAAGTGCATGTGTCTTTTTGGTAGAATGATTTATTTTCCTTTGGGTGTATACCCAGTAATAGGATTGCTGGGTTGAATGGTAGTTCTATTTTAAGTTATTTGAGAAATCTCCAAACTGCTTACAAAGTCACCAAACAAATTTACATTCCCACCAGCAGTGTATAAGCATTCGCTTTTCTCTGCAGCCTCCCTGGCATCTTTTATTTTTTGACTAAAAAAAAAAATACATATATAAAAAATATATAGCAGTGTTTTGTAGTTCTCCTTGTAGAGATCTTACTTCTTTGGTTACATGTATTCCTGGGTATTTTATTTTTTTGTGTGTGGCTACTGTAAATGGGATTGTGTTCTTGATTTGGCTCTCAGCTTTAATGTTATTGATATACAGAAATGCTGCTGATTTTTTTTTTCTTAAATAGAAAGAAGGTCTCACTACATTGGCCAGGCTGGTCTCAAACTCCTGGCCTCAAGTGATCCTTTGGCCTCAGCCTCCCAAAGTGCTGGGCTTACAGGCATGAACCACTGTGCCTGGCTAACTGATTTTTGTACATCGATTTTGATTAGAACAGTGTTCAGGGTTTACATCATTGTAACTAATCACAATTGAGCCATATCATATGAATTTTTTTCCTCTCTCATTAGCTTTCTGTTTTACCTGGGGTTGATAAGTTTGTTTTTTCATTTGTTTAGTTTTTAAATGTGCATATCTTCAAACTCTCTCTTGTTAATTTGCTCCTTAAATGATTCAAACTTACCAGGCATTTTATAAGTATTTTCTTGGAAACAACATTTTTGGCAGGTTCTATCTTGCTCCATTCTGGTCGGTAATGGTAATACTATTCCCAGAGTACAGCTGCCATCCTGAGATCTTCCTCATCATCATCCTGGGGATTCCTTTTGCTTTTCTCTTAAGTTGGAACCCTTGTTTTTCAGTTTTTTTTTTTTTTTTTTGTCTTCTTTCTTGGCTTACTTTCTCAACTTGGTGGAGAATCTCCTCTAGCTTCCTAAGAAAGAATCTATGGGAAGTAAACTTTTATGGTGTCTTTATTATAATGTCTAAAGATGTCTCTGTTTTTCACTTGCTGATTTGCTTAAGATCCTTATGAATTCTGGATATTAGACCTTTGTTGGATGCATAGTTTAACAAGGCCAACAAAAGCAATGCGGGAGAGGACTCTCTATTCAATAAATGGTGCTGGGATAACTGGCTAACCATATGCAGAAGAATGAAACTAGACCCTTAGCTTTTACCACATATAAAAATTAAAGATGGATTAAAAATTTAAATGTATGACCTCAAGCTATTAAAATCCTAGAAGAAAACCTAGGAAATACCCTCCTTGACATCAGTCTTGGCAAATAATTTTTGGCCAAGTCCTCAAAAGCAATTGCTACAAAAACAAACTTTGACAAGTGGAACCTAATTAAATGAAAGCTTCTGCACAGCAAAAGAAACTATCAACAGAGTAAACTGCCTACAGAATGGTGGCTTCTTTCAATTTGGAAACTTATCCTTCAGTTCTGGCATTTCCTTGGATTATTTGATTTCTTCCTATTTTCTCTTTCTGGAATGCTTGTGTTTCTGGATTAAAATTTTTTTTCCTCTCCTTCCTTCTTTTTGTCCATTTGCCCTACTTTCTGAAAGATTTCTTTAGCTTTACTTTTCTGTCCTTCTATTGAGTTTAAATTTCTGCTACCATATTTTTAAGTATTCATTCTTGTGATTAGTTCCTTTTAAATATTATTCTGTTCTTGTTTCATGGATGCAGTATCTTTTATTTTTTTATGGGCATTAGTAATAGGGTTTTTTTTTTTGAAGTTTTCATATTCCAGTGTAATAGATATTTTTCTATTTGTTGGTTTTGGTTTCTGTTTGGATTTTAGACATAGATGTATCTTAGCTATCTGATCTTTTGCTATCTGCTCATATTTAAGAATACATCACCAACAAGTTGATTGGGAATTGTGAACTTTTAAATTGTGGTTTTCCTGTGGGTTATCTGTTTTTATCATGAACTCTTTTTTTTTTTTAGACAGTCTTGGTGTGTTGCCCAGGCTGGAGTGCTGTGGCACCATCTCGGCTCACTGCAAGATGGTGAACTTTTTATGTCAAAGTCTTTATATCTTTTGTCTTGAATTAGTTGGGTGTCCAGAGTAAAAATTTTCTTTTCTCTTTTTTCTTTTTCTTGCATTTTTTTTTCCCTCCCGAGATGGAGTCTTGCTCTGTTGCCCAGGCTGGAGTGCAGTGGCGTGATCTCAGCTCACCACAACCTCTGCCTTTTGGATTCAAGCAGTTCTCCTGCCTCAGCCTCCCAAGTAGCTGGGATTACAGGCACACACCACCACACCCGGCTCATTTTTGTGTTTTTAGTAGAGACGGGGTTTCACCATGTTGGCCAGGCTGGTCTTGAACTCCTGACCTCGTGATCCACCCTCCTTGGCCTCCCAAAGTTCTGGGATTACAGGTGTGAGCCACTGCGCCCAACACCCCCCCCCCCCTTTTTTTTTGAGACACGGTCTCACTGTCACACAGGCTGGAGTGCTGGAGTGCAGTGGTGTGATTGCAGTTCACTGCAGCCTCAACCTCCTAGGCTCAAGTGTGATCCTCCCACCTTAGCCTCCTGAGGAGCTGGGACTACAGGTGTGCACCACCATGCCTGGCTAGAAGAAATTTTAATCTCCTATTTGTAGGATATGACTCTGGCCAGTTCTGAGATGATATCTGGGCAGAGATCTCAACATTTAGAAAAAAGACTTTCTCTTAATTTCCCTGTTTTCAGGTGACCCTTCTCTCAACTGTGTTGGGTATAGAATAGCCTTGTATTCTGCCAGAGTAGGGACACAGGCCCCCTGGGTTGCAGAGTGGAGGGAGGAGATTTCAACGGACTTTTAAAGATTCCTCTTGACTTAACTTCACCTTTATCAGAAGGTACTGGGTGCCAGCACTTCCTGAGTCTTTGGAGTTTTGTGGAGTGATTGGGCTGCTTGGATTTCCCCACTGCAGGCTCACAATTTAATTTCTAGGAGTCTGCCTATTACTTGCCTTTCTGCTTTCTAGACTTGATGATTTTGTTGCTGCTGTCTCTTTCTCCATTTTCCTTCGCCTTGTGGATTATGCCTAGAGAGAAAAATTCCCATTACTATTGTTTACGCGAGTTTTGGGAGAGTTTGGAAATTGTCTATGTCTGTTCTCTGTTTTCTGAAACGTAATACCTGAGACTGGGTAATTTATAAAGAAAAGGGGTTTACTTGGCTCATGATTCTGATGGCCAGAAATTCCAGGATTGGGCAGCTACACCTGATGAAGTCCTTCGGCTGCTTCCACTTATGGTGGAAAGGGGAAGGGAAGTGGGCGTGTGCAAAGAGATCATATGAAAAGAGAGGATTGAAGATAGCGAAACCCAGGAAGCCAGACTGTTTTCAACAACCCACTCTTGAGAACTAATCCATTCCCAGAGAACTCATCCCAGTGGGAAGGCATTAGAAGGCATTCATCTGTTTATGAGGGATCCACCCCCATGACCCAGACACCTCCTATCAAGCCCTACTTCCCAACACTGCCACAGTGGGGATCAAATTTCAACACCAGTTTGGGTCGGGATAAATAAACCATCTCCAAACCATAGCAGAGCTGTATGTGTTCGCTCTGCATCTTTAACACCTGAACCCTATTTCTTTCAGCAACGCTATTGTCTGTACTCGCCTGTGCTTGAAACTTGGGAGTGATCTTTTTGTTTGTTCGTTTGTTTTCAGAGACGGGGTTTCACCACGTTGCCCAGGCTGGTCTTGAACTCCTGGGCTCAAGTGGTCCGCTTGCCTAAGCCTCCCAAGGTGCTAGGATTACAGACATGAGCCACTGCACCCTGCCGGGAGTAATCAGTCTTTTCACTTAAAATGTATTTATTGAATACTTAGTGTATGCCAGATACTGTACTAGGTAGTTTGGATTTTAAACACTGAAAAAGAAAAAAGTATACTTCCTGGCTGTTCTGAACTGTTCAGAATAAAGTTGGGGAGAACATAAGTGAATAGATGAACCATGAAAATGATAAAAGCATGAAGACAGTGCTCTGAGAGCAGATAAGGACTCTGTTGGGGAAGGGTTCACATACCTGATACTACAGCCAGATTGAACTTGTTCTTCTTTTTCATTGTCTTTGTTTTCTCATTTTGTACTTTAGCTTATGCTGATCCCTTGGAATAGGCTGTAGGCCCTGGGGTGTTCCCCTGTCTTTTTGATGTTGAAATTCTCTGTCTTAAGCTGGTATAAGATAGGCTAATCTCAGGGAGTAGAGTGAGGTGACTACCTCCTGTACAAAGTGTTCCCTCAAGCCCTCAGCTTGAATATAGCCTCCCCACTGGGCTATACCTTTTCCTTTCAAATGACACCTGACGTATTTTGTGTTTAAGTTATTTATGTGCTTGTCTTACTTCCCTTACTGGCCTGTCAATTCCTTGAGGGTAATATCTGTATCTGATTCATTTATATAGTCTCAAAGTGACTAGCATAGTGTTTAATAAATGTGTTAAAGATGATAAACCCTTGCTGTATCACTTCAAGTCAAGCTAAGACTTCTTCAAACTCGGACACTTTTTAAAAAGTCGTCATTTGACAGGGACAGGATTTTGATTTCCGTATTCATGTATGAGTATCAAAATGTGATTGTGGCTCACAGAGCACTCGCAGCAGGGGACAGACACTACTGCACTCTTGGTGAGAACTGCCCATGTTTGTGGTGGCTTTCCCACCGTGCTGTTAAGTCAGTATCACTGGTTGGTTCACACTGATACAATGACAGGTAGTAAACAGACGTCCTGCAAAATGATGTTAGATAACAGCATTTCAAAGTCAAATTCTCCTGTAAGCTTTTACCTTTTGAGAGGATGAAAACTGTAAAATTATGTCCTGCCCCAAATGGCTCTCTTTTTAAGCATTTTATAGGGTATCATGTTGATAAGCATGTGCTTTTCAGGCTCTGAGATGAACTATTTTAAAATGTGAGTTCTATTTAAAAATTGCCATTTAAAGCACTCAGAGGCCTGGGGTGCATAGGGACCCTGGATACAGTGTAGCAACTTGCTCAGAATGAAATGCTGGTATTAGTTTATGTGGTCCCTCAATATGTGGGATTTCATCACTGCTTGGATAGAAGCCGAAGTCAGGTCCAGAAACAGATGCAATTTAGACATGTATAATCAAGTTGGATTGTGCTACTTTTATTTTTCTCTGTAAAATTCAGGCAATAGTTGCTTTTTCTTTTCTTTTTGTTTTTTAAAATTTTTTTAAATTGAAAACAAGACAAAACAAAACAGATGAGGTCTCACTATGTTGCCCAGGCTGGTCTTGAACTCCTGGGCTCAAGTGATCCTCCCACCTTGGCTTCCCAAAGTGCTGGGATTACAGGTGTGAACCACTGTACCCAGCCTGATTTTCATATTAATAGAGAAACTGACTTTTCATATATTCTGGATAATGTAACTGAAGGTTCAGGCTTTTATGTTTATTTATTTATTTTTCTCTTTAGTATCAGGGAAGGCTGTTTTAGCACCTGCTGTCTCTTTTGCATTACCCAGATTACCCGCAGTTGTTGCAAGTAGAAAAGTTTTGGTTTTGGCCATGTTTCTTAGTATATATAATACTTCTTTTTACTCGAGAGATTTGAAAATGTACCTGGCCAGACAAATTAGGTTTTACCTGGGAGTTGTGCTTCGGAAGCTGACTTAAAGCCTGAGCAGCAGCTTTCTCCCCCCACCCCCATCCTTCTCTGTGGCCAACCTTTGGTTTGGGCATGGGCAGTCATTATCACTCTGAGGCTGAGACACTGCTCATGGCCCAGAGGAGTGAAGGTGGATCTTCTTGAAGGCCTTTGTCTTTTGTGCTATTCAAGTGGTCCTACTAGTGAGCAAAGTTTATGGTATTTTGTATCTTATTCCTCAGGATCCAGTTAGGTTTATAGCCCTATCTAGCCCTGCCAAGCACACAGAGTCTTACTTGTCCCTGTTTTCAGAGACTTCCTTATGTCTCTGGATGCTCTGCTAGGTCACGACCTAACTTGGACTGGGTCCTGTGTAGTCTTCCTGCTGTGCATGTGGTAGGTTTGTGAAGCACACTTCATTCCTGGCACAGCAGAGGGCAGCAGTGGCAAGTCGTGAGTCTCTTCATCTTACCACCTTTCTTCCACTTGTGTCCTTACTGTCAACATGTAATTTTTAGCTTCCACACCATGGAAGACTCTTAACTTTTTATTTAATTTTATGTTCTGCATTTTGGGCAGTGCTTCTAATTTTTTCTTTTTAAGAACATAATAATGAAACTGGAGATCTTAATTTAAAAGCCTTACAAAAAGTCATGCATAGGTAAAAATAATTCATCAAGTGAAGTGAATAAGTTTATGTGGCATTATTTCAGGAAGAATTCTAGAGATGTGATTTTAGAGTAAAACAAACTTTTTCTTTTTTATTACTTTAATTCGAAGCTTTGGGATGTGACATCAGCAAACGAGAGGAAAAGCATTAATGTGAAACAGTTCTTCCTAAATTCAGAGGACCCTCAAGAGGATATGGAAGTGATAGTGAAGTGTTGTTCGTGGTCTGCTGATGGTGCAAGGATAATGGTGGCAGCAAAAAATAAAATCTTTGTAAGTACTTTAAAAAGCCAACTTCAGTCTGATTTAAAGAAAGTTAAAACTTCTGTCATTTTTGCATTTTACAATGTTTATTCATAAAAATACAGTCTAGCTGTGTGATTTTGGGCAGTCTTCCTAACCTGTCATGGTTCTTTGGAACTGTGCTCCATGAGATAAGGATGGCCTTATAAGGAAAGGTCTCCATGGTTACACCGTTTTGGGAGATAGGTTTTGTATTGCTTTCCCCTATTAGGCACACGGTGTGAACTAACATATTCAGGGCCCCAGGAAGTCCTATTATACAATTTATGCCGTCGAATCCAGTGTTCCTCAAATGTATTTAATTTAACATAGAATGCTTTCTTCATCACTCCTTTTTCTTCAATTTCGATTACATTGGTTTAGGTGATTTTTCAAAGTGCTTTCTTATACCTACAATTTTATGATTTGATGACTCTGACAGAAATGCTCGTCAATGACTGAACAAGATTGTGACATTTTTATAAAGTAAATGAGGAAAATATGAAAAAAGTAAATAAGAAAATGCTTTGCTTTTCTTCCCCACATCTAATAGTAGCTTGCATTTGTGGTGTTCAGAGTGCTCTCACATATGATTTCTTTTGATATAAGTATTCAAGAAGCAGCGGGTTACAGTAGCCCTGTGATAATAATGAGGCAACTGAGGTTAGAGCAGCCAAATAATTTGTCCAAAGTTACATTGTGATTAGGAGAGCCAGATCTTCTGATTTATGGCTCAGTTACGTTCTGATCTAATAGTGATTTCAAAAGACTTGAATGACGGATATTACTGTTTTAAAGAGCATAATTGAAATATAGAATATGGTTATATAAGAACTCACTGAGGGATCATGTATATGATTGTTATTGATCTAGTGCTGCAATCCTTGGATGTTGGTTGCTTATGAGTTTGTACCCCTTTAGCAGGAAACTAAGAGGAAAAATATCTCCCTTTAAGTTTGTTAAAATCTATAAGAACAGAAAAGAAACCACTGCATAAGCAAGACTTGAAGATTAAAACTTTTTTATTGTGATAAAATGCATATAATGTAAAATTTGCCATTTAACCATCTAAAAATGTACATTTCAATGGCATTACATTCACAATGCTGTGTAACCATTACCACTATATATTTCCAAAACTTTTTCATCACCCTAAACAGAAACTTTGTAACCATGAAGTAATAACTCCTCTTTTCCCTCTCTTGCTAGACCTTTGTAATCTCTAATGTAATCTGTGAATTTGCCTAGGTATTTCATATAAATGGAATCATATAATATCGGTCCTTTTGTGTCTGACTCATTTCACTGAGCATGTTTTCAAGGTTCATTCATGTTGTAGCACATATCAGAACTGTATTTCTTCTTCTTTTTTTTTTTTTTTGAGACGGAGTCTCGCTCTGTCACCCAGGCTGGAGTGCAGTGGCGCAATCTCGGCTCACTGCAAGCTCCGCCTCCCGGGTTCACACCATTCTCCTGCCTCAGCCTCTCCGAGTAGCTGGGACTACAGGTGCCCGCCACCACGCCCGGCTAATTTTTTGTATTTTTAGTAGAGACGGGGTTTCACCGTGGTCTCAATCTCCTGACCTCGTGATCCGCCCGCCTCGGCCTCCCAAAGTGCTGGGATTACAAGCGTGAGCCACCGCGCCCGGCCCAGAACTGTATTTCTTCTTATGGCTGAATAATATTCTGTTGTATGTATATATCACATTTTTTTCCTTTTTTTTTCCTTACAAACCAGTGTTTATTTTCACATACAGCCTTGTTGTAACCAATGTACATACAGATCAAAACTCAAAATATTCCTCTTCAGAAAACTTTGGACCTTATTCCCTAGCTGACCTATAATGGTTGAATTTCTGTCAAGTATAAATTTATGTATATAATGGTCTTAATTATTAAAGAGAATAACTGAGTGATTTGTGTGATCTGTGAAAAGGAATTGGACTCTCATACTTGGGTTGTATATCACATTTTTTTCATCCATTCATCTGTTGATGGACACTTGGTTTGTTTCCACCTTTTGGCTACTGTGAATAATGCTGCAGCATTGGTGTACAAGTATCTATTTGAGCCTTGTGTGTTTACCTAGGAGTGGAATTACTGGGTCATATGGTAATTCTTTATTTAGTTTTCTGAGGAACCACTAGATTTTTCCACAGCAGCTGCACCATTTTATATTCCACTAGCAATGTACGAGGGTTCCAGTTTCTCCACATCCTTGATAAAACTTGTTATTGTTCATTTTTAAAATTATAGTGATCCTAGTAGGTGTGAAGTGGTTTCTCCTTGTGGTTTGATTTGCGTTTTCCCAATTACCAATGATGTTGAACAAAAGATAATTTTTTAAAAGATTTTAAGAGACCTGTTCTAGTGAGAGGAAAATAATTTTATATTGCACGAAATGCCTTGTTTTAAAAATCTGTACAGCAGTTCCATGTTTTACCATGCTAAAAGAAAGCTACCCTAAGGTGTTCCTTAACTGCATGTAGATCCTGGTTTCTTACCCTTTGGTCTCTCCTTCCTCCTCCTGTTATTTCTTTCCAATTCCTGTGTGAGTCTACTCCTACTGTTAGGTCTTTTTTCTTTTACTATTCCATAATTGGGACAACTGCCTATTCCACATTTGCCAAGTTTCCTCGATCACTGTCAGCCACTAATTTTTTAAAAAATGGCCTGTCCTGGGAGGCATTTTAAATCTGATTTCCTGCCCTGTGTTTTTGGCCTCCAGCGCTATGCTGCCTACCATATGTGCATGCTTGCAGAGACTATGCATTCACTAAACATTTTTGTTGAGACGGAGTCTCACTCTTTTGCCCAGGCCAGAGTGCAGTGGCACTATCTCGGCTCACTGCAAGCTCCGCCTCCTGGGTTCACACCATTCTCCTGCCTCAGCCTCCCCAGTAGCTGGGATTACAGGTGCCCGCCACCGCGCCTGGCTAATTTTTTGTATTTTTAGTAGAGACGGGGTTTCACCGTGTTAGCCAGGATGGTCTCGATCTCCTGACCTCGTGATCCGCCCGCCTCGGCCTCCCAAAGTGCTGGGATTACAGGCGTCAGCCACGGTGCCTGGCCCACTAAACATTTTAATAGCTCCCACTGGAAGCTTTTTTGTTTCTAAGGTCTATGTCTTGATCTTAAATCACTATACTGTATCAATACATGTAGTAAATACAAATCATCTTATTTGGCAAAAACTTGAGTATATTCGGCATTTATAAGTCTTAAAAATTGAAGAAACTGCGGCTGGGCGTGGTGGCTCACACCTGTAATCCCAGCACTTTGGGAGGCCAGGGTGGGCGGATCACCTGAGGTCAGGAGTTCGAGACCAGCCTGACCAACATGGAGAAACCCCGTCTCTACTAAAAATAAAAAAATTAGCTGGATGTGGTGGTACATGCCTGTAATTGCAGCTACTTGGGAGGCCGAGGCAGGAGAATTGCTTGAACCCAGGAGGTGGAGGTTGCAGTGAGCCGAGATTGCCCCAAGCCAAGATTACGCCATTGCACTCCAGCCTGGGCAACAAGAGCAGAAGTCTGTCTCAAAAAAAAAAAAAAAAAAAAAAAAAAAAAAAAAAATTGAAGAAACTTGGATTACTCAAAAGTAGCTTTTTGGGGTTCAAAAACAAGAAAATGATTAATTATAATGGAGCAATTTGGTAGTTCTAGAGAGAAATAGAGATGATTGAGCTAATTTTATTTTAGCAAACCTCTGCTCTATATTATTTTGATCATCTTCATTTATAAGTATTCATTTTCTCTTTTGAATAAACAAGCATTAGGGAGAACTACTCTGTGTGTTAATTGGGCCAGTCTATTCATTTATTCACAAAGCTTTTATTTCTCTTTGGGCTAGCTTGAGAGCTCATCTGTGATGAATTTTCCCTTATAGAAAATATGTTTTAAGATGAGCAGTATTTTTAAAGTATATGTATATTGATCCATATTTTGTTTATAACTGTCAATAATTATGCCAGTTATCAGTAATTGTCATATTTTTTTCAGGACTTATATTTGAAATGGGAGGATATTAGAATAGCTTATCTCTTAAAGTATTTTACCTTCATAGGTATCTCTATTTATGTTGACAGCTTTTTGACATTCATACCAGTGGCATATTGAGAGAAATCCACATGGGCCATCACAGCACCATCCAGTACTGTGACTTCTCCCCACAAAACCATTTGGCAGTGGTTGCTTTGTCCCAGTACTGTGTAGAGGTGAGTAGTTGAATTTATTCTGTGAAGCCTGGGTTTCCAGAGATCAAAGGATGACAGAGAATGGGCAACTTAAACCATTAACTGCTGAGGAGCCTTGCTTGAGAAATTATAGAGTATTTTCTTTATAGCCTAATGACCTCTAACTTTGGGATATTAAACCACATAGCCAGCTTTATTATTTTAACAGCGATTACAGACTTTTTGACAGTATGACAGGGAATTCAGCAAGCATTTGCTGAATGCCTAACATGTGCCAGGAACTGGGAAAAACAATGGAATGACTGCTGGTCATGAAACATGACATCTCTTACCCAGTATAGATATGTGGCATTTCTTAAACAGTATAGGCATAGACTCTTTTCTTCTTAAAAGAGGTGGTGAGAGATGAGTCCAGTTCAGATTTCTTAGATCATTGAGTAGGATAAGATAGGATGTTCATTGCCAGGCACTAATGAATAAAATAACTCATATAAATTACTTTTTTATAATTTTGTACTTACCTGTTAAATTTTATGTTCAGAGTGTATACCTAGCTGGCCCTGGAAGAATTCCACCCAGTGAAGTGCTATATTAGTTTTTTCCTAAAGTAGTGAATTATTTTTTTCCTTCAAAGATGGATTAGTGCTTTTTTTTGTTTTTTAGTAGAAATGGGGGTCTCGCTGTGTTGCCCAGGCTGGTCTTGAACTCTTGGCCTCAAGCAATACTCCTGCCTTGGCCTCCCGAAATGCTGGGATTACAGGTGTATCACCATGTCTGGCCGAAAATAGATTAGTTTTTCCAAGCTTTCTTACTCTTCATTCCTTAGGTTGGTTTTACCACCAGGTAGTTTGAAACTCCTCACAGTTCCAAGAAGATGGGTATGGGCCTTTTGGAAAATAGAGAAATTCACTTGGTTCACAGGCTCCTCATCAAGGGAGCCATGACTACTGTAAGCACTTCTTCAGTGTTCTCTGCTTATTTAGCAAATTTTAGTGAGTTTGCCAGCCTTGCCCATTACTGTGAAGGTGTTGAGGGGAGAGTTGCTAAGCTATAGCCCTTCAACATGGAGGCACAGGTGAGTGAGGGCATGAGATCCATCGGCTTCTCCTAATTGTAGGTGCAGCAGTGCATATGACACTGAAGAACTTCCCTACTGAGACTCTTCCCATTGCACACAGAGGCGGGGAGTGTGAAAAAGCTCTAGTTCTGTCCGAAACAGTGGGAAGAAGTAGGGTGCTGTGGGCAGTGTTTTGTTGGGCAGAGACTTTGAATTGGAAGTGTTTTGTTTTGTGTTATTTTGTTTTTGAGACAGAGTCTCTCTCTGTCACCCAGGCTGGAGTGTAGTGTCATAATCTCAGCTCACTGCAACCTCCATCTCCCGGGTTCAAGCTATTCTCTTGCCTTAGCTTTCTGAGTAGTTGGGATTACAGGTGCCCACCAGCACACCCGGCCAATTTTTTTTTGTATTTTTCGTGGAGATGGGGTTTCACCATGTTGGCCAGGGTGGTCTCGAACTCCTGACCTCAAGTGATCCACCTGCCTCAGCCTCCCAAAGTGCTGGTATTTATTGGGTTTTAGATCTCCTAGGAGATCTTGACCCTTATGTGTAGATCTTGAAAGTAAATGTGGAGCGTTTGTTAGGATTTTTAGAAACAGTACTAAGTAGCAACCCCTCTTTCAGCCTTTCCTGTCACTTCTAAAGTCCTTACCCTCTGCCATCCTTAGCAATATCCAGGAAACAATGAAACAGTATCTTCCTTCTTGAAATGTAGGGACTCAGTTCTGGAGGCTCTGAGTGACAAAGAAATGATGGGAGAGAGAAGAAAGTGGGAAGAGAGGGGAGGATTCTCAAGGGAGATTTTCAGTTTCTTAGGAGAGATTTTCAGTTGTGGAACCACTTTCATTTTTGGCCCTTAGCTCTGTATGTCCCAGCTTGGACTCTAGAGATAAGGCCAAGAAAATTTCATATGATTAGTTCATAACCACAGAACTCACTGAATGAAAACCAGTCACTGGGCCTATGATGAGGTACTTGTTTTGTCCATGCTAGTTCTGAAATGATAAAGTAGTTCTGTAATTTAAAGTGTAATGAGAGGAACTCAGTCACATATGGTACTTCATTAGACTTGAATATATTAGAGTAATTTACAGCAGAACCCAGGATAAAATACCAGGCTGCTGGTAGACATGGTAATAAGCATGAATAACAAGAGAAATGTATACATGTTACAATTATTGTGTTAATTTATTATAGGTTTTACAGTCAGTTGAAATGAAGGTTAGATGACAGTATTAGTGGAAAATAATCTGAATATGGAAGCTGCCTTTGTTCATCCTATTATTTTTTGGATTGATTTTTTTAAAGATAAAATATTTGCATGATTCCAAAGTCAAAGTTTTATAATGCATTATATTCAGAGAAGTCTTGCTTTCATCTCTATCCCTTCGCCTCTCTCTCCCTCCTTCCCTGCATATATAACTATTTTCTGTTTTTGGCTTAACTGTCCAATATTTCTTGCATATATAAGCAGATATCTATATGCATATATATCCATATCTGTATCCTTCTATATATTCTTGTACATATTTTTCCATCTCATATAAAAGATAGTAGTGTATAGTATACAGACTCTTCTACACTTTGCTTTTTTTCTGTTAACAATATATCCTAGAGATTTGTCGTCATCCAGGGGTTTTTCTCATTCTTTTTAATGGCTGCATGATATTCCATTATGTGATTAATGTAGTTTATTCAGTTGGTCCCCTATTGATGAGTAATTTAGTTTCCTAGTATTTTGCTGTAAAAAATAATGATGCAGTAAATAATCTTCTGCATAAGACATTTTATAGTTTTGATAGTGTGTTTTTGAGCAATATTCGTTGAAGTGGTATTGCTGGCTCATTCTTGCTATTTTCAATATTTTTGCTATCTTCAAAATGCTTATGTATGTGATTTCCTATATGCTGTGTTTATTCTGTAGTTGTGGAATATAGACTCATGTTCAAAGGTGGCTGACTGCAGAGGACATTTAAGTTGGGTTCATGGTGTGATGTTTTCTCCTGATGGATCATCATTTTTGACATCTTCTGATGACCAGACAATCAGGGTGAGAAATATTGAGATTTTCATTTTGAACATTTCCTGATGGTGAGCTAAACCTCCTACAAACTAAGAAATTGGTGGGTAGCACTGAGGTAAGCAAAATAGGAAACTAGTACATATTCCTATTCACCCTGGAAAAGTGCTATTATATGGACTGTAACAGTCTCATTCATTCACTACATGTTCATTGAGGATTAGCATGGGCCAGGTGCTGTGGGAATTTCAGTGATTAAACTGTATTTTGGTTAATTTAAAATACTGCATTTGATTCCTCAGAAAAATTTTTGACCCTTTTCTTTACCTTGAATTCCTACATCCAATTACTTGGCAATTCTGAGAGTCTACCTTTTCATTTTCTATTATTATCTCTATCTTTCCATTTCTGCTGCCCAAGTTCAGGACTTTGTTACCTGTTGCTTCTCTTGTTGTATTAGTCTCTGCCACAAGTCTTCTTTCTTGCTTTTCTGCATGCAGCTTCTAAGATATTTTTTTTTCATGTACAATACAGTCATGTCATTTTTGCTCAAAAATAGATAGTGGCTCCCTTGTCTACCAAAGTAAATATATACTTCTGTTTCTGCCATTAAGCTTCTCCACAGCATGGCCTCATTCTGCTCCACTCTGTCTCCCAGTTTATTCCTACAGGGAACCAACACTGGACTGCTCACATTTTCCCAAGCACTCCATAGTTCCCTGCTTCTGTGCTTTTCCTTAAGTGGTTTCTTATATTTGGAATGCTCTACTTACCTGTATCTCTGTTTATTGAAATCCTAACCATTGTATAAGTCCCCTCAAGCCTTCTCTATTTGGGAAGAATGCCTGTCTCTCTTAATGCCATCTAATTCTATGTCGTTTTCTAGTGGTGCTTATGAAATTTTGACTTGAATTTAAATACAGATATGATTTACTCCTTATTTCCAACACTCCACTGCTTCTCTGGCTTATTGACATATCTTACATTATAAGCTCTTTGAGGCCAGGAACACTGGCTGGTCCCCACAGCATCCTAATACAGCGTTATATATGAATTACAGCTAAATTTCATTCAGTGCTTACTATATTCAAGACGTTAGGCAAAGTACTATATATATATATATATATATATATACATATAAATTTACTAATTCTCACAATAGTCTCTTTTGCAGATGAGGAAAACAGGCAGAGAAAGACTGAGAAAGGTCATTGGTACTTAACATGCCAGTCTCAATGAGCTTGAGCCAGAATATAAATCAACACACTGCTTTCTTCATCAGGAAAGTCTTCTTGTAATGAAATAAGCTGCATCACTAGGCACAGTTACAGTGTGTTTAGTGATGTAGTTGATTTACGTTCTGGTACAAACTTCTTTTTTTTTTTTTCGAGACAGTGTCTCACTCTGTCGCCTAGGCTGGAGTGCAGTGGCACGATCTTGGCTCACTGCAACCTCCACCTCCCAGGTTCAAGCAATTCTCCTGTCTCAGCCTCCTGAGTAGCTGGGACTATAGGTGCACACCACCATGCCCGGCCAAGTTTTGTATTTTTAGTAGAAACGGGGTTTCACCATGTTGGTCAGACTGGTCTTGAACTCCTGACCTCAGGTGATCCACCCGCCTTGGCCTCCCAAAGTGCTGGGATTACAGGTGTGAGCCCCTGCTCCCGGCCCGAACTTCTTATCTTGTGGATTGGTATCAAACAGTTTGATAACCAGCAGGAGGTCCTTATCTTTGAGTAACACTGGGTTAAGCAACCTGCCTGACGTTACAACTTTAGGTAGAACTAGAATTCATACTGAGGAATTTTGGCTCTGGAGCCCATAACTCTTAATACTAACTGCATCTTACTATAGATTGTGTTAGTAAATATTTATTTTTGGATTATAATCTAATATTGAAACCTTTCTAGCCTCATAGGTATTTTATGTGAAACATAGTTTGTCTCTCGCTTTAAGATGAAGACATGTTATTTTAGAAATGGAATGATTTCTTTATCTCTTAATCAGCTCTGGGAGACAAAGAAAGTATGTAAGAACTCTGCTGTAATGTTAAAGCAAGAAGTAGATGTTGTGTTTCAAGAAAATGAAGTGATGGTCCTTGCAGTTGACCATATAAGACGTCTGCAAGTGAGTATTTTTTAGAAAACAATTGGAAAATTGTTTTGGTTGAATTTTCTATTCACGGTTTTTCTCGTTTTTGGACTTGGAATTAAACATAATTATTTTGTATCTAACAGGTGTCCAGTAGACATTAGTTAAATAAATATATATAGGTCTTGAGCTGAGGCTCAGATATGCTTATATTTAGAATTAAATTAGATAATTCCTCATGTCACTGCTCTTCTGTTGGTATCTATGATCACATTCTTTGATTTGCATGGAGTCTAAGAATACCATGAGGACAAACTCATGTTGTCTACAAGAGTGATTCAGACATGTCTGATGGAGTGTGGAAGAGGGATGAGCATATGGAAGCATTTTTAAAAGGGAAGGATTCCAGGGTCTTTGAAAGAACAGAAGTCACTTTAGGTGAGGAAGGAGTCTGATTGATTGGAACTGAGGTGAAAGGAGCTGGGCTTTACATACTGAAGTATACCTGTTCATTTCCACACACCTTTGTTCAGTAAATATTTATTGAGTGCTTATTTTGGTCCTTGAGGAGGAAAGAGTTGTGTAGTAAAATTGAAAGAACTGTATTGGATCCAAACAGCACTACTTTAGTCTGTTCTCCTTCTGCCACCCAACAAAGAGTGGGACACGTGAGAGGAAGGCATTTCTCAACTAGCTGAAGGGAGAAGGAGTCCCAAAGATCCATTGGCAGAGGAGTGGTATTCAGGAGCTCAGAGTGATGGTAACAGATGCCCTAAGAGCAGATGCCCTAAGGAGCACTGGAGTTCAAGAGCAGGTTGGCATCCCTGTGCTGGTGGCTAAATAAGGTGTCATTGCATTGACAGAGATGTCCTGGAAGTGGTGATAGCGTTGTAGATAGTGGCAGCAAGAGAAAGCAGATGCCTCATGGAAGATCAAAACACAAGAGGCTATCTATATGTTGGTCAGCCCAAGCAGAACAGCAGAGTATGGACCATTGAAGGAGGTGTCAGCATGTGGAGCTGACAGCATGTGACTGTGACTTGTGGCTGAGGTGGTAAGAGCAAGCAGCCAGATAAGAAGGGCAGGAGGTGGCATGGCTTTTATGTGAACTGGTGGGACATTCTCCCTTGCCCGGAGGATTCCCTGAGACATAGGATTGAGAAGGACAGAAACCCTTTCATAGTGAGGGCTAATTTTCTTTCTTTTGTTTTTCTTTTGAGACAGTCTCTCTCTGTTGCCTAGGCTGGAGTGCAGTGGCACGATCTTGGTTCACTGCAACCTCCGCCTCCTGTGTTCAAGAGATTCCTCATGCCTCAGCCTCCTGAGTAGTAGCTGGGACTACAGGTGTGTGCTACCACGCATGGCTAAATTTTGTAATTTTAGTAGAGACAGGCTTTTGCCATGTTGGCCTGGGTGGTCTTGAACACCTGACCTCAAGTGATCCACCCACCTCGGCCTCCCAAAGAGCTGGGATTATAGATGTGAGCCACCGTGCCCGGCCTAAGGTTTTTTATTTATTTTTATTTATTTATTTATTTATTTTTTTTTTTTATTTTTAGTAGAGATGGAACTATTTTCTCATAGTATATTTAGGGCCTTTCATTAGCTCTTTAAGAGCACGAATATAGCTTGAGTTAACTTTTTCCATATGGGTTTTAGAAGTGCTTTATTAACTTCTAGGGAAAGGTTTTGGCAGTGATAACATAATCTTATGCCATCTTTTCGTTTGATTTTTCTTGATTTGCTTATTGAAAGATAGGGAGCATGAATGTGTGTGAGAGAGTGAAATGAGATAGTGATGTCAAGCTAGAGAGGAGAGAGAGGAGCAGAATAGAGAAGACGAGAGTAATAGAGCACGTGTGTAAGGTCTGAGAGGAAGCAAATGATTGAGACAGATGGACAGAGGGTAGGACAGAGTTTAATGAGTTGTAATTCAAAAAATTTTTTTTTGTAGGGATGGGGGCATCTCGCTATGTTGACCAGGCTGGTCTCGAACTGCTGGCCTCAAGCACTCCTCCTGCCTCAGCCTCCCAGAATGCTGGGATTACAGGCAAGAGCTGCCATGCCCAGCTCAAATCTTAACAAGTTGTAAAGCTGTAGAGCTCAGCTTGTTGTAGTGGAGAGAATAGTGACTTTTCACTAAGGAGACCTAAGTGTAAGTTCAGACTTCTTTATCAACTAGTTCTGTGATGTTGAATAAATTGTATCACCTCTTTGAGCCTCAGTTTGTAAGGTCCTTTTCATCTTTACAGTCTCTGAGCTAGTTACAGGGTCAAAGTAGAATCCAGATTCAGGAGTAGATACTGGGAGTAAATTGCCTGGTATGTGGTAACTTCTTGTTTACTGTGGGTGTCAAAATCGCTGTAAGTCACCTCTGAATATGGCTTGCTTTGATTTTACAGGTTTTACTATTGTCCTCAATATGCTGATTAGGAGCTCCTAATGCACAGTACTTCTGGGGTGAATTGGGATATGGAATTCAATGTGAATTTCTCATTAACTGTTTTTTAGAAAGCTGATTCTTCCACTTGGGATATTTCTACTCCAGTTTTCTTGACAAATTTAGTGTCCTCATGCTTGTATTTCCTTTATTAAATTTGTGCAACCTTTCTTTAATGACTGTTGTAACCGTGAGACTTAAAAAGTCATCTGTCTATAAAGGTATCATTCTATGTCAGTGGTTGTGGGAGAGTTTAGAGGATAAACTTAAATAGTTTCATTTAAGTGAATAAAACATTTTTTAGTTACTACTTAAAGAGCTCTTGAAATTAATTTTTGAGAGAAGGAAGATGTTCAGCTCTTCGTAGTTCAGTTTTCATTTTGAATATCTAATAGATCAAAATGCGCTAGGTAAAATAATGTTAAGGAAAAGCTACCTGTGATTGATTCTCTGTAATCTTTGTACCAGAAACAAAGATGACTGCTTATTTCATGTTGAAAAATAATTCAAGAGTTTTAGTTTATGACACTAAGAGAGAGGTATCTGAATTGATTTAAGCTTGAGAAATATTTTCCCAGGTCACATGTTTTAGATGAGTGATAAGGCATTATAATTCATGGGATTTAAGCATTGGTACAGATTATGAAATTAGGTAATCTTTGTTTAAGCATTGTAAATCCAGCTACGCAAATTATGCTTATGAGTTCTTCTCCATTGTCCTCACTGCCCTGGCTCCAAGAGAAAGAATCTTAATTTACACTGTTTTGTGAGTGATTTGGAGGATATAAGCCCCATTTTAATTTGTCTTTTTATGTCTGTCCCAGTCTTGTTTGACCAACAGCTTTGAAATGTAGCAGAAAAGTGTATTTTAACAAACGATAGCCCTATTAAAAGTGGGCTTTGTGAAGAAATGGAAAACAGGGTGTGGAGCTAGCTGTGGGATTACAAATCAGACAGATGTGTCTCAGGAGGCGGGCACAGCAGCTGCTTTTTAAACCTTGGAATGCTCGTTTTATTTTATGAAAATGTATTTGAACCACCAAAGTGGAATGAAATGAAAGTGTGAAGTGCTAAATGCAGCTGCTAAGACTAGGATATGGCTTTGTTGTTCCCCTGAGAGCTCTTGTTGGTTATTTTCTGTGTTTTATTTTGTTTTTTTTCAATTGAAGCCTCTGTTCTGAAGAACAAAAACTGCTCTTACAGCCTAATAACTGATTTTGCCTCATTTTTCATTAGCTCATTAATGGAAAAACAGGTCAGATTAATTATCTGACTGAAGCTCAAGTTAGCTGCTGTTGCTTAAGTCCACATCTTCAGTACATTGCATTTGGAGACGAAAATGGAGCCATTGAGGTATTCAGTGCTAGTCTTCAGAATCTTTCTGTACAGAATTAATTAAAACTAATTATATGTCTGGCATTGTGCACTTCTATTTTTATTTATTTTTATTTTTGAAATGGGGTCTTGCTGTGTCACCCATGCTGAGTGCAGTGACATGATCACAGCTGGCTGCAGCCTTGACCTTCTAAGCTCAAGTGATTTTCCCACTTAAGCCTCCTGAGTAGCTGGGACTACAGGTGTGCGTCACCATGCCCGACTAATTTTTTTTTTTTTGTAGAGATGGGGTCCCCTATGTTGCCCAGGCTGGTCTCCAACTCCTGGGTTTAAGCGATTGTCCTGCCTCAGCCTCCCAAAGTGTTGGGATTATAGGCATGGGAGCCGCTGTACCTGGCTGTTGTATACTTTTTTTTTTTGAGACAGGATCTCACCTCGTTGCCCAGGCTGGAGTGCAGTGGCACAATCTTGGCTAACTGCAGCCTTTGCCTCCAAGGCTCAAGCAATCCTCCCACCACAGCCTTCTGAGTAACTGGGACTTCAGGTATGCACCACCATACCTAGCTAATTTTTCTGTTTTTGTAGAGATGGAGGTTTCACCAGTGTTGCCCAGGCTGGCCTTAAACTCTTGGGCTCAAGTGATCTACCCATCTTGGCCTCCCAGAGTGTTGGGATTACAGGCATGAGCCACCACATCCAGCCTATTGTACACTTTTATACTAAATAAATCTTTCTGTGATCTGTTAGTCATTGTTCTGTTAAACTAACAATCATCTTATCCAGTTGGCTGTATATTTTTCAGATTTCCTTTATTACTGTTTCTCATGCTTTTTGTCTTTTTATGTCCCTTATTCTCTACTTAGTTGTTTGGCTGTTCTCCACATATATAAAATACTATCTATCAAGATTTCGCTAACTATGCAAAGAGCATTTTTTTCTCCTCTTCTTAGAAGCCCAGCCATGTGGGGTATAAGTTGTTTCCATTTCGGTACTGATAAGGCTCATGGGGAATATGGGTGCAGGGCTGCCTGTGCTTGCCTGTTCCACCAATCCTTGCTGTTCTACTTTTGGTGGCAGAAGAACCTCAGTTCACCACCTGAAATCCTTAATTTATCTAACAAGACCAAATAGGTAAAAATAGAAACACTTTGCAAGGCAAAAATGTAGTATAATAAAAGGCATTTTGGGTAAAAATATTGTTGTCTTTATCACAAGTGAAATTCATCACAAAAGCACATTTTCTCTAGCTTTATAATGGTTTTTCAAAAACATCGGTTCCTTCTCTCACTTTTTCTCACCAGGTGTCTGGGAATTATTTTTTAACCAATTACTTATGGCACTGGCCACAGTTATTTACTTTGGATTCATTTTCATAAGGAATTACACAAATATTCTCTAGTCCATATGACCCCACAGAGAAGAGACTATATGCTTAGACACAAAGTGAAGAAGGAAGCATCTACACAGTGATCTCAATACTCTTACATATTTGCCATGGCCCTTGTGTCATGGATTGAGAGTTCAGGCTTTGTTTTCTCTTTATTATTGTGAAAAATTTATTTATCATTTGTTAAGATGTGTACTATTCTGGGATAAAGTACATCATGGATATGTATTTCTTAAGCAAGGGATAATTGTATGTTTACAGGTGAACCTTAGACTTCATCTCAGGCTCATCTCTCAAACTGTTGTGTATTATTATTTATTCTTAAAGAGTCCTTGGTTTCCCTTTTCTCTTTACCTTGATGCCAAGTCAGTACCACATTCTTTTCCTTTTTACCATCTATCTTAAAATAAGTCTTTTAGATAGTTTAAAAATAAACTCACAACACACATATGTGCTTCATCCACATCGTTAGTTCCCTCAAAGTCATCAAATAATATAAATAATACATAATGAACCATGTGAAATTACCAGTATTTACCTACAAAGTGGCAGTTTCATATGGTGTAGCCTCATATCATCAAATAATAGCAACTACCATTTATTAACTGTTTACTGTGCCAGATGCCCTCACTGAGTTCTTATAACATCCTGGATGTTCAGTGTTGTTATGCTCGTTTTAAAGATGTCTAAAATCTTATTTCCACAATTTTCATAAAATCAGTAAGTGGCAGAGCTAGGATTCAAACCTAGATCTCTGAGGCTATGTGCTCAACTGCTATGCTATCCTGCCCTTGCCTCATAGGGTTTGTGAGATCGTTCATCCTGCTCATGTAGGAAGGTTCCCATTCACACAATTCCCCTTTGTTTTCAAGGGGTTTTTCTTCCAGACATGTGGGTTAGGTTTGAGTTTCTGGTGTCTCCTGCTTTAGCGTCATCTGTATTTTCCTTAGGCTTTCTTGAGTACGTTTTAATTTGGTCAACGAAACATATTTCCTCTCTTTTTGTTTTTTTGGTATGAGTTCATTTGAAAGCCTTTTTTTTTTTTTTTTGACATAGTCATTATCTTTTGGATTTGTTACTACTTTTATTTGGAGTATTATTAGTCTTTGGCCCTCTTAAGTATTCTCATTGCACTGCCCGCCAGCCTTCTCATATTCTGTCTCCCTCATCTTCTTTTATCTTTCCTTGTTTGTGTTGTTTTATGAATAATTTGCCTTCTCATCCAGGACTTACTTTCTTCTCTCTTATCCATCTTAAATGTCTTTTTTTTTTTTTTTGGAAGGCAAGCCCAGACAGCCACTTGTTTGATGAAGTGGGTAGTTGAGTACTCAGAAGGACCACTGGTTCCTACTGCTGTCTGATGATTGCAGTGAGTGTTTTATTTTAGGGTGCAATATGTTTGCATGTATGCATACATAGTGTGCATATATATAAATGTGACATTCGTTTGTTTTTAACTAGGCTGGAAGCACCAGATGGAAATTCTGTACCCTGTAGTCTAATTTTAGTTTAATATCTTTGGGGCGTAATGCCTATGTGTTGCTTAGTTTCTTCATATTAATTTTCTGTGTTTTTCTGCTTTGAAGATTTTAGAACTTGTAAACAATAGAATCTTCCAGTCCAGGATTCGGCACAAGACAACTGTATGGCACATCGAGTTCACGGCCGATGAGAAGACTCTTATTTCAAGTTCTGATGATTCTGAAATTCAGGTGAGAGGGAGGATGAACTCTTAACATATTTAATGCTGATTCTAGCAAAGGAACACTATGATTATGCCTAAAATCTGGTGTATATTTTAAACACATTACTTTGGGCATACATTCAGATTATGCACATGGGCTTAGATGAAACCTATGGGTGTTTCATATTTTTCTGTGGGTGAGGCAGACAGTTTATCTTAGAACCCTCTGTTGGAAGGTTGTTTATTTTGAAAATGAAGGGTTTGTTTGCATTTTCTTGCCTGTCTTGGTATTTGGATTTGTATCAGTAAGTATACTTTTTGCCACATTTATGTAATTTCTCTTTATTTTTCTTTACAGTAGTAAAATCCAATGGAAATCATTTCGTTCTTTCCTTTTAAGAACAAAATGTTTATTACAGGAATGAAATTCTGTGAAAAGAGAATGGTTTGACATAATAAAGAATTGTGGATATGGAGGCCTAAACTTATATTCTTTTAAAATTTACTTGATTATTAAAGTCCCAATGCACATTATTTTAAAATTCAAATAGTATTACAAGACTTATTATGAAAAATAGACCCCTTTCCCCCATTTCTCATTCTCCAGAGGCACCACTTTTAGCTGTTAGATGTTTCTTTTGGTATTACCTTCATGCCTCTGTATGGCATGCTTATAGTGCTCTTCTTGATTTTCCCATTTGAGAAGTTATCTACCGAATTCCCTACAGGACGATGTCGCTTTTTTTCCTCCTTCCACCTGTCCTGCCTTCAGCTTATGTGCATGCACACGTTCACAGACACTCATTTATCAATCCATTTATCCCAATTATAACGAAATTTTGTTTAGATCCTTTCTGTTACTATGATACTGTGTACTAAGGGTACTGTGAATGCGTTTTAGGAAAATTTGACCTTTGGGTGTAGTTGGAAATTATTTTACACTAAAACTTTGAAGACATTGCTCCATTTTCTTCCAAGTTCCACAGTTCATGTTGAAAAGTCTGAAGCCATTTTGCTGCCTAATCTTTCTCTCTGGAAGATTTTAGGATCTTCATTTTATCCCCAGAATTTTGAAATTTCCTGATGATACACTGTGGTGTTAGTTTTTATTCATTGTTTTGGACATTCAGTCTTCCTTTTCAATTTGGAAACCTATGATTTTCAATTCGTGGAAGTTGAATTATTTCTTTGATTCTTTCCTTTTTATTCCAGTTTGCTTTCTCTTTTTGTAACACCCATTATTCAGATGTTAGATCTCCTGGACTGATAATCTAGTTTTCTTTTTCCACATTTCATCTTTCTGTACTGTGCTTTATGTTTTTTTCTTTATTTTATTTTTTTTTGAGATGGAGTCTCACTCTGTTGCCCAGGCTGGAGTGCAGTGGCGCGATCTTGGCTCACTGTAACCTCTGCCTCCTGGGTTCAAGCAATTCTCCTGGCTCAGCCTCCTGAGTAGCTGGGATTACAGCCATATGCCACCATGCCAGGCTAATTTTTTGTGTTTTTTTAGTAGAGATGAGATTTCACCATGCTGGCCAGGCTGGTCTCAAACTCCTGACCTCGTGATCTGCCCGCCTTGGCCTCCCAAAGTGCTGGGATTACAGGCATGAGCCCCCGCACCTGGCCTACTGTGCTCTATTTTCTGGGAGTTTTCCTCAGTTTTGCCTTCCAGCCATTTTATTGAGTTTTTCATTTCTACTAGTATATTTCTAATGCGTTAAATTCTTATTTTGTAGATAGAATATTTTATCTCTTTGAGGAGATATACACACAGGTAAATATATATATAATATATATAGAAATTACACACACACACACACACACACACAATTTTTTTTGTTTTTTTTTGAGACGGAGTTTCACTCTTGTTGCCCAGGCTGGAGTGCAATGGTGCGACCTTGGCTCGCCGCAACCTCTGCTTCCTGGGTTCAAGCGATTCTCTTGCCTCAGCCTCCTGAGTATCTGGGATTACAGGCATGCACAACCACACCCGGCTAATTTTTGTAAATTTAGTAGAGAATGGGGTTTCTTCATGTTGGTCAGGCTGGTCTTGAACTCTGGACCTCAGGTGATTCACCCACCTTGGCCTCCCAATGTGCTGGGATTACAGGCATGAGCCACTGTGCCTGGCTTATATATATAATTTTTTCCCCCATAAATTTTTGTTTTGCTGCATAGTTGCTGTTCCCTCCAAGTTGCTTTTTTGTGTTTGGTTGTTTTGACCTCCTATTTTGAAGGCCTCCTTAGCTCTCAGTGGTCATTAGCTACCAGAGATGTGTACTAAACAACTGGTTGAAAGCTCTGTGTGTTGACTGAGATCTTCTCTAAAGTTTCCTGAAAGAGGAAACTTTGTTATGAGT